>NC_057814.1:394398276-394703430 GCF_018294505.1 Triticum aestivum | reverse complement strand
GATGCATGGTTGTGCATCGATGATTTCAAGGGAACCCTATATCCCCAGGAGCATTTCAGCCTTTCAGCTCGTCCCGAGAGGCAGATGAGGGACTTTTAAGAAGTGACTGATGAATGTGCTCTTCAAGATCTCGGTTGGTCAGGTGTCGCGTACACATGGGATAACCGTCAATCCGGAGAAGCAAATGTCAAGGCTAGGCTTTATAGGGCCTTTGCCAATGAGGAGTTCAGATAGAGGTTTGAACACACACGAGTACGACATGTGTGTAGAGTGGAATCAGATCATTGCTTCGTTATAACAGAATTCAGAAACCATGCATTCTCACATCATCCGTCCAGGCCAAAACAATTTTGTTATGAAAATGTTTGGCAGTCACACCAGGATTACGAGCAGCTCATTGCCGACTCTTGGCGAAGACACCCACGCAATCCTGGTATGCAAGTCATAATGGACTCCCTCGGTTTCCTATAGCGGCAACTCGAACCCTGGGGAGCCAAAGAGTTTGGTAGCCTGTCAAAATCAGTGTGTAATATGCAAAAGCGACTGGACCGGCTACGTCATCATTCAATAGGTCTAGGCCCAACCGATGAGGAGAAAAGAGTGGTGGTTCAGCTCAAAGAAGCGCTCCGCCTCCAAGAAGTATGGTTGCGGCAACGATCTCGAGTTCCGTGGCTACGCGAGGGTGATTGCAACACGGCTTACTTTCAAGCACAAGCGAGACAACGACAACGCACAACAGGATAGTTTCTCTCACGAGAGCAGATGGTTCCGTTTGTGCCAACGAAACAGAAGTGCAAGATGAAATTCTAGCCTTTTACTAGGCTTTATACTAAGGTGCCCACGACACTGATGTGCTGTTATCTCATGTTCCTACCCGGGTCACACCAACAATGAATGATCTCTTGAGTAAACCGTTCGAACCATCCGGAGTTCACCAAGCTGTTTTCCAAATGGCTCCATGATGTCTACTACACAACCTTCTTCTTGTAGACACTGTTGGGCCTCCAAGTGCAGAGGTTTGTAGGACAGTAGCAAATTTCCCTCAAGTGGATGACCTAAGGTTTATCAATCCGTGGGAGGCGTAGGATGAAGATGGTCTCTCTCAAACAACCCTGCAACCAAATAACAAAGAGTCTCTTGTGTCCCCAACACACCCAATACAACGGTAAATTGTATAGGTGCACTAGTTCGGCGAAGAGATGGTGATACAAGTGCAATATGGATGGTAGATATAGGTTTTTGTAATCTGAAAATATAAAAACAGCAAGGTAACTAATGATAAAAGTGAGCACAAACGGTATTGCAATGCGTTGAAACAAGGCCTAGGGTTCATACTTTCGCTGGTGTAAGTTCTCTCAACAATAATAACATAATTGGATCATATAACTATCCCTCAACATGCAACAAAGAGTCACTCCAAAGTCACTAATAGCGGAGAACAAACGAAGAGATTATTGTAGGGTACGAAACCACCTCAAAGTTATTCTTTCGGATCGATCTATTCAAGAGTTCGTACTAGAATAACACCTTAAGACACATATCAACCAAAACCCTAATGTCACCTAGATACTCCAATGTCACCTCAAGTATCCGTGGGTATGATTATACGATATGCATCACACAATCTCAGATTCATCTATTCAAACCAACACAAAGTACTTCAAAGAGTTCCCCAAAGTTTCTACCAGAGAGTCAAGGCGAAAATGTGTGCCAACCCCTATGCATAAGTTCACGAAGTCACAGAACCCGCAAGTTGATCACCAAAACAAACATCAAGTAGATCACGTGATATCCCATTGTCACCACAGATAAGCACATGCAAGACATACATCAAGTGTTCTCAAATCCTTAAAGAATCAATCCGATAAGATAACTTCAAAGGGAAAACTCAATCCATTACAAGAGAGTAGAGGGGGAGAAACATCATAAGATCCAACTATAATAGCAAAGCTCGCGATACATCAAGATTGTACCACCTCAAGAACACGGGAAAGAGAGAGAGATCAAACACATAGCTACTGGTACATACCCTCAGCCCCGAGGGTGAACTACTCCATCCTCGTCATGGAGAGTGCCGGTATGATGAAGATGGCCACCGGAGAGGGATTCCCCCCTCCAGCAGGGTGCCGGAACAGGGTCCCGATTGGTTTTTGGTGGCTACAGAGGCTTGCGGTGGAGGAACTCCCGATCTAGGTTATTTCCTGGAGGTTTCAGTATTTATAGGATTTTTTGGCGTAGGTCTCACGTTAGGGGGGGTCTCCGGGTTGTCCACGAGGCAGGGGCCCATGCCCAGGGGGGCGGGCGCGCCCCCCACCCTCGTGGGCAGCCCGGGACTCTCCTGGCCCAACTCTTTTACTCCGGGGGCTTCTTTTGGTCCAGAAAAAATCATCAAAAATTGGCACGTCAATTGGACTCCGTTTGGTATTCCTTTTCTGTAAAAGTCAAAAAAAGGAAAAAACAGAAACTGGCACTGGGCTCTAGGTTAATATGTTAGTCCCAAAAATCATATAAAATAGCATATAAATGCATATAAAACATCCTAGATGGATAATGTAATAGCATGAATACTTCATAAATTATAGATACGTTGGAGACGTATCAGCATCCCCAAGCTTAATTCCTGCTTGTCCTCTAGTAAGTAAATGATAAAAGAAATAATTTATGAAGTGTGAATGCTAGCAGGTGCATAAGTTTGATCAATGATAGTTCCAATCACTTTTTCTAGCATCATTATATATCATAACAATAGCTCATATCATAAAACTTTTCATGATCAAGTAACAAGCTATTCACATGTTAAAGCATAGACCATAAACTTTCTTGAAAACTAACAAACTATGTTCTCAGTCATCAAACAATTGCAATTCATCTTATTTTCAGGAAGGGTCTATGTAAGAGCTTTGATTTAGCAAATCCCACATACTCAACTATCATATAGTCTTCCATGATTGCTACCACTCAAAGAATATTTTTAGAACAAATAGTATCATCGAACACAAAGAAAGATAGGGGCTTAATGTTTCGCCTCCCAACCTTTTACCTCAAGGGTAATGTCAACAATAATAATTCATGCTCAAATATATTTGAATGGCCATATATGCTTAGATCTTTCTCCACCACATGATGCTTGCCAACTAAAAAGTAGGTTGGAATGAGAAGGAATACTACTGACTCTTGCATAAAAGTAAAAGATAGACCCTTCGCAGAGGGAAGCAGGGATTTGCAGAGGTACCAGAGCTCGAAGCTAAAACAGAGATGAAAATAATTTTGAGAGGTATGCTTTCATTGTCAACATAACGACCAAGAGTTCCCAATATCTTCCATACTAGATACATTATAGGCAGTTCCCAAACAGAAAGGTAAAGATTTTACTCCCCCTCCACCAACAATCACACTCCACGGCTTGTCCGAAACAACGGGTGCCATCCAACTATCAACAATCCTGGGGGAGTTTGTTTAAATTATCTGCGAATTTGTTTTTGATCTTTTGATCATAGGACTGGGCATCCCAGTTACCAGCCATTTTCTCGTGAATGATGAGCGGAGTCCACTCATCGTGAGAATAACCCACCTAGCATGGAAGATACTGACAGCCCCTAGTCGCTACATGAGCGATTCAGGCATACAAAACAGATTATTATTTGAAGGTTTAGAGTTTGGCACATGCAAATTTACTTGGAATGGCAGGTAAATACTGCATATAGGTAGATATGGTGGACACTCATGGAATAAACTTGGTTCAAGGAATTTGGATGCACAAGCAGTATTCCCGCTTAGTACAGATATCTTGGCTAGCAAAGGATTCTAAATAGCAAGCACCACATGTTAGAGGATCCATAACAATATAACTTCTATACAAATATACCCAAGCATAACTCATTATGTTGTCTTCCTTGTCCAACTTCAACTAATTTGCTCAGGTTTGAAAATAATTAATGGGGCTCACAATCATAGAAGATGTCCAAGATAGTATATTTATATGTGAAATCTCTCTTCCTTCAATATTCTTTCATGAATTGTTCAAGTGACCAATACAATGTTTGCTAACCTTCAATAAATTTACCACCTCTACTTCTTATATGTGAAGTCATTACTCCCCATGGGAAAGGCATATGAAACATATATAATTTCAGATTTATAACATTCAAATCATTCAACCATTTACTCATAGGATATAAGTGAAGCACATGAGTAAATGACAAACTACTCCAAAAAGATATAAGTGAAGATCAATGAGTAGTTAAATAATTATGTAGCTATGTGAGGACTCTCTCTCATTTAAGAATTTCAGATCTTGGGATATTATTCAAACAACAAGCAAATACTAACAAAATAAAATGACGCTCCAAGCAAAACACATATCATGTGGTGAATAAAAATATAGCTCCAAGTAAAGTTCTCGATGAACGAAGACGAAAGAGGGGATGCCATCCGGGGCATCCCCAAGCTTAGGCTCTTGGTTGTCCTTGAATATTACCTTGGGGTGCCTTGGGCATCCCCAATCTTAGGCTCTTGCCACTCCTTATTCCATAGTCCATCGAGTCCTTGGAGTTTGTGATTCGTAGCATGCACGTATGGTGAACCGTTATGTAACGAAGTCGGAGCATGAAGTATTTGTTGATTGTCTTCCTTTGTGTGGCGGTCAGGATCGCGCGATGGTTAACTCCTACCAACCCTTCCCCTAGGAGCATGCGTAGTAGTACTTTGCTTCGAGGGCTAATAAATTTTTGCAATAAGTATATGAGTTCTTTATGACTAATGTGAGTCCATGGATTATACGCACACTTACCTTTACACAATTTTCTAGCCTCTTCGGTACCGTGCATTGCCCTTTCTCACCTTGAGAGTTGGTGCAAACTTCGCCGGTGCATCCAAACCCCGTGATATGATACACTCTTTCACACATAAACCTCCTTATATCTTCCTCAAAGCAGCCACCATACCTACCTATCATGGCATTTCCATAGCCATTCCGAGATATATTGCCATGCAACTTTCCACCATTTCATTTATCATGACACGTTCATCATTGTCATATTGCTTTGCATGATCATGCAGTTGACATTGTATTTGTGGCAAAGCCACCGTTCATAATTCTTTCATACATGTCGCTCTTGATTCATCGCATATCCCGGTACACCGCCGGAGGCATTCATATAGAGTCATATTTTGTTCTAAGTACTGAGTTGTAATTCATGAGTTGTAAGTAAATAAAAGTGTGATGATCATCATTATTAGAGCATTGTCCCAAGTGAGGAAAGGATGATGGAGACTATGATTCCCCCACAAGTCGGGATGAGACTCCGGACTAAAAAAAAGAGGCCATAAAAAAGAGAGAAAAGGCCCAAATAAAAAAAGAAAAAAATGAGAGAAAAAGAGAGAAGGGACAATGTTACTATCCTTTTACCACACTTGTGCTTCAAAGTAGCACCGTGATCTTCATGATAGAGAGTCTCTCATTTTGTCACTTTCTTATACTAGTGGGAAATTTCATTATAGAACTTGGCTTGTATATTTCAATGATGGGCTTCCTCAAATGCCCGAGGTCTTCGTGAGCAAGCAAGTTGGATGCACACCCACTTAGTTTCTTTTTGAGCTTTCATACACTTATAGCTCTAGTGCATCCGTTGCATGGCAATCCCTACTCCTCACATTAACATCAATCGATGGGCATCTCCATAGCCCGTTGATTAGCCTCGTTGATGTGAGACTTTCTCCTTTTTTGTCTTCCCACATAACCCCTACCATTATACCTTATTCCACCGTACTGTTATATCCATGGCTTGAGCTCATGTATTGCGTAAGAGTTGAAAAGGCTGAAGCGCGTTAAAAGTATGAACCAATTGCTTGGCCAAAACCGGGGTCGTACATGATATGAATATTTTGTGTGGGGAAGATGGAGCATAGCCAGACTATATGATTTTGTAGGGATAACTTGCTTTGGCTATCTTATTTTGATAAGACATAATTGCTTAGTTAGTATGCTTGAAATATTATTGTTTTTATGTCAACATTAAACTTTTATCTTGAATCATATCAAATCTGAACATTCATGCCACAATGAAAATAATTACATTGAAATTATGCCAAGTAGCACTCCGCATCAAAAAATTTGTTTTTATCATTTACCTACTCGAGGACGAGCATGAATTAAGCTTGGGGATGCTTGATACGTCTCCAACGTATCTATAATTTTTGATTGCTCCATGCTATATTATCTTCTGTTTTGGACATTATTGGGCTTTATTATTCACTTTTATATTATTTTTGGGACTAACCTATTAACCAGAGGCCCAGCCCAGAATTGATGTTTTTTTGCCTATTTCGGAGTTTTGCAGAAAAAGAATATCAAACGGAGTCCAAACGGAATGAAACCTTCGGGAACGTGGTTTTTGGAACGAATAAGATCCATGAGAATTGGACCCTACGTCAAGAAACAAAGGAGGAGGCCACGAGGTAGGGGGCGCGCCTACCCCCCCAGGTGCGCCCTCCACCCTCATGGGCCCCCTGTTGCTCCACCGACGTACTCCTTCCTCCTATATATACCTACGTACCCCCAAACGATCAGAAATGGAGCCAAAAACCTAATTCCACTGCCGCAACCTTCTGTACCCACGAGATCCCATCTTGGGGCCTGTTCCGGAGCTCCGCCGGAGGGGGCATCGATCACGGAGGGCTTCTACATCAACACCATAGCCCATCCGATGAAGTGTGAGTAGTTTACCTCAGACCTTCGGGTCCATAGTTATTAGCTAGATGGCTTCTTCTCACTTTTTGGATCTCAATACAATGTTCTCCCCCTCTCTCGTGGAGATCTATTCGATGTAATCTTCTTTTGCGGTGTGTTTGTTGAGACCGATGAATTGTGGGTTTATGATCAAGTTTATCTATGAACAATATTTGAATCTTCTGAATTCTTTTATGTATGATTGGTTATCTTTGCAAGTCTCTTCGAATTATCGGTTTGGTTTGGCCTACTAGATTGATCTTTCTTGCAATGGGAGAAGTGCTTAGCTTTGGGTTCAATCTTGCGGTGTCCTTTCCCAGTGACAGTAGGGGCAGCAAGGCACGTATTGTATTGTTGCCATCGAGGATAACAAGATGGGGTTTTTATCATATTGCATGAATTTATCCCTCTACATCATGTCATCTTGCTTAAGGCGTTACTTTGTTTTTATGAACTTAATACTCTAGATGCATACTGGATAGCGGTCGATGAGTGGATTAATAGTAGTAGATGCAGGCAGGAGTCGGTCTACTTGTCTCGGACGTGATGCCTATATACATGATCATACCTAGATATTCTCATAACTATGCTCAATTCTGTCAATTGCTCAACAGTAATTTGTTCACCCACCGTAAAATACTTATGCTCTTGAGAGAAGCCACTAGTGAAACCTATGGCCCCCGGGTCTATCTTCATCATATTAATCTTCCAACACTTAGTTATTTCCTTTGCTTTTTACTTTGCTTTTATTTTACTTTGCATCTTTATCATAAAAATACCAAAAATATTATCTTATCATATCTATCAGATCTCACTCTCGTAAGTGATCGTGTAGGGATTGACAACCCCTTATCGCGTTGGTTGCGAGGATTTATTTGTTTTGTGTAGGTGCGAGGGACTCGCGCGTAGCCTCCTACTGGATTGATACCTTGGTTCTCAAAAACTAAGGGAAATATTTACGCTACTTTGCTGCATCACCCTTTCCTCTTCAAGGGAAAACCAACGCAGTGCTCAAGAGGTAGCACAAGCACATTTAAGTCTAACCCACTTCCTATGCATACGGATTTTGTGAGCAAACAACTTATGGGAACAATAATCAACTAGCATAGGAAGGCAAAAAAAGCATAACTTCACAACTTTTAACACATAGAGAGGAAACTTGATATTATTGCAATTCCTACAAGCATATATTCCTCCCTCATAATGATTTTCAGTAGCATCATGAATGAATTCAACCATATAACCAGCACATAAAGCATTCTTTTCATGATCTACTTGCATAGAAATTTTACTACTCTCCACATAAGCAAATTTATTCTCATCAATAGTAGTGGGAGCAAACTCAACAAAATAACTATCATGTGAAGCATAATCCAATTGAAAATTAAAATCATGATGACAAGTTTCATGGATATCTTTATTCTTTAGAGCATACGTGTCATCACAATAATCATCATAAATATGAGGCATGCCTTCATCATAATAAATTTGCTCATCAAAACTTGGGGGACTAAAAATATCATCTTCATCAAACATAGCATCCCCAAGCTTGTGGCTTTGCATATCATTAGCATCATGGGTATTCAAAGAATTCATACTAACAACATTTTCAATCATGTTCATCATTCACATATTTTATGCCAAGCATTCTATGTAATTCTTCTTCTAGTACTTGAGCACAATTTTCCTTCCCATCATTTTCACGAAAGACATTAAAAAGATGAAGCATATGAGGCACCCTCAATTCCATTTTCTTGTAGTTTTCTTTTATAGACTAAACTAGTGATAAAACAAGAAACTAAAAGATTCGATTGCAAGATCTAAAGATATACCTTCAAGCACTCACCTCCCCCGCAACAGCGCCAGAAAAGAGCTTGATGTCTACTACACAACCTTGTTCTTGTAGACACTGTTGGGCCTCCAAGTGCAGAGGTTTGTAGGACAGTAGCAAATTTCCCTCAAGTGGATGACCTAAGGTTTATCAATCTGTGGGAGGCGTAGGATGAAGATGGTCTCTCTCAAACAACCCTGCAACCAAATAACAAAGAGTCTCTTGTGTCCCCAACACACCCAATACAACGGTAAATTGTATGGGTGCACTAGTTCGGCGAAGAGATGGTGATACAAGTGCAATATGGATGGTAGATATAGGTTTTTGTAATCTGAAAATATAAAAACAGCAAGGTAACTAATGATAAAAGTGAGCACAAATGGTATTGCAATGCGTTGAAACAAGGCCTAGGGTTCATACTTTCACTAGTGCAAGTTCTCTCAACAATAATAACATAATTGGATCATATAACTATCCCTCAACATGAAACAAAGAGTCACTCCAAAGTCACTAATAGCGGAGAACAAACGAAGAGATTATTGTAGGGTACGAAACCGCCTCAAAGTTATTCTTTCGTATCGATCTATTCAAGAGTTCGTACTAGAATAACACCTTAAGACTCATATCAACCAAAACCCTAATGTCACCTCGATACTCCAATGTCACCTCAAGTATCCATGGGTATGATTATACGAGATGCATCACACAATCTCAGATTCATCTATTCAAACCAACACAAAGTACTTCAAAGAGTTCCCCAAAGTTTCTACCGGAGAGTCAAGACGAAAATGTGTGCCAACCCCTATGCATAAGTTCATGAAGTCACGGAACCCGCAAGTTGATCACCAAAACATACATCAAGTAGATCACGTGATATCCCATTGTCATCACAGATAAGCACATGCCAGACATACATCAAGTGTTCTCAAATCCTTAAAGACTCAATTCGATAAGATAACTTCAAAGGGAAAACTCAATCCATTACAAGAGAGTAGAGGGGGAGAAACATCACAAGATCCAACTATAATAGCAAAGCTCGCGATACATCAAGATTGTACCACCTCAAGAACACGAGAGAGAGAGAGAGAGATCAAACACATAGCTACTGGTACATACCCTCAGCCCCGAGGGTGAACTACTCCCTCCTCGTCATGGAGAGTGCCGGGATGATGAAGATGGCCACCGGAGAGGGATTCCCCCCTCCGGCAGGGTGCCGGAATAGGGTCCCGATTGGTTTTTGGTGGCTACAGAGGCTTGCGGTGGAGGAACTCCCGATCTAGGTTATTTCCTGGAGGTTTCAGTATTTATAAGATTTTTTGGCGTAGGTCTCACGTTAGGGGGGGTCTCCGGGTTGTCCACGAGGCAGGGGCCCACGCCCAGGGGGGTGGGCGCGCCCCCACCCTCGTGGGCAGCCCGGGACTCTCTTGGCCCAACTCTTTAACTCCGGGGGCTTCTGTCCAAAAAAATCATCAAAAATTGGCACGTCAATTGGACTCCGTTTGGTATTCCTTTTCTGTAAAACTCAAAAACAAGGAAAAAACAGAAACTGGCACTGGGCTCTAGGTTAATAGGTTAGTCCCAAAAATCATATAAAATAGCATATAAATGCATATAAAACATCCTAGATGGATAATATAATAGCATGAATACTTCATAAATTATAGATACGTTGGAGACGTATCACTCCATCCAGGGCGCCGGCGGTGGACGGATTTACGACGGGTTTTTTCGAGCGCCACTGGAAGTTACTGGGAGAAGAAGTAACCAAGGCGGTGCTGGACTTTCTTAATGGTGGTGAACTGCCCACGGGCCTAAACAACACGTCGATCACATTAATCACGAAGGTACGTCATCCACAGAATATCTCACAATATTGTCCCATTGCACTCTGTCCAGTGTTATACAAAGTGGATGTCAAGGTGATTGATAACAGAATGCGCATGTGCATGGATGATATTATTAGCGAAGAACAAAGTGCTTTCGTCCCCGGCCGTTTGATCATCCACAACTTCCTGGTTGCCTTTGAAAGTGTTCATACGATGAAGAGACGAAAGGAAGGGAAAATTTTCACCTGTGCAGTCAAGCTTGATATGATGAAAGCCTACGACAGAGTGGAATTGCATTTCTTGGAGTCAATCCTATTGAAACTGGATTTTGGGGCCAATCTGGTGAGGTTGATCATGAAATGCATCACATCAGTCCGGTTCTCGGTTCGAGTGAACGGAGAGCTGCTCCCATATTTTAGCCCATCCAGAGGGCTTCGGCAAGGTTGGCCAATCTCCCCCTATCTATTTCTCCTTTGTGCCGAAGGTTTCTCGCTCCTGAAGAACTATGGCAACTTTGTTGACAGAGGCATTAGAGTAAACTTCAGAGCACCAGTGAATCATCTATTGTTCGCTGATGATAGTCTCATTTTCATCAAGGCGAATAGGGAAAGTGCAACAAGGCTAAATCAGATTCTTGAGATCTATGGTGATGCTTCCAGACAATGTGTAAACAGAAACAAAAGTGCTATATACTTTAGTCCGAACACTCCCATAGCTCTCATGCAAAGTTTGAAACAGCTACTAGGTGTTCAAGTCGAGGCGTTTTTAGAACGATACCTTGGATTACCAACAACTGTTGGCAAGATTAACATCGGTACGTTTGAGCATCTAGGAGATCGAGCAAGAGGCAAGATGCATGGCTGGTCAAAGTGACTATCCGCATGTGCTAGTCAGGAATCACTCCTCAAGTCAATTGTTCAGGCGATACCGACGTTCAGTATGAGCGGCTTTCTTTTGACAAAGAAGGTGTGCAAAGGTTTAACCTCAAGCATGGCTAAGTTCTGGTGGGGGAGCTCTCTCGACAAGCGATCATCGCACTGGATTGCGTGGGATGAGCTGGCCACGCCTAAATGTAAGGGCGGAATGGGTTTCCGTGATCTTCCGATGTTTAACTTGGCTCTATTAGGGAAGCATGGATGGCGCTTCATGATGAACCCTAACTCTCTACGTGCCAAGGTTATGAAAGGGCGATATTTCCCAGACACCGATTTCCTGCAGGCTACGTGTAAGGGCATATTTCTCCCTAAGTGGTTTTGGTGATTGATGACAATGCATTTGCAGACTAATTGTGTGCATTGAGCATTTCAGATATCTCATGTCTAGGCACAAGACGATCCGGTGCCCCTCGGAGCCTATCGAAGATGGCGTTCCTCTACGTTTCTTTTCGGTTGATTTGAGTCGTAGGAAAGCCGTACTATTAAGAGGGGGTCCGCTTCAGAAATGTTAGGGTGGAATCAACACGTACACATCTATTCCTTTGCACCACCTTTCCTTCGCTTCATTGGAGCACCGGTCATTTCCCTTGTCGTTGTGAAGATGAAGGCTTCCAAGTGCTTCTGTTCTGTGGCGTGCGGTAGTACTGCTCAAGGGAGCAGTAGTACCGCAGCGGCCCATGGTAGTACCGCCCATGGAAGCGGTAGTACCGCACGTGCGGTAGTACTGCTCCAAGCACGCGGTAGTACCATGGCCTCTGGCCCAGAACGGTTGCATGCGCGGAAGTAGGGGCGGAAGTAATTTTTTACTTTTGCACCCTACGCGGTAGTACCACTCCCTGTGAGCTGTAGTACCGTGCCGGATATTTGCACAAACCAAAACTCAGCGGAAGTAGCCACGGATGTAATTTTATTAGTCCGTGCCTTCCCAGCCCAGAATGAGCCTTGCCTTGCGGTAGTACCGCAAGGGTGCGCGGTAGTACCGCCCCGGCGGTTCTACCCCTCGTGGCTATACGCAACAAGGCCTCGTCTGGACCCTGCCGCGCAAGCGGTAGTACCACACTGCCCAGCGGTAGTACCGCATGTCGTTGCGGTAGTATCGTGGGTATGTGCGGTAGTACCGCATGTCGTGGGCTGAGTAGGTGGGTAACAGTTGGATCTTTCCTCCCACTATAAAAGAGGGGTCTTCTTCCCCAAGTTGACCACCTCTTCCCTTCCCAAGCTCCATTTTCGCCCGATCTCTCTCCCTAGCCAATCAAACTTGTTGATTTTCTAGGGATTGGTTGAGAAGGCCCCGATCTACACTTCCACCAAGAGAAATTTGATTCCCCCCACTAATCCCTTACGGATCTTGTTACTCTTGGGTGTTTGAGCACCCTAGACGGTTGAGATCACCGCGGAGCCATATTCCATTGTGGTGAAGATTCGTGGTGTCGTTGGGAGCCTCCAATTAAGTTGTGGAGATTGCCCAACCTTGTTTGTAAAGGTTCGATCGCCGCCTCCAAGGGCACCAATAGTGGAATCACGGCATCTCGCATTGTGTGAGGGCGTGAGGAGAATACGGTGGCCCTAGTGCCTTCTTGAGGAGCATTGTGCCTCCACACCACTCCAACGGAGACATACTTCCTCTCAAAGGGAAGGAACTTCGGTAACACATCCTCGTCTCCACCGGCTCCACTTTTGGTTATCTCTTACCTTTACTCGTGCAAGCTTATATTGTGTTGTATCCCTTGCTGATACGTCTCCAACATATCTATAATTTTTGATTGCTCCATGCTATTATATATTCTGTTTTGGATGTTTAATGGGCTTTATTATACACTTCCACTTATTTTTGGGACTAACCTACTAACCCAAGGCCTAGTGCAAATTGCTGTTTTTTTTGCCTATTTCAGTGTTTCGCAGAAAAGGAATACCAAACGGAATGAAATCTTCGTGAACGTGATTTTTGGAACAGACGTGATCCAGAGGACTTGGAGTGGACGTCAAGAAATCAACAAGGAGGCCATGAGGCAGGGAGGCGCGCCCCCCACCCTCATGGGCCCCTCGTGGCTCCACCGACCTACTTCTTCCTCCTATATATACCCATGTACCCCGAAACCATCGAGGAGCACCACGAAACCCTATTTCCACCGCCGCAACCTTCTGTACCCGTGAGATCCCATCTTGGGGCCTTTTCCGGCGCTCCGCCGGAGGGGGAATCGATCACGGAGGGCTTCTACATCAACACCATAGCCTCTCCGATGATGTGTGAGTAGTTTACCACAGACCTTCGTGTCCATAGTTATTAGCTAGATGGCTTCTTCTCTCTCTTTGGATCTCAATACAAAGTTCTCCTCGATCTTCTTGGAGATCTATTCGATGTAACTCTTTTTGCGGTGTGTTTGTCGAGATCCGATGAATTGTGGGTTTATGATCAAGATTATCTATGAACAATATTTGAATCTTCTCTGAATTCTTTTATGTATGATTGGTTATCTTTGCAAGTCTCTTCGAATTATCAGTTTGGTTTGGCCTACTAGATTGATCTTTCTTGCAATGGGAGAAGTGCTTAGCTTTGGGTTCAATCTTGCGTTGCTCGATCCCAGTGACAGCAGGGGAAACGACACGTATTGTATTGTTGCCATCGAGGATAAAAAGATGGGGTTTATATCATATTGCTTGAGTTTATCCCTCTACATCATGTCATCTTGCCTAATGCGTTACTCTGTTCTTATGAACTTAATACTCTAGATTCATGCTGGATAGCGGTCGATGTGTGGAGTAATAGTAGTAGATGTAGGCAGGAGTCGGTCTACTTGTCACGGATGTGATGCCTATATACATGATCATGCCTAGATATTCTCATAATTATGCACTTTTCTATCAATTGCTCAACAGTAATTTGTTCACCCACCGTAATACTTATGCTATCTTGAGAGAAGCCACTAGTGAAACCTATGGCCCCCGGGTCTATTTTCCATCATATTAATCTCCTGACAATGAGCCATTTCTATCACCGTTTATTTTGCAATCTTTACTTCCAATCTTTATCATAAAAATACCAAAAATATTATCGTATCATCTCTATCAGATCTCACTTTTGCAAGTGGCCGTGAAGGGATTGACAACCCCTTTATCGCGTTGGTTGCAAGGTTCTTATTTGTTTGTGTAGGTACGAGGGACTTGCGTGTGGCCTCCTACTGGATTGATACCTTGGTTCTCAAAAACTGAGGGAAATACTTACGCTACTTTGCTGCATCACCCTTTCCTCTTCAAGGGAAAACCAACGCATGCTCAAGAGGTAGCAAGAAGGATTTCTGGCGCCGTTGCCGGGGAGTCTACGCACAAGTCAAGACATACCAAGTACCCATCACAAACTCTTATCCCTCGCATTACATTATTTGCCATTTGCCTCTCGTTTTCCTCTCCCCCACTTCACCCTTGCCGTTTTATTTGCCCTCTCTTTCCGTTCACCTCTTTTTGTCTGCTTCTTGTTTGCTTGTCTGTTGGATTGCTTGCTTGTCACGATGGCTAAATATAATACTAAATTGTGTGACTTTGCCAATACCAACAACAATGATTTTCTTAGCACTCCGATTGCTCCTCTTACCGACGCTGAATCTTGTGAAATTAATGCTGCTTTGCTGAATCTTGTCATGAAAGATCAATTCGCCGGCCTTCCTAGTGAAGATGCCGCTACCCATCTAAATAGCTTTGTTGATTTGTGTGATATGCAAAAGAAGAAAGATGTGGACAATGATATTGTCAAATTGAAGCTATTTCCTTTTTCGCTTAGAGATCGTGCTAAAACTTGGTTTTCGTCTTTGCCTAAAAATAGTATTGATTCTTGGAATAAGTGCAAAGATGCTTTTATCTCTAAGTATTTTCCTCCCGCTAAGATCATCTCTCTTAGAAACGATATTATGAATTTTAAGCAACTTGATCATGAACATGTCGCACAAGCTTGGGAGAGAATGAAATTAATGATACGTAATTGCCCTACACATGGTTTGAATCTATGGATGATTATACAAAAATTTTATGCCGGATTGAATTTTGCTTCTAGAAATCTTTTAGATTCGGCCTCGGGAGGCACTTTTATGGAAATCAATTTAGGAGAAGCTACTAAACTCCTAGATAATATTATGGTTAATTATTCTCAATGGAACACTGAAAGATCTACTAGTAAAAAGGTGCATGCAATTGAAGAAATTAATGTTTTGAGTGGAAAGATGGATGAACTTATGAAATTATTTGCTAATAAGAGTGTTTCTTCTGATCCCAATGATATGCCTTTGTCAACTTTGATTGATAATAATAATGAATCTATGGATGTGAATTTTGTTGGTAGGAATAATTTTGGTAACAACGCTTATAGAGGAAACTTTAATCCTAGGCTGTATCCTAGTAATTCCTCTAATAATTATGATAATTCCTACACCAACTCTTATGGAAATTTTAATAAGATGTCCTCTTATTTTGAGACTAGTGTTAAAGAATTTATGATTTCTCAAAATAATTTCAATGCTTTGCTTGAAGAACAATTGCCTAAGATTGATGAATTGGCTAGGAACATGGATAGAATTTCTCTTGATGTTGATTATTTGAAACTTATATCTATTCCACCTAAGCATGATATCAATGAGTCTCTCAAAGCCATGAGAATTTCCATTGATGAGTGCAAAGAAAGAACCGCTAGGATGCGTGCTAAGAAAGATTGCTTTATAAAAGCGTGTTCTTCTAGTTTTCATGATAATAAGGATGAATATCTAAAAGTGATTGATGTGTCTCTTATTAAATCTTTGTTTTGCAATATGAATCTTGATAATGATGGGACTGGAGATGAGTCAACTTTAGTTAAAAGGCGTCCCAATGATTCGGAGTTTTTAGATCTTGATGCAAAAATTGGTAAAAGTGGGATTGAAGAGGTCAAAACTTTACATAGCAATGAACCCACTATTTTGGATTTCAAGGAATTTAATTATGATAATTGTTCTTTAATAGATTGTATTTCCTTGTTGCAATCCGTGCTAAATTCTCCGCATTCTTATAGCCAAAATAAGGCTTTTACCAAACATATCGTTGATGCTTTAATGCAATCTTATGACGAAAAGCTTCAATTGGAAGTTTCTATCCCTAGAAAACTTTATGATGAATGGGAACCTACTATTAAAATTAAAATTAAAGATCATGAATGCTATGCTTTGTGTGATTTGGGTGCTAGTGTTTCCACGATTCCAAAAACTTTGTGTGATATGTTAGGTTTCCGTGAATTTGATGATTGTTCTTTAAACTTGCACCTTGCGGATTCCACCATTAAGAAACCTATAGGAAGAATTAATGATGTTCTTATTGTTGCAAATAGGAATTATGTGCCCGTAGATTTCATTGTCCTTGATATAGATTGCAATCCTTCATGTCCTATTATTCTTGGTAGACCTTTCCTTAGAACGATTGGTGCAATTATTGATATGAAGGAAGGGAATATTAGATTCCAATTTCCGTTAAGGAAAGGCATGAACACTTTCCTAGAAAGAAAATTAAATTACCTTATGAATCTATTATGAGAGCCACTTATGGATTGCATGCCAAAGATGACAATACCTAGATCTATCCTTGCCTTTATGCCTAGCTAGGGGCGTTAAACGATAGCGCTTGTTGGGAGGCAACCCAATTTTATTTTAGTTTCTTGATTTTGGTTCTGTTTAGGAATAAATCTTTCATCTAGCCTCTGGTTAGATGTGTTTTTGTGTTTTAATTAGTGTTTGTGCCAAGTAGAACCTTTGGGAAGACTTGGGTGAAGTCTTTTTGATCTTGCTGTAAAAAACAGAAACTTTAGCGCTCACGAGATTAGCTACAACTTTTTACTGGAGAGTGATATTTAGTTGATTCTTTTTGCAGAGTATTAATAGATAAATTCCTCACGTCCAGCAATTTATTTTAGAATTTTTGGAGTTCCATAAGTATGCGTTTGATACAGATTACTACAGACTGTTCTGTTTTTGACAGATTCTGTTTTTCGTGTGTTGTTTGTTTATTTTGATGAATCTATGGCTAGTATTGGAGGTTATGAACCATAAAGAAGTTGGAATACAGTAGGTTTAACACCAATATAAATAAAGAATGCGTTTATTACAGTACCTTGAAGTGGTGTTTTGTTTTCTTTCGCTAACGGAGCTCACGAGATTTTCTGTTAAGTTTTGTGTTGTGAAGTTTTCAAGTTTTGGGTAAAGATTTGATGGATTATGGAACAAGGAGTGGCAAGAGCCTAAGCTTGGGGATGCCCAAGGCACCCCAAGGTAAAATCCAAGGACAACCAAAAAGCCTAAGCTTGGGGATGCCCCGGAAGGCATCCCCTCTTTTGTCTTCGTCCATCGGTAACTTTACTTGGAGCTATATTTTTATTCACCACATGATATGTGTTTTGCTTGGAGCGTCTTGTATGATTTGAGTCTTTACTTTTTATTTCACCACAATCATCCTTGCTGTACACACCTTTTGGGAGAGACACACATTAATCGGAATTTATTAGAATACTCTATGTGCTTCACTTATATCTTTTGAGCTAAACAATTTTGCTCTAGTACTTCACTTATATCTTTTAGAGCACGGTGGTGGTTTTATTTTATAGAAATTATTGATCTCTCATGCTTCACTTATATTATTTTGAGAGTCCTTTAGAACAGCGTGGTAATTTGCTTTGGCTATAAAATTAGTCCTAATATGATAGGCATCCAAGATGGATATAATAAAAACTTTCATATAAGTGTGTTGAATACTAAGAGAAGTTTGATACTTGATGATTGTTTTGAGATATGGAGATAGTGATATTAAAGTTGTGCTAGTTGAGTAGTTGTGAATTTGAGAAATACTTGTGTTGAAGTTTGCAAGTCCCGTAGCATGCACGTATGGTAAACGTTGTGTAACAAATTTGAAACATGAGGTGTTCTTTGATTGTCATCATTATGAGTGGCGGTCGGGGACGAGCGATGGTCTTTTCCTACCAATCTATCCCCCTAGGATCATGCACGTAGTGCTTGATTTTTGATGACTTGTAGATTTTTGCAATAAGTATGTGAGTTCTTTATGACTAATGTTGAGTCCATGGATTATACGCACTCTCAACCTTCCATCATTGCTAGCCTCTTTCGGTACTGTGCATTGCCCTTTCTCACCTTGAGAGTTGGTGCAAACTTCACCGGTGCATCCAAACCCCATGATACGATACGCTCTATCACACATAAACCTCCTTATATCTTCCTCAAAACAGCCACCGTACCTACCTATTATGGCATTTCCATAGCCATTCCGAGATATATTGCCATGCAACTTTCCACCGTTCCGTTTATTATGACGCGCTTCATCATTGTCATATTGCCTTGCATGACCATGTAGTTGACATCGTATTTGTGGCAAAGCCACCATGCATATTATTTCATACATGTCACTCTTGATTCATTGCCCATCCCGGTAACCGCCGGAGGCATTCATATAGTCATACTTTGTTCTAGTAGCGAGTTGTAATCATCGAGTTGTAAATAAATAGAAGTGTCATGATCATCATTAATAGAGCATTGTCCCAAATAAAAAAAAAGAGAAAGGCCAAATAAAAAAAGAAAGGCCCCAAAAAAAGGAAAAAAAGAAGAAAAAAAGAGAAAAAAAGGGACAATGCTACTATCCTTTTTCCACACTTGTGCTTCAAAGTAGCACCATGATCTTTATGATAGAGAGTCTCTTGTTTTGTCACTTTCATATACTAGTGGGAATTTTTCATTATAGAACTTGGCTTGTATATTCCAACAATGGGCTTCCTCAAATGCCCTAGGTCTTCGTGAGCAAGCAAGTTGGATGCACACCCACTTAGTTTCTTTTGTTGAGCTTTCATACATTTATAGCTCTAGTGCATCCGTTGCATGGCAATCCCTACTCCTTGCATTGACATCAATTGATGGGCATCTCCCTAGCCCATTGATTAGCCGCGTCAATGTGAGACTTTCTCCTTTTTTGTCTTCTCCACACAACCCCCATCATTATATTCTATTCCACCCATAGTGCTATATCCATGGCTCACGCTCATGTATTGCGTGAAAGTTGAAAAAAGTTTGAGATTACTAAAGTATGAAACAATTGCTTGGCTTGTCATCGGGGTTGTGCAAGATGAGAGCATCTTGTGTGACGAAAATGGAGCATGACCAAACTATATGATTTTGTAGGGATGAACTTTCTTTGGCCATGTTATTTTGAGAAGACATAATTGCTTAGTTAGTATGCTTGAAGTATTATTATTTTTATGTCAATATTAAACTTTTATCTTGAATCTTTCGGATCTGAACATTCATGCCACAATAAAGAAAATTACATTGAAGAATATGCTAAGTAGCATTCCACATCAAAAATTCTGTTTTTATCATTTACCTACTCGAGGACGAGCAGGAATTAAGCTTGGGGATGCTTGATACGTCTCCAACGTATCTATAATTTTTGATTGCTCCATGCTATTATATATTCTGTTTTGGATGTTTAATGGGCTTTATTATACACTTTTATATTATTTTTGGGACTAACCTACTAACCCAAGGCCCAGTGCAAATTGTTGTTTTTTTGCCTATTTCAGTGTTTCGCAGAAAAGGAATACCAAACGGAGTCCAAACGGAATGAAACCTTCGGGAGCGTGATTTTTGGAACAAACGTGATCCAGAGGACTTGGAGTGGACGTCGAGAAATCAACGAGGAGGCCACAAGGCAGGGAGGCGCGCCTGCCCCCTGGGCGCGCCCCCACCCTCGTGGGCCCCTCGTGGCTCCACCGACCTACTTCTTCCTCCTATATATACCCATGTACCCCGAAACCATCGAGGAGCACCACGAAACCCTATTTCCACCGCCGCAACCTTCTGTACCCGTGAGATCCCATCTTGGGGCCTTTTCCGGCGCTCCGCCGGAGGGGGAATCGATCAAGGAGGGCTTCTACATCAACACCATAGCCTCTCCGATGATGTGTGAGTAGTTTACCACAGACCTTCGGGTCCATAGTTATTAGCTAGATGGCTTCTTCTCTCTCTTTGGATCTCAATACAAAGTTCTCCTCGATCTTCTTGGAGATCTATTCGATGTAACTCTTTTTGCGGTGTGTTTGTCGAGATCCGATGAATTGTGGGTTTATGATCAAGATTATCTATGAACAATATTTGAATCTTCTCTGAATTATTTTATGTATGATTGCTTATCTTTGCAAGTCTCTTCGAATTATTAGTTTGGTTTGGCCTACTAGATTGATCTTTCTTGCAATGGGAGAAGTGCTTCGCTTTGGGTTCAATCTTGCGTTGCTCGATCCCAGTGACAGCAGGGGAAACAACATGTACTGTATTGTTGCCATCGAGGATAAAAAGATGGGGTTTATATCATATTGCTTGAGTTTATCCCTCTACATCATGTCATCTTGCCTAATGCGTTACTCTGTTCTTATGAACTTAATACTCTAGATGCATGATGGATAGCGGTCGATGTGTGGAATAGTAGTACATGCAGGCAGGAGTCGGTCTACTTGTCGCGGACATGATGCCTATATACATGATCATGCCTAGATATTCTCATAATTATGCACTTTTCTATCAATTGCTCGACAGTAATTTGTTCATCCACCGTAATACTTATGCTATCTTGAGAGAAGCCACCAGTGAAACCTATGGCCCCCGGGTCTATTTTCCATCGTATTAATCTCCCGACAACGAGCCATTTCTATCGCCGTTTATTTTGCAATCTTTACTTTCAATCTTTATCATAAAAATATCAAAAAATATTATCTTATCATCTCTATCAGATCTCACTTTTGCAAGTGACCATGAAGGGATTGACAACCCCTTTATCGCGTTGGTTGCAAGTTTCTTATTTGTTTGTGTAGGTACGAGGGATTTGCGTGTGGCCTCCTACTGGATTGATACCTTGGTTCTCAAAAACTGAGGGAAATACTTACGCTACTTTGCTGCATCACCATTTCCTCTTCAAGGACCAACGCATGCTCAAGAGGTAGCACTTGCTTGCTTGTGTGCTTGTTATTGTTGCATCATATAGGTTGCCCACCTAGTTGCATATCTAGACAACCTACTTTGATGCAAAGTTTAAATTGGTAAAGAAAAACTAAAAATTGTTAGTTGCCTATTCACCCCCCTCTAGTCAACTATTTCGATCCTTTCACTATGGTTCCCAAGTCCTCTTCTGCCACTTGGAGGGCGATCGTGGCGGGCCGGGAGGCATTGCAGGCTGGCCTTGTGAAACGAGTCGGCGATGGATCGTCTATCTCAATATGGGACGGCAAGTGGATCCCTTCCACTACAAAGATGGCTCCTATGCTACGTCTAGATAATGCGATGGTGAATATTGTGAATGAACCGATTGACTCAACGAACTGGACATGGCATAGGGAGCTGGTACGGGAAATCTCCATCACACCGGATGCTGCAGCCATACTCAACATCCCACTGCGGCATGGAGGAGGTGAAGACGTTTATGCATGGGCATTTGAGAAATCAGGTATTTACTCTGTTAAATCGGCGTATCGAGCTCTCGTGAATCAAAAGGAGCGACTGGCTCTAGATGAGGGGCAGATTACGGGTACTTCAGTGGATCAGCAACATATGTGGAATGCCATTTGGAAACTCAAAGTCGTCCCAAAAGTAAGGCTATTTTGGTGGCGCGTTATGAGAGGAATCTTGCCTGACGAGTGCACCCTCAAGCGTCGCCATTTGAAGCAAATTAGCACCTGCCATGTTTGACGAGGCGAGAGAGGCGAGGCCGGCGGCGGCATCGAGGGTCGGCGCGTCGTCGTCCATGGCCAGGAGCACGATCGGGCGGGAGGGTTTTGCGAAAGTGGAGGGAAATGGTGGTCGCTGTGCCACGGACTAGCGGGCCAGGGGGAGAATCAGTTTACTATCCGCGCCGACGCAAATTAGACTTAAATTTAGACCGGGAATGGGTCGCAAACGGACGAAAAGCGAACGTGCGTCGGTTTAAGTCGGCGCGCTGTGCCAATATTTTCTGTTCGCGGTGATCCAAACGGACACGCGCCAACAAAGTGGGTGTTTATGAAGAATCATTTGCGTGTGCTGCAATTCACAAGGCCATGGATCCCATTTCTCATCCGCACTATTCTAGATAGCATATTAAACTATGTAGTATGCATATGCATGTGTATTGAAGATACCATGGATGCCTGCTTGCGTGCGTGTACTGCCAATAAACAAAGAGCAGCATGCATGTTGTATCAGCCACAACGGGAGTGATTAAACGATGGCATGGAGGCTACCGCCACCAAAACACGAAAATTAGCCGCGACACGATGGCAGCCGCGATGGTCTCACTGGGGGGTACCACACCTCAAGGTCGTGTCCTTCTCTAGACACTGTGCCATGGTCGCCTCTGCCTCCGCGCTCCGCCCGCCCTGTTCATCGCAACCGTCGAGGCGAGCTCCCTGGCATCCGCGTGTGTGCGTTAGCAACCCGCGAATCAATCCAGCTGCTTTGCCCTCTGTAGCTAGCTTTCTACATGCGCGTATACACAACCATCGTTGCGAGCGTTCGCCGGCCGGCCGTCCAGCGAGATCGATTAGCCAGCTCTCCTGTACTTGCATACCTCGATGGAATGTCATGGAAGAATGAGAAGATCACGGGAAAATGACAACACATATATCCTTGACCTGTGCTCCCTCCGTTTCTTTTTAGTCTGCATATAAGATATGGTTAAAATCAAATTTTGTTAATTTTGACTAAGTTTATAGAAAAAATTATCAAAGATTCACAATATGAAATCAATATTGTTAGATGCATCATCAAATTGATTTTCATACCGTATAGCTTTAGTATTGTAAATGTTGATATTTTTTTAGAAAGATGGCCCAAATCTTATATGTAGACTAAAAAGAAACAGAGAGAGTACTTTGCATCCCTCGATAGAATGTTAGCTTTTGACATTGTCCTCCATATTAATTGTATAGCCAACTCCTTTTCCTTTAGTTTGAACTTGGTTATTTTTTGAAACGGAGGTAACAAATTTGCCTCGTCGATTAATTAAGAAGAAGAGAATTGCCCAGTTAGTTAACAGAAAACCAGTTGAAAACGGATACATATAAACCTCATGCGGACTACTCGCTAAGAAAGAAAGTCCATGACAGCTGAACCCCTTCTACGGGACTGCACGCATCTCTGAAGAACTTGGTTATTATGATGTTTACTGTGCTTTGTTCATACTTTTTTTTGACAATGTGACATAAAATTGTTGCTTATGTATTTTATTGTGGCTAAAAAATAACATGTTTGTAAAATTAGATTGATTGTCAGATGATATTAGATAATCATGTATTTTTCATGTACTATTGCTGCGCTAAAAATTATTTGGCTCCCGTAGCAATGCACAAGCAATGACCTTGTTCAATAAACACGAGCATGAAGTAGGATTTTATCTCTATCATGAGGGCTTGAACCTGGATAAACCCTCTCCTGCTTCCCCTCCGATCTACTCGCTTAGCCGTAATACCCCATTGAGGGATCTGTCAAAAATACTCTGGCAGTGGTTATGCATAAGAAAACAATGCATCCATTCGAGAGTAAACTTGGTTAAGCTTAACATGATAGTTCTAAATTTCTAACAGGGCCGTCAAGCAGCTAATGGAAAAAATAACACCAATTCTATTCAAACAAATGAGCCCTCTTGATCTAGATGATTATAAACACAAATGTGTAGACGGTTGGAGATGCAAGGCTTGGGACTACAATATATTTGTTATGCCCAGTTTCTTTCGTCACTTCATCCCTAGATGCCTAAATTCTGGCTTCGCCCCTCGTAGGCTCAAAATTTCTTAACACGTGCATGCAGAGAAAAACACCTATTTACACCTCAACTCAAGTATTGACACCGAAGGTGTATTTTATAAATGAACTAAGGGTCACTCAGATGGTTAGGTTTCTTATGTTGTTGTATTTTTATGAATTTATTTCAGGCCTTCCGCTAATGTGTGTTCAGTAGGAGAAGATGTTCCTGTTGACCATGAAGGCGTTTGTGATGATTTCGTCAATCTCAAGATGATGTCTCCTCTTAGTATTTTGAAGGTGTTCTAGCGTGAGTTTATGTGTGTATGTATGAGCATATGTGTTTGTACTGTGTTAAATAAAATGAAGGTGTAATTTACAAGTTGTGGCAAAGTGGCTATAGGATAAGTTGAGCATCGCCTGTGTATTTGCATCTATTTAAATCGTGGCGCTGCAGTCTGCGTCCGTTTAGATGGCGACAAGGCACAAGGCGACGTGCTCCTCCGCGGAACGGCCAGCTACACGACGCCCGCCGCTCCCTGTGCCGCCCGCCTGCGTCCGTCGCCCCGCTCTCTCATTATTTCTCTTTCCCAAGTTCCCTCTGTGCATACATCGCCCGTCTCCCCTCCCTTCTCAGCGACAACGCCGCCGCCGCCGCCGCCGCGTCTGCTGCAAGAAAGAACCAGCAGCAGCAAGTCGGCGACACGTTGCAGTCGTGCTTGGCTTGCGAGATCAATAGTCTGCTGGTCAGGAGAGGAGAATGGAGGCGGCCACAACGCCGGCGGCAGCGGAGACGCAGCACCGCCACGGCGGATGCTTGTCTGTCAGGACGTTCATGCCGCCCGGGCCGGTGGCGCGATGCTCCGGTGGCTCCTCTCAGGCAGCTGGATCTCCCGGTAAGATTCATTTCCTTCCTTCACTCATTTGCTTATTTATTTAATTTTGCCTGTTTGCAATGTTTGGTGCCTGCGTCTGCGTGTAGTTTTAGCTGTTCTTTTTTGCATTATATAGGAACCTCTTCTGCCATTTCTTCTTGTTCCTGAAACAAGGACTATTCCTCGCTTTTTCGAATATTGCGCTGTGGTTGCTGCTACTGAATCGCTGATGCTAGTTTCTTTCCTCTGTTGTTAGATGTGTGTGTTCTTACCTTTCTCTCACTCTGCCGGTGGTGTAATCCTGCATCACAGTTTCTATGGTACCTTGTCCCGTCTACCATTTTCAACGTCTTGATAAGCATTGATGTGTGTTTATATTTTTGTCATGTCACTGTGATGTGCATGCCAATCGATGTCGCCTCAATCTTTTATGTTCAGTACGCGCAGCAAAAGTCAGCATTGCAGGTCCCTAGAGAAATCGTACTGAAAGAACTGCTACTCGCTTGCGCATTTGGGAGAATGTCGTCGCTCAATCATGGTTCTTAACTTCTTATCCTCCCCACTCACGGTGTACTCAGCTTCCCTTTTTTTTTTGCGGGAAGGTGTACTGAGCTTCCAATCTTATGTCTCTGTCATTGCATCGTCCACACCAATGAAGAAATTATTGCAGTGTTTTTTTTTTCACATTCATTGTTCTCGCGATCTCCGTCTTGGCGTTAGCAGTTTGTTGACCAAATGTTTTTAGGCGAAAGATCTGATTTCTTCAATGAAATCTTGCAATGCTAGATTAATTAATTACCTACTTCTATAAAAGTTATTACCTGTTATAGTCTCGTGACAACACCTAGCGTATTAGTTTTTGTAGGAACTTTAAAGCCGTCAGACTTACTTTGTATGCTCCTCTCCACTCTTTTCATGCTAATTCGGTACATATGCCCCCTTGTTGCGGCTCTTTGGTTCTAAGATTACATATGACTTGACCACATCAATCAATTGTGATTGCACATCCACAAAAAATGTTTGTCCATTACTTGAACAGTATGGTATGCTAACAGTTGCTTGCGCTTTTGGGATGCTTAGTTTCAGTCAGGTTCACACATAAAGTAATCGTGGTGCGCGGCTGATTTGGTAGGAAATCTCAACCTTGATTGCCCATTCCACAGTTTCTCGATCAATCAGAGAGCGTTTGGTGAGAAATTATAGGGGGTCTTGGTGTTGGGGTGTATCTCAGATTATAAACATGTAGCACAATGTGAGGGGCAGTATAAGTTAGGTAGACTACAAAAATATTTTCCTTGTCTGATCTTATCATAATGGATACATTAGCTTATAAGAAACACAAGCTAGTATTTAAGATTCCCTGCAAAAAATATACTCCCTCTGTAAAGTACTATCTCTGTTCACTTATATAAGACGTTTTAGACATTCAGACACTGTTCAAAATAGTACAAAGCAAGCTGTCTGAAACGTCTTATAAAAACAAACGGAGGGAGTAATAAAAGGTCTTATATTACTTTACAGAGGTAGCAGTATTTAAGATAGAATAGACCACAAAGGTTCGTCAGCGTGTCTTTTGCCTTGATAGCTAACTTTGTTTTTGTGTTGCTCCAGCATGCACATGACAATTACGAAGTATGTATTTATTAGTCATTTTGCATTGGTTATTATGAAAATTATTTCTAAGTACTCCCTCCGTCCCAAAATAAGTGTCATGGTTTTAGTTACCACGACACTTATTTTGGGACGGAGGGAGTATTATAAAAATTCTTTATTTCGATAGTTTGATGTTGAGTGTTTATTAATGGAATGTGCCTGTTCTTGTGCAGATGAGGCGTCATGTGGATCACCAAGATGGATAGGGAAAAGTCTCTCTTGTGTATGCATCAAAAGGAAAGGGGCATATGAGCGAATATGCGTGAACCTTACACCGGTGCAGGTTTGTTATATCAGAACGTTGCAAAGATTTGTTAACAGTTTTTTGCTTTTGGGGTCAAGAAATCCACTGATCGTTGAATTTACCAGTATTTAAGATAGCAAATACCACAACATGTTCATCAACGTGTCTTTAGCCTTGATAGCTAACCTTGATTTTGTGTCTTTAGCCTCTCCCCATGTGCAACGAGTTTTAGGTAGCCTAGTCTGTGACCTTCCATGCACAATCAAACTCTGCGGGATAGACATGACAATTTAAGTGGACAAGTCATAGTTCTCTTCATAAGATTTTTATCTTCGAATGTGTTAACTTGAATGGCCCAATTCAGAGAACTATAGAGAACTATTTAGCTGTATAAGACACAAACTAGCTAACTGTTTTTGGCCGGCCATTTACAGGAACAAAGGCTTCAGAGGTTGAGGCACCGCATGAAGGTTTATTTTGATCACTCAAGGCGAGATCATCAGGTAACTATATCTACTACTAAATGTAGAAGTCTTGACTATTTTAATCCACACTTCTAATTTTTAAGACCATCCTAACTGATATATTTATAATACTAGCTAACTGCACATGTGTTGCAACGAGGACATACATATTCTAGTGGTTCAGCATCAATCTTGTCTGACATATACCTTACACCCACCATATTCTAGATTTCTGTAAGATTTAATTTGATTTAAGTATGGGTAAGGGAAGGCAAGGAAAGTTTTGATTGAGTTAAGATTTTGGTAAAGATTTGATTTGATTTGGGTATGGGTAGGGGAAGACAAGAAAAGTTGTGGTTTAGTTGAGGTATCGATTTTGGTAAGATTTGATTTGATTTGATCGAGTTAATGTAGGGCGTGGTTTTGGGAAAGTACGACATTATTCCAAGTTACTCCATTTACGTTTTTATTTTGTGCGGCATTGGTTGAGATTACCGAAACAATCAACAGGAAAACGAAAAGGAGGGGGAGTGTGGAGGAAAAAACAGAGGGTGGAGGTGAGGCGAACCTACCAACTCCCCTTTAATAGTACAGATATAGGGTCGGTCTATTCTACTACCACCTCTTAATATTTGTAGCAACCAACTTAAGAGCATCTCTAGCAGATCCCCAAAAGTTATATTTGGTGGAAAATTTCTGATTTCAGGGATTAAGCCCTATCTAACAGGTCCCTCAAAATATAACTTTCCATCCCTTAAAATGCAACCATCCATGCAGTTTCTCAGGATATTTAGGCGGCCACCGGACCTTCCCCTCGGCGCCGACTCGCCTCTCACCGTCGTCGACCCTCAGACGACGGAGCCGTTCCGTGCCACCATCTCGCAGCCCCGCTGCCCTCCCCCGCAGCTTCTCCAAACTCGTTGGTGCTGGAATCGGTATTTTCGCCGCCGCCGCCGCCGTGTAACTCTGCCCGGTCGCCACGAGGTTTGTTTTCGACGGGAATCAGATTGTTTGACCTTGGAGATGGCGTAGAAAGGTCAAGCGCAAGCCCTACGCGGCCGACAGCACCGGAACCGCTAAGTAGAGTGTCGTCGCCGTCACTGCCCCTACATCCTGGACGAAGTTCGTTGCCTCCACGACTAGAAACCCCATCTGCGGCCTGCAAAGCAGTGTCGCTGGTGTTCTCCACCGCCATTTGGACCTAGGTTGAGCTACGTCGTCGGGCACTGCCTCTCCGACCCCGTCCACCCACAAGGTGTTTGTCAATTTGCCTTTACGGGTTTTTCATTTTTTCCTATTTTTCATCGAAGAAAGGTCTCAAATGGATCATTAAGTTCTCCAATGTGTAGATCAAGATGTTGTGGGAGATGATCTTCGAAGATTCATCATCGCACGAGGAAGAAGATGATGAATATGAGTTGGCGACTTCCGTGGTTGCTATGGAGGAAGATTTTAGGAGACCGAGGTGTGGTTCCAGTTTGGTCGAAGGTTGTTTCTTCGAGATATCATCATGGGTCAGGATGGTCTTATGAGGGATTACTTTATGTAATACAATATATCTCCCTTAATGTTTTTGGCGTCGATTCCGGATACACCCGGATCTCTTCAACACCATTATAAAAGCTATGGAGAAACATGATCATTGGTTTCAACTGAGAAGGAGTGCAGCGGGAACATCAAGTGCAAGTTCATAGTTGAAGGTTATAACAGACATGCGAGTCCCTCCTTGTGGATGTTCGACCGGTGCCATCAATGACTATGTTCGCATTGGGGAAGTTCTCATCCTCGAGTGTGTGAGACGATTCTACGCAGTTGTGATCGAGATCTATGGACCGGAGTATTTGAGGGCTTCCACTAATGAAGATACCGAGAGGCTCATGGCAGAAAATGAAGAGAGAGCTTGGTAAGGGATGCTTGGATCCATTGACTGTATGAATTGCACATGGAAGAATTGTCCTGTGGCATGGCAAGATCAGTACAAAAGGCATTGCCATGATCCAACCATCATTCTTAAGGCAGTTGCATCCCATGATCAGTGGATTTGGCACACATGCTTTGGGATGCCTGACTCTCACAATGATCTCAATGTCCTCTAGCAATCTCCTCTTTTTCCAAGGCTTGTTGCTAGTGACAATTCACCTTGCAACTACGTTGTCAATGGTCATGAGTACAACATGAGATACTACCTTGCCATTGGCATCTATCCTCCGTGGGTCACATTTGTGAAGACAGTCCACTGTCCTAAAGGACACAAAAATCTCATTTTGCGACGTGCCAAGAATCTACGAGAAAGGATCGTGAGAGCTTTTGGTGTGCTTCAAACACGCTTTGCAATTGTCTGTGGCCCTAGTGAATATTGGAAGCCTCGGATCCTATGGCAGATCATGACAACATGTGTTATCTTGCACAACACTATCATCAAGGATGAGAAAGAGGGCCCAGAGGATTTTCAATTCTCTGCAATGGTGTCCAAGTGGAGCTAGAACATAGTCGAAATAGGATCGAAGCATTCCTGCAAGCACACTGAAGGATCGAGTGTTGGGGAACGTAGTAATTCAAAAAAATTCCTACGATCACGCAAGATCTATTTAGGGGAAGCATAGCAACGAGAGGGGAGAGTGTGTCCACGTACCCTCGTAGACCAAAAGCGGAAGCGTTATGTAACGCGGTTGATGTAGTCGAACGTCTTCACGATCCAACCAATCCAAGTACCGAACGTACGGCACCTCCGTGTTCAGCACACCTTCAGCACGATGACGTCCCTCGAGCTCTTGATCCAGTAGAGGGTCGAGGGAGAGTTCCGTCAGCACGACGGCGTGGCGACAATGGTGATGTGATCCGCGCAGGGCTTCGCCTAAGCACTACGAAAATATGACCGAGGTGGTAAACCATGGAGGGGGGCACCGCACACGGCTAAGAAACAACTGTTGTGTCTTTGGGGTGCCCCCCGCCCCCGTATATAAAGGAGGAGGGGAGGAGGCGGCCGGCCTAGGGGCGCGCCAAAGAGGGGAGTCCAACTAGGACTCCCAATCCTAGTTGGACTCCCTTTCCTATTCCAGAGGGGGGAAAAGAGGGAAGGGAGAGGAAGAGGAGAAGGAAGGGGGGGGGGCTAGTCCAATTCGGACTCCCTATAGGGAGGGGGCGCGGCCACCCCTTGTGGGCTGCCTCCCCTCTCCCCTATGCCCCATGTAGGCCCAATATTCCCCCGGGGGGTTCCGGTAACCCCTCGGTACTCCGGTACAATACTCGAATCACTCGGAACCATTCCGATGTCTGAATATAACCTTCCAATATATGAATCTTTACCTCTCGACCATTTCGAGACTCCTCGTCATGTCCGTGATCTCATCCGGGACTCCGAACAAACTTCGGTCACCAAAACACATAACTCATAATACAAATCGTCATCAAATGTTAAGCGTGCGGACCCTACGGGTTCGAGAACTATGTTGACATGACCGAGACACATCTCCGGTCAATAACCAATAGCGGAACTTGGATGCTCATATTGGCTTCCACATATTATACGAAGATCTTTATCGGTCAAACCGCATAACAACATACGTTATTCCCTTTGTCATCGGTATGTTACTTGCCCGAGATTCGATCGTCGGTATCATCATACCTAGTTCAATCTCGTTACCGGCAAGTCTCTTTACTCGTTCCGTAATGCATCATCCCGCAACTAACTCATTAGTCACATTGCTTGCAAGGCTTATAGTGTGTGCATTACCGAGAGGGCTCAGAGATACCTCTCCGATACATGGAGTGACAAATCCTAATCTCGATCTATGCCAACTCAACAAACACCATCGGAGACACCTGTAGAGCATCTTTATAATCACCCAGTTATGTTGTGACGTTTGATAGCACACAAGGTGTTCCTCCGGTATTCGGGAGTTGCATAATCTCATAGTCAAAGGAACATGTATAAGTCATGAAGAAAGCAATAGCAATAAAACTAAACGATCATTTTGCTAAGCTAACGGATGGGTCTTGTCCATCATATCATTCTCTAATGATGTGATCCCGTTCATCAAATGACAACACATGTCTATGGTTAGGAAACTTAACCATCTTTGATTAACGAGCTAGTCAAGTAGAGGCATACTAGGGACATTCTGTTTGTCTATGTATTCACACATGTACTAAGTTTCCGGTTAATACAATTCTAGCATGAATAATAAACATTTATCATGATATAAGGAAATGTAAATAACAACTTTATTATTGCCTCTAGGGCATATTTCCTTCATCGAGAACCAAGAAGCTCACAACCAACTTCAAGAAGATCTTATGGAGCACCATTGGCGACTTCATAGCACTTGATTTTTGTGCTCTCGTCATGTTTATTTGGGTTCTTAGTTCATTTGGACGGAATATTGTGTTTGAATTTGAATGCTTAAGTTTGAAAACATTTAATTTTATATGTACTTGAATTGTCTGTACTTGAATAATCAAGTTTTCAATTAATATGTTGTGATAAGTTTGAAAATGGTTGGATGAATTGGCAAACGTTTTTTTAAGGGAATAAGTTTTAGCGGATCTGCTAGATGGAGGCAAGTTTGATCCCCTAAAAACATATAGCTTTCTGAGATAGGGGATATGTTTTGGCATTATAGGATAGGGGATCTGCTAGAGATGCTCTAAGAGCATCTCCAACGGACCCCCACTTCCCCCCTATATGTCCAGGCGAAAAGCCACGACATGGCCCAAGCAGAACAATGCCACCCAACTGGGCCCTCCATACCTGTCCGGGCTGTCCAGCACCCCCCTTATCGAGGGTTTGGAGCCACTGGACACACTCGGGCGCGTCTGCCACATCGGACCGGACCGGCCCACCCCGACCCCACCAAATCCTAGCCATTTGTCTCAGTTCACTCTACTTTCAATCTCGCTCCTCTCCGCCCCTCTTCGCTCCTTTCCGGCCATATCCGACATGGCAAGCAGTGGACCTGAGTCCGGTCGGTCCGGATCCGTCGACTGGGAGCTTGCCGCCTGCTCGGACGAGGAGGACGTAGTCATCCAGCTCGCGGTCCGCCTGTCTCGGGAGGATAGCCGAGCTCCGTCGTCGGAGCCGCCCTCTCACGGATCCACCAGTTCAGCACCTTCTTCGCCACTATGAGTGGGATCCAGTGGTGGCGCCGCATCCGACGTAAGCTCGTGTCCCTTGTCTGCGCTGTTCTGCAGGCGCATGCCGAGTCGAGGTCCCAGCACGCCACCGAGAGAGGCTCTGTGGCTCGGTCAATGGCAGCAATGCCCATGGCCAGGATGCGCTGGATCCAGCAGCTGTGGCGGTGCGTCCGAGGTCGATGCATGGTGTGTCCACCGTGAGAGGGCGAAGGCGCGCCACGTCGCGGAGTTGCAGCATGCCGTCGAGACGAATGCTGAGGAGGATGCTCGTGCCCGGATCTTGGCGAAGCGGCAAGCCCGACCCACTCATGCGCTCGATGGCCTTCCCCCGAGAGAGGATGTGAAGATGGCTGATGTCGCATCTGACACATCCAGCTCGCCGAGCAGATCCACATCAACCCCTATTGCGTCCTCGACCGCTACTTTCGCGACAAATAGGACAAGGGCAAGGGTGGCCGTCGGTGATTAACTTCCCCTATCTATATAGTCTTAATTTAGTTATGAAGAACTAGTTAACATGCCATCATTTTGATAGTCTCATGGTATGTATGAACTCCCCTATGCAATGTCTGGACTATGTATGAGCTATGTGCTAGAAATGGAAGTATGTGTGTTCTACATTGCATGATTGTGTATGGATTTGGGGGTTTGGATATGAGAGGGAGGGTTGCGTACACGAACAAATGGGCAGGCCGGTGCTGTCCATGGACCTATAGGTGTCCAAATTAGCTATGTCCGGTTGGTGATGCTCTAATCGCATCAAACTTCAACTCTGCTTCTCCATCAATATCTTCTCTAATCGCCTGGCTCCCATCACCGCCGCAATGGCCCCCCAAAAGGCCCAAGGATAGCATCTCGACCCACGGGGAAGTGCCACTGCCTCAGAAGAAGACGTGTCATTGAATGATGGCAAGGGACAAGGAAAATAGTCTGCGGAACATAGGGAAAGGACCAAATCGTGTTATACGTCGACACTGTGTGTGACTCCTATCCTTGCACGACCCATCGCATCGACATGGAGCCTTTCATAACTAGTGCTATATAAGGAGTACTAGGGGTATCAAAGAAGAGGAGCTCTCCCTCGCCCTAGTTTTAGCCTACAACACATAGAAGGTTTCAGGCGCTTCACGTCGAAATCAAACCATCATCAGAACTTGCTGAGTCTTCATGACTCGTTGAGTCCCTCCCTCTACATTGTAATCCTCTATATTCTTTATATATACTAGCACAAATGCCCGTGCGTTGCAACAGGAGACATTGTTACCCGTTTCATACGCCCATTTACTGAATCCCAATATGTACAACGTGCAACCTCCTTTGATTATGCAACAAGTCGTTTAATTGCACACCACTTAATTAGCCCACATAGGACAGCATATTCCTTCCTTTTGCGGGACTCATTTTCTTCTTCTCACATCATCATCCTCATCCTCCACTTATTGATTCCCAAGCCAACCTATTGACTTGATCGATAACAGGTAACTCCAAGGAATATATAACAGGTAATTCCCAAGCCGACTTATTGAGTTGGTGGTTTTTTTTCAGGCCCAACAGAGGCCCAATGCAGCATGCGTAATGTAACTGCAGCGGCCTACTCGGGGTGTAGGTTACAAAGAAAATGCTAATTTTTGTGCATTTATTTTCTCATTGCGGCCCAATCTAAAGGAAAAAAAGATGCGGAGCAGGCCCCTTGGCCCTTGTAGGGGACTGACACCCTGTCTGTGGCCCAATCGCAGAAAAAAAAAAGATGTGGAGCTGGCCCCTTGACTGTATGGATTGAAGGCCCAGCCCAAAAATTTATTTATGCATGGGTGGACAAAAAATTTAGTACCATCTCAGAAGATAGGCACGGGAGGAAATAACTTTATAGGGTGAACGGACCAAAAATTAAGAGAAACGTGCCTCCTTTTATTAGTACGTATAGATAAGGAAAGAGCAACGTAGGAAGTAGGGCTTCTACCTGCATTGGGGGCCTGAACCTGGCTATATCGTGTGTCTTTGTGTTCTGTGTCCAAGACCCCTGGCGTCCTGATGTTATGTTCCCTCGAATACAAATTCCAGTACTCCCTCTAGTACCACTATTAGGATCTGACATAAAATCCCTCGACACCTGCCCACCCAGGTGAAAGTCGTAGACTTGACACGGGTGATCCCATTTTCCTGGGTAAATTCCAGGTTTTTTGGCGATACTCTTTCAGCGGTATTGGTGTGCCAATCAACTACGAGGCATCTGTGGCTACTTAAAAAAAATTAATCTCAAGATCTATCGGCTCAGTCTCTCAGAGATGTTCATAGGGGTAGGGTGTGCGTGTGTGTGTTCATAGGGGTGATTGTGCGTATGTGTGTGATCATCTGCATTTGTACCATGTTTCCCCAAAAAAACCTAATTATATGCATGCATATTTGATTAATGGTCGGAAGGGAACGGTACACCAATTAGTAGTCTGAAACGCACCGAAATCTTACATTTTATACATATCACTAGGAAATTTCCCAATTATTTGAGTTCATGATACATAAATTTCCACTAGGAAACGGTGGCTGCAAGGCACTGTAAATTTGTGGCATTTACCATAAGATACTGCAAATTAGATAACTGGATAGCTATATTATCTCCCAAATTATTTTTGAAGTATTATCTCCCTGATTCTGATGGATATCAATTTATGATAATAGGAAGCCTTGAGAGCTCTTTGGTATGCAACATACCCTGATCAAGAACTTGAAGGTTTGGTCTCTGAACAGTGGAAGGACATGGGCTGGCAAGGAAGAGATCCATCAACTGACTTCAGGTAGACAGCGCTGGTCCAAACTAAAACTTGCCAGACTTACTTTAACAATATTCAGCTCTTCTATGAAATTAAGCAGCATTGCATCACTTGTTACAGAGGCGCAGGATTCATATCTCTAGAGAATCTTCTATTCTTTGCAAAAACATTCTCTGTAAGCAATATACCGCAATTGCCTTTTTCATTGCCTACTCTTATGATGAATATTGACCACCCTCCACTGATTTATCTGTGCAGGCGTCATTTCAGAGGCTACTACAGAAACAAAGCGGCAATCGAGCCACTTGGGAGTACCCGTTTGCAGTTGCTGGTGTAAATATCACATTCATGATCATGCAGATGCTGGATCTCCAGTCCAGTAAGCTCGCACCGAAACATGCGAAATTATCCAGTTTGTAAACTGTAATTTTACTAATTTATGGCAGTGAAATCAATTGCAGCTAAACCGAGAACGTTCGTCAAAGCTGTTTTTGTCCAAATGCTTTCAGGTAGGACCAGTGCAGTATACATATAGCTTTCAAATCATTTTCAACAAATTCTCATTGCTTCCTGTTTTGTCCCAGAGGATGAATGGGCATTTGATCTGCTCTACTGTGTTGCTTTCCTTGTGATGGACAAGCAGTGGGTAGAGAAGAACGCTTCTTACATGGACTTCAATGTACGTCTCACCCTTTCTACCCGCAAATCTTCAGATTGCATGTTTGATCGATCTTATGACTGATGTAATTACCAGGAGATACTGAAGTCAACTCGAGCGCAGCTGGAGAAGGAGCTTCTGCTGGAGGATGTGCTGAGGATTGAAGATATGCCATCATACAGACTGCTTTGCTAGCGGCCATATCAGTTGGAAACGATGACTGAGCTCATGATGCGTGTGCATAGACCCCTTTCTTTCCTTGTTCAGAGGATATAAAGAGACACGTTTTGTAAGTGACTAATGTCGTTTTAGGCAATGCATAATCCGTAAGCATCTTTTACTGCAAAGAAACACATACTATCACGAAAGTACCATTCTGAGCTCGAGCTCAAATGAAGATACAGTAAAAAAAAAGGGTAGCCCGGTGTATATAGCTCCCGCTTGCGCAGGGTATGGGGAAGGATCCGACCACTTTGAATCTATTGTATGCAGCCTTTCCCTTTATTTTTGCAAGAGGCTCTTTCAGGACTTGAATCCATGACCTCATGGTCACAAAGCAACAGCTTTACCGCTGCGCCAAGGCTTCCCTTCAGCTTGGATAAACAGTAAAATCAAAAAACAAATCTGTAATTTTTTTGTGGTAGACTTTGAAAAATGTTCTAAGTGCTTGCAAATTTTCATGATCACATTGGTGAAAGGCGTGGTAAAAAAACAAAATTAGTGCTTCAAAATGCTTTTGATAGTAGCATTTTCGGAGCATCGATTTTTTTTGTCAAGCCTTCCATGAATGTGATATCATGATGATTTTTTTGATTATTTTTTGATTTTAGTGTTCATCCAAGCTCATTTGAGCTCGAGCTCAGATACTCCGTGTCATACTATCATCTCTTACTGCATACCCTTCGACACCATAGTGTCGAAAACTTAAACAAGGTAAACGTCATACTATCATCTCTTTACTGCAAAGCCTTCGACACCATAGTGTTGAAAACTGAAACAAGGTAAACGATGAGGCGTTCCATAACTATTGTAGACCTAATAAAGTAATCATAGAAAAGTTTGCAAACATTTTTTAACCATGATAGCATATTAATTTACCACGGCAACAACAGCACCGGTCTAACATCAATATATGCAATACAACGGATACATCATTATTTTGCAAGTGAGCAACTGACAAGATTTCACAAGGAACAGTTGTCTACGTCTGTAAGTGTCTTGGGTTCCGAGACATGTCAATTCTGCAAAATGATATGCAAATCTTTTATACCAACAGACAATTACTGGAAATTTAGATGGTGTATAAAACACACATATGCATACTTGTGGACCCAAGCCAATGTGTTTAGCAATCTCCATCTTCCTCATAATATATTGGTGCCACATCTTGGGTTTATGAAGCTGAAAATAAATTGAAAATGAGTTGCAATCTTCAAGAATAAGTAAGAATTGTCCAACGCATCTGCATACCTTATTCCAAACCGCCGATGTAATCAACCGCCATGCTCCATCCTCTGTAGCCTAAAAAAACAACAGTGTTTGTGTCATTGATGTGATTAAGAAATGTTGCCTTACCACTGCAAATACATGGCCACTATACACCAAACTTACATCATCAGGGATGTCTTCCACGCAGGTATCAAACTGAACAAGAAATAAAGCAGATGCAAGGTATTAGCAGAGAAATGCACGGTCAATAATCAGAAATCAGAGGATCAAGGCATAAATTGCAGAACAGCTGGATACAACAACTTACATTTGACTCCAAATCAGAAAGACTACTATGATCCAGTGCAAATTGCATTCTCTTTCTATATCGAGGGAATATATTCCTTCGACAGACGTCAACCAAACCAGCTCTAAAATCAACCTGAGCCATGTTCAAGAAAAGAAACATACATCACCAAGCATATACAGCAGGCACAAACACAAACAGACACTATTGTTGTTTATTCCTAAATAAGACCAAGGTTTGGTTCCATGAGTACATAACAAATGGCGATTCCATGGCATATGTTTACAATGCTAACCTTCTTATCAGTGGCACCCATTTTCTTAGTAGCAAACTTCCAAATCTCAAAAAAGAGACGATCAATGTCTTCACGTTGCCAATAATCAAACATCAGATTCCACACATTCTCCTGAACCAAAGGAATGTTACGCTCTCAAATACAGCAAAGAGCGGGGTGATCACCGCAATTAAAAAATATTGATGAGAAACTGTACCTCATAGGCCATTAAAGTTAACTTATAGCTCATGCGTGGAAAGCCTGCCGCAATCTTCGCTGCTTGGCAGAATCCTCTATCATCCATCTCCTTCCACTAAAGAGCAAAGAAGTTATCATGGTATTATACCTACTATGTTTGTACCTTTACTCCGCTGTTTCCTTCAGGGAATATACTTACCTTGGAAGATGCTCGTTCATATTCCATATAACGTTTTAAGCCACTGTCCCAAAGGATAAAGGTTATCAGCATCCCCAAAAAAACATGAGATTAGCATATTGTAACATACCTTCACCTGCTGATACAGACCTTGATTTTCTTTGATATTTCTTCAAAGAGCTTTACATACTCTTCATCAATTTCATAGCTAGTAAAAAATGAGCGGTATGTTTCCCAATCGCAGAACCTTCTACCATCCTGCAACCCAAAGGAAAAAAGAAATAGATGAAATACACAATTACACTGGAAATTCAGAGAATGCTTTTGTTGCTGTTTAAGGTACGGTGAAATGTCCATCTGTCACATAGGTGGTAAAATAAGTTACCAGAATCGCAATGGTTCTGAAAAATTAAGGAATAAGACATAAACTTGGACATCAGGGAAGATGGCGAGTGTTTAAAGTATTACTACTCCATCTAGCCAAAATGTCTTGGTTTATACTTTCACATTCATAGTCTCCAGGATGCAAATTCGTCATTAGTTTCTACACAAATGCATTTCAGAAATACCAAAGTTTAATGTAATGAAAGCACAGTGTAACAAATACCATCGTGACACTTTTATATGATCAAAGCAAATGCATAGAAAGGTAATGCAAATTATATTTTACAAAATATAACCACCATCCAAGAATTTGCAACTTGGACAAAAAAAACATTAGATTGAATAGGACTTGAATGCCTCAAGAATCTAGAATTTTGAACCAGATATTTCTTGGAGTCAAATCCACCGATTTTTATTATTGAAGTGTTAGCTTGACATCTTGTCAGGGCTGACACAATGGAACGGCATGAATATACTAAAATTGCACCATCAGTAAAATTTTGAGTTTCTACCATAAAAAAGATTACTGTCTCAAGTTAGTTGAACATGAAGGTTTGGCTCAATCGCACTCAGTTAAATATTTCAATAACACCTTCAAAGAAGGCAAGTTCAGCTGCATGAAAACCGTTATGGTTCTCAGTCGCAACACTATGTCATACGTTTATCTATAGTTTCAGTCGTAACTCGTAACACAAGGGAAACGCTAGAACCATTGTTAAATCACAATGCGACAGCTGGGACGCCCATGCATATTCCATCCAAATAGTCAAAGGACAATCTTTTGTTTCTCATTAGATTGTGCATGCTTTTTCTCAAATGAATCTGTGTCATACGGTTTGATTCTGATTTCATGTTATGGAAGTCATTATAGTTCATGAAATGGCATGCGGGGTGATCGCGCCTAGTAGCCACATACCAGCTGCGCTCAATATACGGGATTACTGTTGGATGAGATCTTTCGCTTTGACCAATTTGGACCTAGTGAAAAGGACTCCAAGCCTTCAAGCAAACAAGCAAAATAAAGCAAGACGAGGAGGTGGAGCTATCGTAGAAGCAGTAGCTTAGATTATAAAAATTGATGAAATCAGACGTCTATTTGTAAAAGTTATGCCTATGATCTAAGTAATTTGGTCCAAAATATCTTAACTCAACTCCTCAACGAATGTTGACTATAAGAGAAATATCCTAGTTACCAAAAATTAATCCGCTTTAAACAAGCTGATCACAATGGTCATTACATCATGATTTACAATGGCAACCAACAACTTAACGATATACAACATGCTGAGTACAACTTTCATTAGTCATGACATCATGATTTACAATGCCAACCAACAACTTAACCGTGTGCATATTCAGTATGCTGAGTGCAATGATCATTATATCACAATATACAATGGCAACTTAACCATATTCGAGTACTATGATCATTAAATCATGATCTTCAATCGCACACAAATATGTGACTAAACCACCACAGACATGCACAGTTAATCAGCTACTTAGCTTAGTAACTATCAATCTGAAAAAAAAAATCATGAACAGCTAGGAAATGATATTGCCAAGAACCAAAGATTTTTATGGTAACTCATGTAAAACTTATTCGCAAAAAAAAAAACTCATGTAAAACTTAAGCCTTTCATCTCTGAAGCTACAATCAACAGGAAACACAATAGTACCCACATGTAATTACCTGTGGCAGAAGATTCTACAGTGTATTTCTTAAACTAGCTGAACTTTTCAAAGTAAAAAAGAAGGTATTTCTAGTACCATGGAGCTTTAAGAAAGATAAGACATAAATTACATGTTGACCATAACCCTCGTAAACCGTAAATAAAGAACATGGACATGCCATTGCAACCTGTGTTCTGTTTTTCTATGCATTAACACTAAACTAGCCACACATTATGAGTCTATAATCAGACACACTTACATCTCCATTGGTAAGGAGTAAGGACAAGGCTCTGGTAGTCATCCAAGTCAGCGAGCAAACAGTAGCCACGGTCAAAGTACCAATCCACAGAGTCAGCTTTCTTGTAGTAATCAAACAGGTCCTCCAGATTGTCTGAGGAGTACTCCTTTCTCAAAGGCACATCGTTCTGATCATCTATGCAAACAACCTTGTGCCAACTACACACAACATAAACATAAGCAGTACGAGATTAAATTCCGCGCAAACAAGAGGATTGCAAATTAGAAATTAACACAAAACATGAATAGTTATAAAAGAACACAGTGTCGACTAGTAATAGTAACATTCACAACAAAATATCGCCACGGGTAGGTATGGATGAGAAGGAACCTTGGAAGCTTTGATGCGGTAGAGAGTGAGGCGCTCGTAGAGCTCGCGTTGATGTTCCTCGTCCAGCCTGCGCCCTGTGATGATCATAGGAGCACGCCTGGTGGCTAAAACCTTAAGGCATCCGCCGAACTCCTCCTCGCTGATGACATCATTTTCCAGGTCCGCCAGCTCATCTGGTGAATCCGCGATCTCATTGGGACGTTCTGCGTTGTCCTGGCCAATCGCCTCTCCATAAGCATCAGAGGATGACGTAAGAGATGGGGCTTCGTACTTGCGCCTCTTCTGTCCCGTCCATGCCGGGTTCTCATCCAGCATCTCCGCCGGCGATTGAGCTCCGGCCCCACGTCGAACCCTAATTTATGTCCTGGACGCTCCATCGTGCGCGTGCACTATCTGACGAAACGGAGCGGCCGTTGCTCGACCGCTCGATGCGCGCGGATCGTGCGTCCGTGAGCGCCAGGTGCCACCTGGTCGGCCGAGACATAGCGGGGCGCGCTCGTTTTGGGTGTTCCGTCGCGGGGCGAGATGACCGTGCAGCGCATAGCGGTGGTGCGGGTTTGGAGACGGTTTTCGTGGCACGTCGCCTCCGCATCACCCAGCTACGGCGAGGATTCCAGTCTGGTGTTCCCGGCTGTTCGTTCAGTTTTTCCAATATAGACGACGTGGTGTTTTCGGCGTCATTTCAGTTGCAATTTGAGGGAATATAGTTTAGGCGGCAGCACAAACCTCTAATTCATCCGTGGCAAGTTGGACGTAGGGCTTCTTGTTAGCTGTAAAGTTGCACAGGGACGGAAACCAAGTTGGCATGGCGGTACAAAGGTCGTTCAGGCAGTGTTTTGTTTTTTTCATTTTATTTGCACACACACGCACGTTCAGTTGGCCTGTATCGCGGGCTAGTTGCACGCTCTCTATTGTGTAGATTTTTTTTTAATATTGTGTAGTTGGCCGGACATTTTCACACAATCATACAGGCCACATTTTTTCACTCGATCACTGAAAATGGTTCTAACTTGTCTGCTAGGCACTATATTGGGCTCATGGGTTAATACTTTCGAAGTTTTGTCCATGAAATAAGATGGATTGGATATTGGCAACGGGCCGAGGGTTTGTTGATATGGAGAGGTAGGGTTAGCATTATGAAATGCCCAATGAAATGGGGGATTTATATCTCTCCATCAGTTTGGTTTCATGCCTGGGAGGTCGACCATGGAAACCATTTTTTTGATATGTCAACTTATGGAGAGATATAGGGAGCAAAAGAAGGACTTGCATATGATGTTTACTGACTTGGAGAAGGCCTATGATAAGATACCGCGGAATGTCATGTGGTGGGCCTTGAAGAAACACAAAGTCCCAGCAAACTACATTACTCTCATCAAGGACATGTACGATAATGTTGTGACAAGTGTTCGAACAAGTGATGTCGACACCGATGACTTCCCGATTAAGATAGGACTACATCAGGGGTCAGCTTTGAGCCCTTATCTTTTTGCATTGGTGATGGATGAGGTCACAAGGGATATACAAGGAGATATCCCATGGTGTATGCTCTTTGCGGATGATGTGGTGCTAGTTGACGATAGTCGGACGGGGGTAAATAGGAAGTTAGAGTTATGGAGACAAACCTTGGAATCGAAAGGGTTTAGGCTTAGTAGAACTAAAACCGAGTACATGATGTGCGGTTTCAGTACTACTAGGTGTGAGGAGGAGGTTAGCCTTGATGGTCAGGTGGTACCTCGGAAGGACACCTTTCGGTATTTGGGGTCAATGCTGCAGGAGGATGGGGGTATTGATGAAGATGTGAACCATCGAATCAAAGCTGGATGGATGAAGTGGCGCCAAGCTTATGGCATTCTTTGTGACAAGAGAGTGCCACAAAAGCTAAAAGGCAAGTTCTACAGGACGGCGGTTCGACCCGCAATGTTATATGGCGCTGAGTGTTGGCCGACTAAAAGACGACATGTTCAACAGATAGGTGTGGCGAAGATGCGTATGTTGAGATGGATGTGTGACCACACGAGGAAGGATCGAGTCCGGAATGATGATATACGAGATAGAGTTGGGGTAGCACCAATTGAAGAGAAGCTTGTCCAACATCGTATGAGATGGTTTGAGCATATTCAGCGCAGCCCTTCAGAAGCTCCAGTGCATAGCGGACGGCTAAAGCGTGCGGAGAATGTCAAGAGAGGGCGGGGTAGACTGAATTTGACATGGGAGGAGTCCATTAAGAGAGACCTGAAGGATTGAGTATCACCAAAGAGCTAGTTATGGACAGGGGTGCGTGGAAGCTTGCTATCCATGTGTCAGAGCCATGAGTTGGTTGTGAGACCTTATGAGTTTCACCTCTAGCCTACCCCAACCTGTTTGGGACTAAAAGGCTTTGTTGTTGTTGTTGTTGTTGTTGTTGTTGTTGTTGTTGTTGAGATACAGGCGGCAGTGGAGGAGATGTATTTTTTGCCTCTTTATGTTCCGTATACTTGTTTTTATTTTTGCAATTATTTCTTACCTTTTTATGTGTCCATTATATTTGTGTCGTTTCATGAAGAGGAATGTACCATGTTAGAGCAACTCTAGCGGACCCCGCAAAAAGCACCGGTCCGCAAAATAACCGTCAAAATGCGGGTCTGCGCGAAAAATCCCGCCCGAATAGACCCCGCAAACGCGACCGGCCCGTAAATTTTTTGAGGGGCGCGGCAAAATCTCGGCCCCAACCCTTGAATACGCAGGTTTCCGACCTCGCTCCTATGGTGCCCCGTATCACAGTGAAACGGTTGGCGGGAGGGACATTTCAGCCTGCGCCCTTTCCACACCTCCTTCCGCCGCCGCCCGCCATTGGTTCCGCCCGTCCGTCGCCGGCGATTCCGGTCAAATCTACGGGCGGAATCGCGCCGCGGGGGCGTCCCCACCCTCCCCCACCGATACGCTGCACCGCTCCCTCCCCCCGGATCCGGCGAGAAGAGCCGCCCCTCGTCGCTGTCGCCGTCGGGGATCGACCGCCCTCGAGCCGCCCCTCATCGCCGCCCGGGATCACCCGCCCCACAAGCCGCCGGTTAGTGTTTGCTTGTGCTTTGTGCTGAGCGCTATGCATAGTTGGTTGACGCGGCGTGCGATTCTTGTTCTTGTAGATGGAATTGAGCCCCGTGCGAGAAGTTTTTGCTCTCCGATTCGTCCGATTCGGACGACTCGGATGTTGGGACGCTGCTTGCAAACTTTCGGCAGCAGACATTGGTGATGGTTTTTGCCGTGAAGGAGCACGAAGACGAGAACCGAAAGAGGCGGCGAGGATCGACCGTCGGGCGTCTTTGCATTCCTCAGAATCGCCATCTCGGGAACGAGATGTTGATTCAAGTGTTATTTGTATTCGGGACCAGTTTTGTATTGCATTATTTAGTTTGCTTCGGTGATTTGAATAATTATTTGTAATGTGGATGATTGTTGTATTGTGTCGGTATCGATATTTTTTCTAAATAATTATTTTGTAGTGTGGATGATTGTTGTTTTTGTGTGCTGTGCTATTGATATTTGCGGACGGCGGCGTCGGCGCAAGAGTAGACCCTGCAAAGCCGACTCGTAAAAAAGTATATTTCATGAATATCCTTTTATATGAGTCTGTTTTGTAGGGTCTGTCTCTATGGCCGTCCACATCAGCCCGTAAAGTTATTTTTCCACGACGCGTTTTACGAGTCGACGGGATACGAGTTCTGCTAAAGATGCTTTCATATTCGGCGGAACTGAAAAAGGGCTGCCGAACGGGAGCTACGAACTGTCGATAATGATGATGGGGAGAGGAAGATGAAGTAGGCACCAAGACAACAGTACGTGCTGCAAACTTCTTTTTTGTGCACACATATAGAACTGACTTTTCTGATATTTCTTCTCGCGCTGTGTACGTACGAACAGGGGGTAATCAACTCTGTATTATAAAGCGTCGGAAGTGGAAAATGCTTGGGCAGGTGGCAGACTCTGTCGGAGCCTCGGAGGTGGATCATCCTCCATAGCAGCTGCCGAGGTAACATTTTTGGTATTCTATAGGCATTTGGGGGCTGTTTGATTGGTGACCTGAGTACCATGCCTGAGAAAACTAGACGCCTGACACTAGCCGGAGATTCTCATGACTCCTGCCTGACCAAACAGCTTTGGAAAAACAATGTTTGGTTCATGCCTGAGCCTGAGAAATTTAAAAATAATACCACACATTAACTGCTGCATGTGTGAAGTACAGGAGTGAACCATTAAAGTGCGCTCATGTATTAACTCATTCACATTGACACCTCTACTTGGCCCCTGAGGCATTCCACCTTAGAATGGTGGCTTGGGTTGACTGATGCTTCCGTCCCTAACCGGAAGGCCAGGGCCTCGCTCACCATGCTCACTACATGGACGATCTGGAACGAGCGAAACGCTCGTGTATTCCGCAACATGGCAGCTCCGCCTACGGTTCTTCTCGACAACATCAAAAGGGAGGCATCATTTTGGGTCGCCGCCGGAGCTAAGAAGTTAGGGTCCATCATGCCGGGAGAGTGATTCTTCCGTGTATTGTTAAGGGGTGTTTGTAACACAAACTCTATTCTCTCTTAATTAATATACGTGGCAAATCTTTTGCCCGTTTAAAAACAAAGTGCGCTCATGTGCTGCCTGAGTCGCAGGCCTCCGATTTTGAGCGCCTGGGCTCCGGCTAATTGCATGCCTGGTGCTCTCAGGTCAGGCTAGATAGAAAATGCTCAAGGTGCCAATCAAACAAGGTCTGGCCAGTGTCCGGCTTGCATCTGGCCAGGGCATCTCAGGGTGGCAACCAAACAAGGTCTAGACCAGTTGTTTTGTACTCATGGATCTGGTTATTATGAGTTGTGATCTCCATCGGACACATTGTTGGCTCCCGACCTCCTGCCCATGGACAGTAAAATCGACAAAAATAGCAAAAATATCTGGATTTTTCTGGAGTGCAAGATGCTCTTGTGCGTGCAAAATTGATGCAGTTTCCGCATTCGAGGAGCTCATTGCAAAAAGGACAAATTCCAGGTGTTTGAGAAGCATTTGAAAAAAGCGAGGAGCCGATTTTGTCTTTTTTGCCACGAGCTCCTCGAATGTCCAAACAAGCTGAAAATTTTGCACGGACATCACACAGTTGAGTATCTTGCACGCAAAAAAAATCAGTTTGTTTGAAACTTTTGCTACTCTTTTTGTTTTTACTATTCACCGGGTGCACATGAGCTCGGATTCAGAATTGCATATTTGCATCTCCATCATCTTTTTTTACAGATGCATGTAAACCTCGTAGGAGTTGGCATTCTCATCATTTATGGTTGCACATAGACATGCTAGGAGTTGGCAGTGCTTATCATGGGAAAAAAAATCCGGAACTTGAAAACTTTTGTTGAAAGGTTTGGCACCCCTATGGTGCAGGGTGTACATGTACCTCATAGTAGTTGGCACCTCCTAGTATTTTTTAGAGTTGGATATGTACATGAACATAGCAAGAGTTGCATATAAACTTGGTAGTAGTTGACATCCTCATCATTCTACGGTTGCACATGAACATGATATGAGTTGGTAGTATTTATTGTCGAAGGTAAGCAAAACTGCACATTCTTTTGAACAACTTCAGAGTTTTTTTATTCTTTTCATTATTCTTCAATGATTCTTTTGACAAAATGTTACCGAGGGATCCAACTGATTGTGTTTTCCGTGTAACCATTGTCCTTTCAAACTTTGTTGCTGAAATTGTATATTGGTTTTCATTAACATTTAAGCTGAACAACTAATTCAACAATGGAATACATACCATGCATGTATCCTACGTCGTTACCCCATCTCTTGTTTTTTGCAAGAGAAAATCATAAGATTCATCCACTTACCAAAATCTGCAATTTTAAGCGTTTTATTGTGTCTCCTTGATACAATTTGAACTTGATTATCAATATAGAGCACGTGCATACATAGTTTGTACTATTATAGAACCATGCGACATTTCTTATAGTAATTGACATTCACATTATAGCATACTTGCAGAAAGAAGTGACATTCATATAAGTATATGACAGGACTATTTGACTAATTCTGTTGTTGTGCCTTGATAATAGCATCAGGTCGATAAATCATTGCATAACCGCACCAATTTTATTCTCCTATACAATTAGTCCTACAAAGGGCTCCCCAATAATCAACTATGGTGTAGTCATGTTTAAATGAAGGTGTTACCATAGAGCCATAGTAAATATAATGCATGTCGCCTTAAAGCATGCCTTTTCAGCTTCATTTTTTTTTTGGAAAAGGAGGCTTGCCCCGGCCTCTGCATCTAAGCGATGCATGTTGCCATCTTATTAAAAGTCTCGAAAAGAGCACAAGGTCTTAGATTCATTACAGCTCGCAAGCGGAGCAAAATAAAAAAACAAAGATAAAACTCAATACCACAACCGGCATGTATAATAGGACAAGATCCCTAGACTCCTATCCTATTATGATACCACCATCCAAACTGGTTGAATATAGCCCGTGCTACCATCTCCCACTGGTTGCACCCAGTAACCAAAGGCTCCCTGGAGTCCATAGGAGTGAGTAAGGACCATGTACGGATCCAAGCCGTAGCTCTAAAGATTACCTGCAAAAAGTTTAAGATGTGTTGTCTGTTAAAAATCATGTCGTTCCTGCAGTTCCATATAGCCCAAATAAGCGCGCATATTCCAATCCGAATACGAGACACAGTAATATGATCTACTCCAGCTAACCACATCCCAAATAACGATTCAATGTTAACTGGAGGAATAATGTTAAAGGCTATATGAACCGTTCGCCAAAGTAATTTTGCGAGAGGGCAATCTAAAAATAGGTGTTGTATTGTTTCATCCTGATCACAAAAACAACATCGTGCACTGCCTACCCAATGTCGCTTTAGTAAATTATCTTCGGTGAGGATCACTTGCTTGTGTACAAACCACATAAAATTTTTAATACGCAAGGGAACCTTAACTCCAGATATGTACCGATCTCGGTTTTGGGCCAGAGTTAATTAGATCCACATACATTGATTTGACCGCAAACACACCGTTTCTAGCTAGCTTCCAGTGAATCGAATCAGGTTGGTCGAATAGTTGAACCTCCATCAACCTCCGTACCAAGTGCATCCAGGAGTTCCATCGCTCGCCAACTAACGATCGCCTAAACTGGATATTCAAGGGTACCGATTGTAATAATGTGCCCACGTCATCCTCCTTACGTTGTACAATATTATATAGGGTGGGATACTGCATGGCTAGAGGCGTCTCCCCTAACCACGTATCTTCCCAAAATCTAGTTGTCATTCCATTACCAATGAAGAATTTGGCCCTATGGAAGAACAATCTTTCGTTCTCATAAGCCCTTTCCAGAAAGGTGAATCATTAGGTCCCACGGTCACTTGGGCAAGAGTTTTAGAGTGCAAGTATTTGTTGCGTAATATATGTGCCCACATACCCTCTGTCTCAACTGATAGTCTATACAACCATTTACTCATGAGGCATTTATTTCTAATTACCAGGTTCTCAATACCGAGACCTCCCTGATCTTTAGGCCGGCAGATGATATCCCATCTGGCCAGGCGATATTTCTTTTTAGCCTCATCTGACTGCAAAAAACCGAGACCGAAAAAAGTCTAATCTCTTCCATACCCCTTTGGGTACTTCGAAGAAAGATAACGGGAACATTGACATACTAGTTAATACTGAATTAATAAGTACTAACCGACCTCCATATTACATTAGCTTGCCCTTCCAGCAGCTAAGCTTTTTCTCAATTCGATCTTCGATGCATTTCCATTATTTATTCTAAAGTTTGCGATGATGAATCGGTATGCCCAAGTAACTAAATGGCATAGAACCTAATTCACAACCGAACAATTGTCTATATGCATCTTGTTCCTCTTTAGCCCTACCAAAGCAGAACAATTCGCTCTTGCGAAAATTAATTTTTAGTCCCGGCAATTGTTCAAAAAGACATAGCACTAGTTTCATATTCCGGGCCTTTGCAATGCCGTGATCCATGAAAAGGATAGTGTCATCGGCATACTGCAGGATGGATACTCCCCCATCAACTAGATGTGGGACAAGTCCACCAACTTGGCCGTTCTCCTTGGCCCTACCGATCAGAATGGTTAACATATCAGCCACTATATTAAACAGGAGAGGAGACATCGAATCCCATTGTCTCAAGCCCTTATGAGTCTGAAAATAATGGCTGATATCATCGTTAACCTTTATTCTGACACTACCTTTTTTGGACAAGAGAACCCACCTGGTTCCGCCATGCCCCATTAAAACCCTTCATACGCATTGCCTGCTGAAGGAAAGGCCACTTAACTTTATCATAAGCCTTCTCGAAATCCACTTTGAATATAAACCCATCTAGTTTTTTCGAATGTATTTCATGTAGAGTTTCATGTAGGACAACGACCCCTTCTAGGATATGTCTTCTCGGCATGAAAGCCGTCTGACTCGGTTGCACCACCGAATGGGCGATCCGTGTCAGTCTATTAGTACCCACTTTCGTGAATATTTTGAAACTCACATTGAGAAGACAAATCGGCCTGAACTGCTCGATTCGAACCGCTTCTTCTTTCTTTGGCAACAGCGTAATAATACCAAAGTTAAGATGAAACACTTCAAGGTGGCCATTGAAGAAATCATGAAACATAGGCATAAGATCATCCTTAATAATATGCCAACATTTCCTATAGAATTCCAGAGGGAACCCGTTTTGTCCCGGTGCTTTATTTGGTTTCATTTGAGAAATTGCATCGGGAACCTCTTTCTCAGTAAAAGGTGCAGATAAAACCTCATTCTCCTCTGCCCGTAGCTGAGGGATGTCACCTAGAATAGATTCATCCAGGGAGACCTTATTCTCCGCCGGTGGCCCAAAAAGTTGTTTATAATAGTTGGATATATAGGACTTTAGGTTCTCATGACCCACCACAGTCCCCTCATCCTGTTCAAGCCGGATTATCCTCTTCTTCCGATGTTTCCCGTTCGCGATCATGTGAAAAATTGTGTATTGTCATCCCCTTGGACAACCTTGAGAACCTTAGCACACAAGGCCCATTTTAGTTGCTCTTCTCTAAGAAGAGCACATAGGCTTTGCTCAGCTTCGGATTTTGTGGCCTGTTCCACCACATCTAGCAGGTTCGATTATGCTTTTAGGTCCAAAGCGTCTATCAGCTGGGCGAGTCTATCTTTCTCTTGTTTGTAAATCCCACTCTCGTTTCTGGCCCAACCCCATAAAAATTATTGCAGATGCCTTATCTTGTTTTGCCATCGCTCTACATTAGATCGCCCACTAACAGGCTTCGCCCATTCTCGTGCTACGAAGGCCATGAAGTTTTCTTTTTCGAACCAACTTAGTTCGAATGAGAAAGTGTATTTGTTACCAACTAGTAAATGCGCACGTGCAACACACGTTAATATTTAGGCAATATATTAATTGCACATGGATATTAGGTATCCTATTATTTGTGTGTTAATCCTATGATTAGTGCAATATTTGGTATGATATTAATTGCACGTTAAACACATTTAACGCTCGCCATTGGAGCAGTCTAGGTCATTGGATTGACTTAGTTCGATGGCCAAGATCAGTTGGATCTGCCCCTTTGGGTCTTTTTATATTGGTATAGACTTGTGTTGCGTCTACTAGCAATGGTGTGTGGTCTGAGATTTCCCGCTGCATTGCATGCACCGACACTAGTGGGTATTTCTGCTCCCACTCCACACTGGCCAGCACCCTATCTAACTTTTCATAAGTTGGGTTAGGTAATGTGTTGGCCCATGTGTACTGTCTACCCGTGAGTTTAATCTCCTGTAGGCCGAGACTCTCAATAATCATATTCAACATTAGGGACCAATGCTCATCAAAATTATCATTGTTCTTCTCATCTCTTCTTCTGATTATATTAAAATCCCCTCCAACTAGGACGGGAAGTCTTTTCATCCCCACAAATCCGAACCAAATCAGCTAGGAAGTCAGGTTTTAGTTCGGGTTGGGCTGCTCCATACACAGCCACCAAAGACCAACGGAACCCGTCTAACTTCGATTTCACCCGAAACTTAACCGCAAAATCCTCCTGAACCACATTAAGCACTTCTATAGTTTCACACTTAACCCATAGCAAAATCCCACTGGATCGTCCTCTGGGTGGTAAGCAATGCCAATCATAATCAGCTCCACCAGATAAAGTTCCAAGGAACTGTGAGGTGAAATTATCTCTTCCTGTCTCAAGAAGAGCAATAAAGTCTAGTTGTTGTTCTATCGATGTCTCTGCAAGGAACCTTCTTTTAGCCAAGTCAGCCAGACCTCTTCTATTCCAGAAAATTCCTTTCGTAGATCATCATGATTTTTTTTCTTTAGTTTAACTCTAGCACTTATACGAACCGCCGAAGTAGGATATACCTTCCTTTTCTAGGAACGCTTTGGTCTATGCACCTCCACCTTCGTTTTGTTATTACCGAGAAGCTTTGAGACCTCACCATCTATCTCTACACTGGTACAGCGATGTGCTAAACAAACGGTTTTTAACCCCTTTCCGCGACGGCATTTGGAACCATCGCCAAGTGAGTGTGGGCGATAGGGGGGTCCTTCCCACACGACCCAGAAATTGTCGGGGATAGGCCCTCCTGGGACCCAGACTGGGGCCGTGTGCGATCGGGTGAGGCATCGAAACCCAATCATTTCCGTAGGTATGTACATCCCACACGGTGAATCCCAGAAAATCATTTCCATAGGTATGTACATCCCACACGGCGAATCCCAGAAAATCATTTCCGTAGGTATGTACATCCCACACGGTGAATCCCAGAAAATCATTTCCGTAGGTATGTACATCCCACACGGTGAATCCCAGAAAGTCATTTCCGTAGGTATGTATATCCCACACGGTGAATCCTAGAAAAACATTTCCGTAGGTATGTATATAACACACAGTTCTTTGTTGGAAACGTTTGTGCAAGGTGGCCTAACGCAAACAGTTCACTGCCGGAAGCCGTGTGTGATTGTTAGTTGATCGAACACGCCTACTTTCTAGAAACCGTGCGGGTTGTTTGAGTTCATCGCCCACAGTGCTGTCTGAGTAACCGTCTGCAATAGAAAACCCCAATAAGTAGGGTAATTAGCCTATTATTGATAATCCATGTACTAATCAAACTAATATTTCTTATAAAACACGCCAGATATTTCATATCCGTATAAAAGCAACCAGGATTTCATAATCGAATTACATCAGATAGCTTCGGCACTCAGTTACGCCATTACACAACAGCACCAAGTTTCACATGCAGCATAAAAAACCTTTGGAAAGTAGCATCATACACGGTAAATAGGCAGATGAATCTTATCTGGGAAACTGAAGAAGTGGAAGGCAAATACTGAGCCTTCAGCGATGTTGAATGTCCTTGCAACTTTAGGCCAGCGGCTATGGATAATTGTCCGCCCAACCTTCGTCCTCTTCAGCAAGACTTCAATATTGTACCGTGGGTGTTGAATGAATACCTTCCTCGCCTCTTGACCATGCAGGTGGTTTGAGAGGTAATCATCGGTGAACTGCTTTGAAAAGTATTGAAAACAAAGCTATGCATAAATCACTTTTGTAAATTTTGAAATGGCGCAAGGGGTAAAAACAAGGTAAAAGAGTTGGTACCATCCTATAGTTGACTGATGTCTTCTTCATTGTGCAAACAAAGATCTTGCTGTTATTCGTTGCAAGTTTCTTCATCCTAACAATCTTTCTGAGTTTCTTGACTTGACTGATATTCATGGACATCTCATTTCACCATATGCAAAATGGGTCGAACAGTGGGTCTAAGCCTCTGACAGCAGCACTTACATGTGCAAGACCAAATTGTAAGAAACCTAAATATTAGAATGATTCCTGCAACTGCACAATAATGTGCTATTAGCCAAAGGACCCTGCTTGAACAAACCTCGATGGTAAACCGCAGTGTCTCCCATTGTTTCCCTGCAACACACATAAGGAAGATCTTGACCAGGTTAACTGAGAGTTGCCATACTATCAATAGAATATGTATTGAGTACAGCCAAATTCAATTGGTGTCACATGCATAACAATACAAAATTGTACCCACAGCAAATGAAAATCAAATTGCAGAACTGAACAGTTAAATGGACAGCAGACCAAATGAACCAAAATAGTTAACTGAGCACGACATTGCAGAATAGAAACATGTACTAGAAGATAAGACATTTAACAAAACAAAGAATGCTTGAGAACAGTACTACGAAATGTAGCAATTGTTGGACCAAAGTGTTAACTGAACATTACATTTCAGAGGACCAAACTGTTAACTGAACATCAGATTGCATATTAACATTACACAGGACAAATCACTAGAAGGCACTGGCGGTGGCCTCGAGAAAACATCAGAACTGTATTTTAAAGTAGACAACCGCGTGGCGGTGTCGATGGTGGCCTCGAAGACGAGGTGCTCCTCCAAGATCTGGTGGTCGACACGCATGGCAGCCATAGCGACCTTGTTCGCATGTTCGGCCGCATGCTACTGAGCTCCACGTTATACTACATGTAAAATGGCTGTGGGCGGTGCTTAATTGGAGGAGGGGGGCAGTGATTTCGGTGGAAGGTATCGCTCCGTCGGTCGGGGCATGTGGGACGGGAAAGGAGGAGGATGGTGTGGGTGGGGTGTGGAATACCTGACCATATCGACGAGGCCGCGCAGCAAGAAGAAGGGTCGCGGTGAGGAGGCCGCGCAGCAAGAAGAAGGGTCACCGGCGAGGAGGCGGCGCAGCAAGAAGGGTCACCGGCGAGGAGGCGGCGCTGCAAGAAGAAGGGTAGCCGGCGAGGAGGCGGCGCTGCAAGAAGAAGGGTAGCCGGCGAGGAGGCGGCGCTGCAAGAAGAAGGGTCACTGTCGAGGAGGCTGAGCTGCCAGTAAGCAACAGTGAAGGTTTGAACTTGGAAAGCAAGGAGGAATAGTGGAAATGTGGCTTTTGGTAGGAGGGAGGGGGCAGGGAGATAGATATTTCCGCGGTGGCAAAAATATTTCGTTCGGTGCCGCGAGAAACTGGCGCGCAAGTGTGGTTCAAGCGGGGGCGGTGGACCGTAGACGATGAAGCTTCCTGCGTAAGCCAGACAAGACGGTGCGCCAAGATATTTTATATCGCATCCCACACGATTCTTTCTAGTAAACTGTTTGTGGTATACCTGATTTTTCCATTATGTTTTGAAATACAAAATGGTGTTACAGAGGGAAAGGATGGTGTTTGAATTGCTAGAACATTTACGTACAGTGAACATGCAACTAGTACATGAGTGTCGTGTTTAAATTTGGAATTATTCCAGGTTCGTTTGGCATTTTTATGCATTAATTGAGTTTTTGGGCATTTAATGTGCATAATTCAAATTTGAACTACAACCACATGCTCCAATGCACCAAAGTTTGTTTAAAAATCACATGTGTGTCTTTGGGTGAATTTATAGGTCCCATGCAAGAAATGAGAATGAAATTCAAACATCTGGGTGTCGTGGCTCGACCGGAATGATTGAGAAACTTGGTTTTTTAATTCCTGTAAATCCAAAACACGGCTGGAAATCATGAAACTTGGCATGGTGCCATGACATGGCACCAACATGCTGCAGTAATTTTTTTAGCCGAACTGGGACAAGCTTTGGTGTAAGCTTCTTGCAAACCGGAGCTTCCCTCAAGAAGGCTCTTTGTTCCGAGAGGGAACGTGTCACCTTCATGTGTGAAACGACATACGTACACTGCCTTCTCCCGCCTTAATTTTTCTACACTGGCGGATTAGACCAAATAGAAGTATCATGCTAAATTTTGGAATTATTCCGGGTTCATTTGGCCTTTTTATACATTAATTGAGTTTCTGGACATTTAATGTGCATAATTCAAATTTGAGCTACAAGCACATGCTCCAGTGCACCAAAGTTGGTTGAAAAATCACATGTGAGTCTTTGAGTGAATTTATAGGTCCCATGCAAGAAATGGGAATGAAATTCAAACATCTGGGCTTTGTGGCTCGGCCGGAAAGATTGAGAAAGTTGACTCTTTAATTCCTGTAAATCCAAAACACGGCTGAAAATCATGAAACTTGGCATGGTGTCATGACATGGCACCAACATGGTGCGGTAATTTTTTTGGCCGAATTAGGACAAGCTTTGGTGTAAGCTTCTTGCAAACCGGAGCTTCTCTCAAGAAGGCTCTTGGTTCCGAGAGGGAACATGTCACCTCCGTGTGCGAAACGACATACGTACACTGTCTTCTCTCGCCTTAATTTTTGTACACTGGCAGATGAGACCAAATAGAAGTATTGTGCTAAATTTTGGAATTATTCCGGATTCGTTTGGCCTTTTTACACATTAATTTAGTTTCTGGGCATTTAATGTGCATAATTCAAATTTAAGCTACAAGCACATGCTCCAGTGCACCAAAGTTGGTTCAAATATCACATGTGTGTCTTTGGGTGAATTTATAGGTCCCATGCAAGAAATGAGAATGAAATTCAAACATCTGGGCGTCGTGGCTCGGCCGGAAAGATTGAGAAACTTGGCTTTTTAATTCGTGTAAATCCAAAACACGCCTGAAAATCATGAAACTTGGCATGGTGTCATGACATGGCACCAACATGCCGCTGGTAATTTTTTTGGCCGAATTGGGACAAGCTTTGGTGTAAGTTTCTTGCAAATCGGAGCTTCCCTCAAGAAGGCTCGTGGTTACGACAGGGAACATTTCACCTCCATGTGCGAAACGACATACGTACACTGCCTTCTCCCGCCTTAATTTTTGTACACTGGCAGATTAGACCAAATAGAAGTATCGTGCTAAATTTTGGAATTATTCCGGGTTCGTTTGACCTTTTTTATACATTAATTGAGTTTCTGGTCATTTAATGTGCATAATTCAAATTTGAACTACAAGCGCATGCTACAGTGCACCAAAGTTGGTTGAAAAATCACATGTGTGTCTTTGGGTTAATTTATAGGTCACATCCAAGAAATGGGAATGAAATTAAAACATTTGGGCGTCGTGGCTCGACCGGAATGATTGAGAAACTTGGTTTTTAATTCCTGTAAATCCAAAACATGGCTGAAAATCATGAAACTTGGCATGGTGTCATGACATGGCACCAACATGGTGCGGTAAGTTTTTTGGCCGAATTGGGACAAGCTTTGGTGTAAGCTTCTTGCAAACCGGAGCTTCTCTCAAAAAGGCTCTTGGTTCCGAGAGGGAACATGTCACCTCCGTGTGCGAAACGACATACGTACACTGTCTTCTCTCGCCTTAATTTTTGTACACTGGCAGATGAGACCAAATAGAAGTATTGTGCTAAATTTTGGAATTATTCCGGATTCGTTTGGCCTTTTTACACATTAATTTAGTTTCTGGGCATTTAATGTGCATAATTCAAATTTAAGCTACAAGCACATGCTCCAGTGCACCAAAGTTGGTTGAAATATCACATGTGTGTCGTTGGGTGAATTTATAGGTCCCATGCAAGAAATGAGAATGAAATTCAAACGACATATGTACACTGCCTTCTCCCGCCTTAATTTTTCTACACTGGCGGATTAGACCAAATAGAAGTATCATGCTAAATTTTGGAATTATTCCGGGCTCATTTGGCCTTTTTATACATTAATTGAGTTTCTGGACATTTAATGTGCATAATTCAAATTTGAGCTACAAGCACATGCTCCAGTGCACCAAAGTTGGTTGAAAAATCACATGTGTGTCTTTGAGTGAATTTATAGGTCCCATGCAAGAAATGGGAATGAAATTCAAACATCTGGGATTTGTGGCTCGGCCGGAAAGATTGAGAAAGTTGACTCTTTAATTCCTGTAAATCCAAAACACGGCTGAAAATCATGAAACTTGGCATGGTGTCATGACATGGCACCAACATGCTGCGGTAATTTTTTTGGCCGAATTGGGACAAGCTTTGGTGTAAGCTTCTTGCAAACCGGAGCTTCTCTCAAGAAGGCTCTTGGTTCCTAGAGGGAACATGTCACCTCCGTGTGCGAAACGACATACGTACACTGTCTTCTCCCGCCTTAATTTTTGTACACTGGCAGATGAGACCAAATAGAAGTATTGTGCTAAATTTTGGAATTATTCCGGATTCGTTTGGCCTTTTTACACATTAATTTAGTTTCTGGGCATTTAATGTGCATAATTCAAATTTAAGCTACAAGCACATGCTCCGGTGCACCAAAGTTGGTTGAAATATCACATGTGTGTCTTTGGGTGAATTTATAGGTCCCATGCAAGAAATGAGAATGAAATTCAAACATCTGGGCGTCGTGGCTCGGCCGGAAAGATTGAGAAACTTGGCTTTTTAATTCGTGTAAATCCAAAACACGCCTGAAAATCATGAAACTTGGCATGGTGTCATGACATGGCACCAACATGCCGCGGTAATTTTTTTGGCCGAATTGGGACAAGCTTTGGTGTAAGTTTCTTGCAAATCGGAGCTTCCCTCAAGAAGGCTCGTGGTTACGACAGGGAACATTTCACCTCCATGTGCGAAACGACATACGTACACTGCCTTCTCCCGCCTTAATTTTTGTACACTGGCAGATTAGACCAAATAGAAGTATCGTGCTAAATTTTGGAATTATTCCGGGTTCGTTTGACCTTTTTTATACATTAATTGAGTTTCTGGTCATTTAATGTGCATAATTCAAATTTGAACTACAAGCGCATGCTACAGTGCACCAAAGTTGGTTGAAAAATCACATGTGTGTCTTTGGGTTAATTTATAGGTCACATCCAAGAAATGGGAATGAAATTAAAACATCTGGGCGTCGTGGCTCGACCGGAATGATTGAGAAACTTGGTTTTTAATTCCTGTAAATCCAAAACATGGCTGAAAATCATGAAACTTGGCATGGTGTCATGACATGGCACCAACATGGTGCGGTAAGTTTTTTGGCCGAATTGGGACAAGCTTTGGTGTAAGCTTCTTGCAAACCGGAGCTTCTCTCAAAAAGGCTCTTGGTTCCGAGAGGGAACATGTCACCTCCGTGTGCGAAACGACATACGTACACTGTCTTCTCTCGCCTTAATTTTTGTACACTGGCAGATGAGACCAAATAGAAGTATTGTGCTAAATTTTGGAATTATTCCGGATTCGTTTGGCCTTTTTACACATTAATTTAGTTTCTGGGCATTTAATGTGCATAATTCAAATTTAAGCTACAAGCACATGCTCCAGTGCACCAAAGTTGGTTGAAATATCACATGTGTGTCGTTGGGTGAATTTATAGGTCCCATGCAAGAAATGAGAATGAAATTCAAACGACATATGTACACTGCCTTCTCCCGCCTTAATTTTTCTACACTGGCGGATTAGACCAAATAGAAGTATCATGCTAAATTTTGGAATTATTCCGGGTTCATTTGGCCTTTTTATACATTAATTGAGTTTCTGGACATTTAATGTGCATAATTCAAATTTGAGCTACAAGCACATGCTCCAGTGCACCAAAGTTGGTTGAAAAATCACATGTGTGTCTTTGAGTGAATTTATAGGTCCCATGCAAGAAATGGGAATGAAATTCAAACATCTGGGATTTGTGGCTCGGCCGGAAAGATTGAGAAAGTTGACTCTTTAATTCCTGTAAATCTAAAACACGGCTGAAAATCATGAAACTTGGCATGGTGTCATGACATGGCACCAACATGCTGCGGTAATTTTTTTGGCCGAATTGGGACAAGCTTTGGTGTAAGCTTCTTGCAAACCGGAGCTTCTCTCAAGAAGGCTCTTGGTTCCGAGAGGGAACATGTCACCTCCGTGTGCGAAACGACATACGTACACTGTCTTCTCTCGCCTTAATTTTTGTACACTGGCAGATGAGACCAAATAGAAGTATTGTGCTAAATTTTGGAATTATTCCGGATTCGTTTGGCCTTTTTACACATTAATTTAGTTTCTGGGCATTTAATGTGCATAATTCAAATTTAAGCTACAAGCACATGCTCCGGTGCACCAAAGTTGGTTGAAATATCACATGTGTGTCGTTGGGTGAATTTATAGGTCCCATGCAAGAAATGAGAATGAAATTCAAACGACATATGTACACTGCCTTCTCCCGCCTTAATTTTTCTACACTGGCGGATTAGACCAAATAGAAGTATCATGCTAAATTTTGGAATTATTCCGGATTCGTTTGGCCTTTTTACACATTAATTTAGTTTCTGGGCATTTAATGTGCATAATTCAAATTTAAGCTACAAGCACATGCTCCAGTGCACCAAAGTTGGTTGAAATATCACATGTGTGTCGTTGGGTGAATTTATAGGTCCCATGCAAGAAATGAGAATGAAATTCAAACGACATATGTACACTGCCTTCTCTCGCCTTAATTTTTGTACACTGGCCGATGAGACCAAATAGAAGTATCGTGCTAAATTTTGGAATTATTCCGAGTTCGTTTGGCCTTTTTATACATTAATTGAGTTTCTAGGCATTTAATGTGCATAATTCAAATTTGAACTACAAGCACATGCTCTAGTGCACCAAAGTTGGTTGAAAAATCATACGTGTGTCCTTGGGGTGAATTTATAGGTCCAATGCAACAAATGGGAATGAAATTGAAACATCTGGGCGTCGTGGCTCGGCCGGATATATTGAGAAACTTGGTTTTTTAATTCCTGTAAATCCAAAACACGGCTGAAAATCATGAAACTTGGCATGGTGTCATGACATGGCACCAACATGCTGCGGTAATTTTTTTGGCCGAATTGGGACAAGCTTTGGTGTAAGCTTCTTGCAAACCGGAGCTTCCATCAAGAAGGCTTGTGGTTCCGAGAGGGAACGTGTCACCTCCGTGTGCGAAACGACATACGTACACTGCCTTCTCCCGCCTTAATTTTTTTACATAGACAGATTAGACCAAATAGAAGTATCGTGCTAAATTTTGGAATTATTCCGGGTTTGTTTGGCCTTTTTACACATTAATTGAGTTTCTGGGCATTTAATGTGCATAATTCAAATTTGAACTATAAGGACAGGCTCCGGTGCACCAAAGTTGTTTGAAAAATCACATGTGTGTCTTTGGGTGAATTTCTAGGTCCTATGCAAGAGATGGGAATGAAATTGAAACATCTGGGCGTCTTGAGAAACTTGGTTTTTTAATTCCTGTAAATCCAAAACACGCCTGAAAATCATGAAACTTGGCATGGTGTCATGACATGGCACCAACATGCTGCGGTAATTTTTTTTGGCCGAATTGGGACAAGCTTTGGTGTAAGCTTCTTGCAAACCGGAGCTTCCCTCAAGAAGGCTCGTGGTTCCGAGAGGGAACGTGTCACCTCCGTGTGCGAAACGACATACGTACACTGCCTTCTTCCGCCTTAATTTTTTTACACAGGCAGATTAGACCAAATAGAAGTATCGTGCTAAATTTTGGAATTATTCCGGGTTTGTTTGGCCTTTTTTATACATTAATTAAGTCTCTGCACATTTAATGTGCATAATTCAAATTTGAACTACAAACACAGTCTCCAGTGCACCAAAGTTGTTTGAAAAATCACATGTGTGTCCTTGGATGAATTTCTAGGTCCTATGCAAGAGATGGGAATGTAATTCAAACATCTGTGCGTCGTGGCTCGGTCGGAAAGATTGAGAAACTTGGTTGTTTAATTCCTGTAAATCCAAAACACGCCTGAAAATCATGAAACTTGGTATGGTGTCATGACATGGCACCAACATGCTGTGGTAATTTTTCTGTCCGATTTGTGAAGGCGCACACATTAACAATCAACAAAGTCATTTTGGAACAAGTGCTGTCACGTTACAAATCGGAAACACAAGTATTATTGAAACCGTGGGCGTTGTACTTACCAATTACGTGCCGCCACGCGTCCCCTTTTTTAATTGGCTAGGAGGTGCCGTGCGGGGTAGCTATTTGAGTACGAGAGGCGTGCGATCAGACCCCTGCGCGTGCTCATCGGGAGGAGAGCCCTTTGACCGCTACCCGCCACACACCTCCCTCCCAACGTCTCCATTAATGGCGCCCGAGCACATGTTCTACGGCGTGGCTATATGTCTCGCTGGACTGAGATTTAAGAGAGAAAAATGAAAATCCGAAAAGAAAGTTTTGCACGGATCTTGATGTAAGATCCGACGGACCTATATAGCATCGACTGTGACTTATAGCAAGCATGATAAATATAAGGACGATGACAGTAGATAATAATTGTCTTACATATTTAGGAACATAATTTAAAAAAGCCACATGCGGCAACGCCCGAAATATACAAGGGAAAAAGAAGAATGAAGACAACGATTTGGCTCGCTGATCTCTACTTTCTTGATGCGTTGCTGCAGGCCGCGGGAACTAGTCTCCGCAGCGAGCGGTGATGAGCTCTTTCTTGTCCTCACGATGCTGCTTGAGAGCATCCACGGATTCCTCTGCCAGCCTTCTGCGCTCGATGCGCAGCATGGCACTCTCGTCCATAAGTTTCTCGACGATGACGCCGGTCCTCTTCAACAAGGCAGTGGTCTGCTCCTGCTGCTCCGCACTTCCGACGATCTTCGCCCTCAGCAGGTCGGGCTCAGCTCGGAGCTTCGCATTGCTCTCATTTAGTTCCCGGATGACGTCGGTAGACTGTTCAAATGAGGCTTTCAGGTCATCCTGCAACCTCGTGCCACCTGGAGATCTGATGCATCTGCCTAAGGACGAGGGTACGCATGCGCCTGTAAGAGTCCTCGCCTCCCCGCGAGACATTTTCTCAGGCCGCCACGGCGTGGGAGGACATCTCTGCTACATTCGCGGCACGGCCGGACCAGTCTGCTGCATCGACGGCGCGGCGGGACCTCCGTGCTGCTTCAGTGGCACGTCGGGACCTCTCTGCTGCTACGGCTGCGCGGAGGGACATGTTGACTGCTTTCGCGGCGAGGCGGGACATCTCTCGTGCTTCCGCTTCAAGGCTCGCCTCTCCCTGGTGGCAATCTCTTGACCCAGAACTCAAGCTGGCCATGGCAGACGCAAGGGAACGATGATGAATGACTTGTTTGTTTTTGTGGATGAGGAGTTGAGGAGGAATGTGCAGTCATCTTGGAGTAGTAGTATTTATAACCGAGCAGTAATACGCTCCTAAGTGGGAAACCGTTTAGGTTTTGATCGGTGTGAACAGGTTTGCAATTTGGAATGTGACGGGACGCGACCTCCCTGTTCTTCTAAAAAAAATTGTGACATGACGCATGCTCAAAATTTACTGATGGTTATAAGTGCGGCACTATTCCCAGAAGGCGTAACGTGGGCACGTACGCCTTCTCGGCCACGTACGTGGCGTTTGCACCATAGGGTGCACCGCAATAGGCAATGTCAGCATACGTCTTGTTCCAACAACCGTGCGCGCTCGTTATTACCATCGCGCACGCTTCTTTTAATTAGAATGTGTGTGCCGGTCTAGTGCACACACGTTGATCTATCTAACTGTTTCAGTTTTTTGTGGCTAATCGCAAACAGTTCATCCATGTGAAGTGTATGCCATCAATCGCAGACACTTTGATCTGGCTGACCCGTTTCTGTTCTGTTGCCTAATCGAAAATAGTTAATCCTTCTGAAGCATATGCCCTCAATCACACACACCTTGATCTGGTTGACCATTTCTTTTGTGTTGCCTAATCACAAACAGTTCATCCGAGTGAACCGTATGCTCTATATCGCACACGCCTTCATCAGGCTGCCCATTTCTTTTGTTCCGCCTCATCGCAAACAGTTCATTGGACTGAACCATATGCCCTGGATTGCACACGTAACTAAAATCTGAACCATGTTTGATGGCTCCGCCATCGCAAACATTTTGCACCTTTTTTGACGGTTCTTTTACACCATCGTTTGCGATTATTGCATCGCACACAGTTTCGTCGAAGGGTCTCTGATTGTAGTGTCGCGTTAGCAGCGTCCTGCAGTAGTGCTAGTGGCTGTACAATGGCCTCATCCTCCAACCCTTCTACCTCAATATCAGCTTCCGAAGTAAGCAAGAGGTCATACAAAAACTCTTAAGAGCTGATATCCCTAGGTTTTTCATGTCGGCCTCGCTCACGGGTTTTACGGCCACGATGTTACGGATAATCTCAGAAGCTCGTTCCGCCTCTAAGTCTAATAGGTCATTGACAGATTTAGCAATTTCTTTCTCATTCGATCCAAGTGAAACTCCTAATTCGTGTGCTTTATCAATGATTTCATTTTCGGAGAAATGCAGAAGTGAACAACTCTTATTGAAAGATATACTTGTAGTTGCCTCGACATCTCGAAGCTTGGTGGCCCTCATGGCACGCCGTAACTGCAATTCGTCTGCGTCAGGTTGCTGACACGCCTGCCAGCCGTCTCCGGATCCATGATCCCATCGAAAGCGACAATCTCCTCAGTAGTCCTCTCCTGTGGTGTCTGATCCCCATCAAGGCTAGTGAGGAGACGGGGGACGCGACGGCCGAAGATAGGCCTCCAGAAGGTGCGGCTGGAGACAGGGACCTACGAGCCACCTGCTCGGCAGACTCACCCTCTGCCACACCAGGCGAAGTGGGAGGTGGCGTCATGGGAGAGGCCGGGACGAGGGCCTCCTGCTCGCGGTCCCCCACCCCCTCGACGACCCTCTCGGTGCACCTGGCAGAAACCATCAAGGAAGCGAAAGAGAGAGCCTCCCGCCCCTTCCTCCCCTCGATCACGACATCTGCAGAACATGGCGGCACCACCACTGGACTGGAGATCTCCCGAGTCGGTGTGTGTGTAGACAGAAGTAAACAGTCATCAGACATCAGCGGCGGTAGCTCATGTTCCGCCAGATCATCTATCTCAACTCTGTTACTCCATAGACAACTAGGAGCCGAAGATGCCTCAAAGGAACCAAAGCGTAAAGTGTTCGCCTGTGTCATAGATGAATCGGTCCCCTAGCAGACTTCTCCGCCTTATCGGACAGCGAAGCGGGCCCTTGGCCGCCTCCCGAGGTGTATGGTCTGCACCCTTATCCTGATTCCCCGGTGCCCCATCCCCCTCAGTCATGTCCATGTCATGTTCCCCATCAACCTCTTGGAACATAGGTGTATCCCCAAGCTCAATATCTAGGTCATACGTGATCCCGGCATGAGTCCACTTGACCACATCTGGCACGAACTCAATATTAGTCACACTGACACGTAACCTCGCTACACCATGTGTACGGGTGAAAGGCATGTCAACCTGCTCAGTCTTGCCAAAAAGAGATCCCAAACTCCATGTGACTAGAAAATTATTCAGAGGCTTAGGAGGTGCACCTGAGAACCGGACCCATATCTGAGATAAAGGTGTGCGCTGTGGCTCCTTTTGTTTCCACTCATCAAACTCCATGATGATGTTAGTACTCGGCACTCTACACATATCGAACTTTAGAATATGGTGCCGGTCCTCCCTAGTGGGAAACTCCACCTTGTAAGTCTGCTCCTCGAGCCTCACAAGGTTCCACTAAAATCTGCCTGGTGCAAGCTCTCTTAGATGTTGCACAATCTATGCCTCGGTCATGACTCCATTTGTCACCCTCACAATGCCCGGAAAAGAACTGTCCAAGGGCTGTGTGGTCTAGCCTACATCTGGTGATTCGGAAAACATCAACTCTTGACAACAAACCCCATAAATATTGACTACCGGCTTTGGTCCCAAAAGAAGTGGACACTCTCTAGACGTATGGTTTGGCTTGAGGCAGTTATCACACAGGTCCGAGGTACACTCTGCAATAAAATGTCCCGGTTCACCACACCGGTAACATGGCAACTTTTCTTTCTTATGTGCCCATTTGGACGCTCGTTCACTGAGGGAGTCCTGGATTAGGGGGTCCTCGGGTGTCCGAGCTATTCGATATGGGCCGGACTGATGGGTCGTGAAGATACAAAGCAGAAGGCTTTCCCCCGTGTCCGGGTAGGACTCTTCGATGCGTGGATAACAAGATTGGTGTCCGGATGTGTAATTTGCTTCCTCCACAGACCGACTCTGTACAACCCTAGGCCCCTCCGGTGTGTATATAAACCGGTGGGTTTAGTCCGTAGAGGCAATCAGAATTCACATAGGCTAGACATCTAGGGTTTAGCCATTATGATCTCGAGGTAGATCAACTCTAGTAACCCCTATACTCATCAAATACAATCAAATAGGACGTAGGGTTTTACCTCCATTAAGAGGGCCCGAACCTGGGTAACATTGTGTCCCACATGTCCTTTGTTACCTTCGATCCTCAGACGCACAGTTCGGGACCCCCTACCTGAGATCGGCCGGTTTTGACACTGACATTCACCCTCGGACTTCTCAGACCCCTTGTCTTCATTAGCACCCCGGGGTTTAGCCACCACCTATTTGGCCCTGGAGTAGTCACATTTGCCAAAGCTCAGACCATGTCCAAAGCGGCCTCCGACAGCACCGGCGTCGCAACTGTCGTAGCCGGCACCTCCATGGTCAGAGGCACGGCTGTAGTCGTGGCCACAGTCGTCTCCGCGGGCGGCGACGGTGGAGGACGTGCTGGAGGAGGCCGCCTGCCCACTCCAGGACCGCCTCAAAATCCGTGGTAGCCGTGTTGGGGAACGTAGTATTTCAAAAAAATTCCTACGATCACGCAAGATCTATCTAGGAGAAGCATAGCAACGAGCAGGAAGAGTGTGTCCACATACCCTCATAGACCGAAAGCGGAAGCGTTAAGTAACGCTGTTGATGTAGTCGAACGTCTTCGTGATCCAACCGATCAAGTACCGAACGCACGACACCTCCGCGATCTGCACACATTCAGCTCGGTGATGTCCCTCGAACTTCTAGATCCAGCTGAGGTCGAGGGAGAGTTTCGTCAGCACGACAACGTGTTGACGGTGATGATGAAGTTACCGACGCAGTGCTTCACCAAAGCATTACGATAATATGACCGAGGTGGAAATCTGTGGAGGGGGGCACCGCACACGGCTAAGAAATCAACTTGTGTGTCTATGGGGTGCCCCCTTCCCCTGTATATAAAGGAGTGGAGGAGGGGTCCGGCCGGCCTCATGGGGTGCGCCCCAAGGGGGGGAATCCTACTCCTACTAGGAGTAGGTTCCCCCCTTTCCTAGTCCAACTAGGAGGGGGAGGAAAGGGAAGAGGGAGAGAAGGAAAGGGGGCCGACCCCCTCCCCAATTCGGATTGGACTTGGGGGGGGGGGGCACGCCCCTCCTCTTGGCCGCCTCCTCCTCTCTCCCACTAAAGCCCATGAAGGCCCATTAACCCCCCGGGGGGTTCCGGTAACCCCCCGGTACTCGGTAAATACCCGATACACCTCAGAACCATTCCGGTGTCCGAATATAGTCATCCAATATATCAATCTTCATGTCTCAACCATTTCGAGACTCCTCGCCATGTCCGTGATCTTATCCAGGACTCTGAACTACCTTCAGTACATCAAAACACATAAACTCATAATACCGATAGTCATCGAACGTTAAGCTTGCGGACCCTACGGGTTCGAGAACTATGTAGACATGACCGAGACTCAACTCCGGTCAATAACCAATAGCGGAACCTGGATGCTCATATTGGTTCCTACATATTCTATGAAGATCTTTATCGGTCAAACCGCATAACAACATACGCTGTTTGCTTTGTCATCGGTATGTTACTTGGCCGAGATTCGATCGTCGGTATCATCCTACCTAGTTCAATCTCGTTACCAGTAAGTCTATTTACTCGTTCCGTAATGCATCATCCCGTAACTAACACATTAGTCACATTGCTTGCAAGGCTTATAGTGATGTGCATTACCGAGAGGGCCCAGAGATACCTCTCCGACAATTAGAGTGACAAATCCTAATCTCGATCTATGCCAACTCAACAAACACCATCGGAGACACCTGTAGAGCATCTTTATAATCACCCAGTTACGTTGTGACATTTTATAGCACACTAAGTGTTCCTCCGGTATTCGGGAGTTGCATAATCTCATAGTCATAGGAACATGTATAAGTTATGAAGAAAGCAATAGCAATAAACTAAACGATCATAGTGCTAAGCTAACAGATGGGTCAAGTCAATCACATCATTCTCCAATGATGTGATCCCGTTTATCAAATGACAACTCATGTCTATGGCTAGGAAACTTAACCATCTTGATTAACGAGCTAGTCAAGTAGAGGCATACTAGTGACACTCTGTTTGTCTATGTATTCACACATGTACTAAGTTTCCGGTTAATACAATTCTAGCATGAATAATAAACATTTATCATGATATAAGGAAATATAAATAACAACTTTATTATTGCCTCTAGGGCATATTTCCTTCAGTCTCCCACTTGCACTAGAGTCAAGAAACTAGATTACATTGTAATGATTCTAACACCCATGGAGTCTTGGTGTTTATCATGTTTTGCTCGTGAGAGAGGCTTAGTCAACGGGTCTACAACATTCAGATCCGTATGTATCTTGCAAATCTCTATGTATCCCTCCTTGACTTGATCGCGGATGGAATTGAAGCGTCTTTTGATGTGCTTGGTTCTCTTGTGAAATCTGGATTCTTTTGCCAAGGAAATTGTACCAGTATTGTCACAAAAGATTTTCATTGGACCCGATGCACTAGGTATGACACCTAGATCGGATATGAACTCCTTCATCCAGACTCCTTAATTTACTGCTTCCGAAGCAGCTATGTACTCCGCTTCACACGTAGATCCCGCCACGACGCTCTGCTTGGAACTGCACCAACTGACAGCTCCACCATTCAATATAAACACATATCCGGTTTGTGACTTAGAGTCATCCAGATCAGTGTCAAAGCTTGTATCGACGTAACCATTTACGACGAGCTCTTTGTCACCTCCATAAACGAGAAACATATCCTTAGTCCTCTTCAGGTATTTCAGGATGTTCTTGACCGCTGTCCAGTGATCCACTCCTGGATTACTTTGGTACCTCCCTGCTAAACTATAGCAAGGCACACATCTGGTATGGTAAACAGCATTGCATACATGATAGAACCTATGGCTGAAGCATAGGGAATGACCTTCATTTTCTCTCTATCTTCTGTAGTGGTCGGGCATTGAGTCTGACTCAACTTCACACCTTGTAACACAGGAAAGAACCCTTTCTTTGCTTGATCCATTTTGAACTTCTTCAAAACTTTATCAAGGTATGTGCTTTGCGAAAGTCCAATTAAGCGTCTTGATCTATCTCTATAGATCTTGATGCCCAATATATAAGCAGCTTCACCGAGGTCTTTCATTGAAAAAATCTTATTCAAGTATCCTTTTATGCTATTCAGAAATTCAGTATCATTTCCGATCAACAATATGTCATCTACATATAATATCAGAAATGCTACAGAGCTCCCACTCACTTTCTTGTAAATACAGGCTTCTCCAAAAGTCTGTATAAAACCATATGCTTTGATCACACTATCAAAGCGTATATTCCAACTCCGAGAGGCTTGCACCAGTCCATAAATGGATCGCTGGAGCTCGCACACTTTGTTAGCACCTTTTGGATCGACAAAACCTTCTGGTTGCATCATATACAACTCTTCTTTAAGATATCCATTAAGGAATGCAGTTTTGACATCCATTTGCCAAATTTCATAATCATAAAATGCGGCAATTGCTAACATGATTCGGACGGACTTAAGCATCGCTACGGGGGAGAAGGTCTCATCGTAGTCTACTCCTTAAACTTGTCGAAAACCTTTCGCAACAAGTCGAGCTATGTAGACAGTAACATTACCGTCAGCGTCGGTCTTCTTCTTGAAGATCCATTTATTCTGTATGGCTTGCCGATCATTGGGCAAGTCAACCAAAGTCCACACTTTGTTCTCATACATGGATCCCATCTCAGATTTCATGGCCTCAAGCCATTTTGCAGAATCTGGGCTCACCATCGCTTCCACGTAGTTCGTAGGTTCGTCATGGTAAAGTAACATGACCTCCAGAACAGGATTACCATACCACTCTTGTGCGGATCTTACTCTGGTTGACCTACGAGGTTCGGTAGTAACTTGATCTGAAGTTTCATGATCATCATCATTAGCTTCCTCACTAATTGGTGTAGGAATCACTGGAACTGATTTTTGTGATGAACTACTTTCCAATAAGGGAGTAGGTACAGTTACCTCATCAAGTTCTACTTTCCTCCCACTCACTTCTTTCGAGAGAAACTCCTTCCCTAGAAAGGATCCATTCTTAGCAACGAATATCTTGCCATCGGATCTGGGATAGAAGGTGTACCAAACAGTCTCCTTTGGGTATCCTATGAAGACACATTTCTCCGATTTGGGTTCGAGCTTATCAGGTTGAAGCTTTTTCACATAAGCATCGCAACCCCAAATTTAAGAAACGACAACTTGGGTTTCTTGCCAAACCATAGTTCATATGGTGTCATCTCAAGGGATTTAGATGGTGCCCTATTTAACATCAATGCAGCCGTCTCCAAAGCATAACCCCAAAACGATAGCGGTAAATCAGTAAGAGACATCATAGATCGCACCATATCTAATAAAGTACGATTACGATGTTCGGACACACCATTACGCTGTGGTGTTCCGGGTGGCGTGAGTTGCAAAACTATTCTGCATTGTTTCAAATGAAGACCAAAATCGTAACTCAAATATTCTCCTCCATGATCAGATCGTAGAAACTTTATTTTCTTGTTACGATGAGTTTCCACTTCACTCTGAAATTCTTTGAACTTTTCAAATGTTTCAGACTTATGTTTCATCAAGTAGATATACCCATATCTGCTCAAATCATCTGTGAAGGTTAGAAAATAATGATACCCGTCGTTGATAACCCACAAGTATAATGGATCGCAACAGTTTTCGAGGGTAGAGTATTCAGCCCAAATTTATTGATTCGACACAAGGGGAGCCAAAGAATATTCTCAAGTATTAGCAGTTGAGTTGTCAATTCAGCCACACCTGGAAAACTTAATATCTGCAACAAAGTATTTAGTAGCAAAGTAGGATGGAAGTAACGGTAACAGTGGCAAAAGTAGCAGTAGCAGTTTTGTAGTAATTGTAACAGTGGCAACGGTAAAGTAACTAAACAAAGATCAATATGTGAAAAGCTCGTAGGCATTGGATCAGTGGTGGATAATTATGTCAGATGCAATTCCTCATGCAACAGTTATAACATAGGGTGACACAGAACTATCTCCAGTTCGTCAATGTAATGTAGGCATGTATTCCGAATATAGTCATACGTGCTTATGGAAAAGAACTTGCATGACATCTTTTGTCCTACCCTCCAGTGGCAGCGGGGTCCTATTGCAAACTAAGGGATATTAAGGCCTCCTTTTAATAGAGTACCGGACCAAAGCATTAACACTTAGTGAATACATGAACTCCTCAAACTACGGTCATCACCGGGAGTGGTCCCGATTATTGTCACTTCGGGGTTACCGGATCATAACACATAGTAGGTGACTATTGACTTGCAAGATAGGATCGAGAACTCACATATATTCATGAAAACATAATAGGTTCAGATCTGAAATCATGGCACTCGGGCCCTAGTGACAAGCATTAAGCATAGCAAAGTCATAACAACATCAATCTCAGAACATAATGGATACTAGGGATCAAACCCTAACAAAACTAACTCGATTACATGGTAAATCTCATCCAACCCATCACCGTCCAGCAAGCCTACGATGGAATTACTCACGCATGGCGGTGAGCATCATGAAATTGGTGATGGAGGAAGGTTGATGATGACGACGGCAACAGATTCCCCTCTCCGGAGCCCCGAGCGGACTCCAGATCAGCCCTCCCGAGAGAGATTAGGGCTTGGCGGCGGCTCCGTATCGTAAAACGCGATGAATCCTTCTCCCTGATTTTTTTCTCCCCGAACATGAATATATAGAGTTGGAGTTGAGGTCGGTGGAGCCTCAGGGGGCCCACGAGACAGGGGGCGCGCCCAGGGGGGTAGGCGCGCCCCCACCCTCGTGGACAGGGTGTGGGCCCCCTGGTCTTGATTCTTTTGCCAGTATTTTTGATATATTCCAAAAATATTCTCCGTGAAGTTTCAAGTCATTCCGAGAACTTTTATTTCTGCACAAAAATAACACCATGGCAATTATGCTGGAAACAGCGTCAGTCCGGGTTAGTTCCATTCAAATCATGCAAGTTAGAGTCCAAAACAAGGCCAAAAGTGTTTGGAAAAGTAAATACGATGGAGACGTATCAACTCCCCCAAGCTTAAACCTTTGCTTGTCCTCAAGCAATTCAGTTGACAAACTGAAAGTGCTAAAGAAAAACTTTTACAAACTCTGTTTGCTCTTGTTGTTGTAAATATGTAAAGCCAACATTCAAGTTTTCAGCAAAGATTATGAACCAACCATATTCACAATAACACTTAGGTCTCATATTTACTCATATCAATGGCATAATCACCTAGCGAGAAATAATAATAAATCTCGGATGACAACACTTTCTCAAAACAATCATAATATGATATGACAAGATGGTATCTCGCTAGCCCTTTCTGAGACTGCAAAACATAAATGCAGAGCACCTCTGAAGATCAAGGACTGACTAAACATTGTAATTCATGGTAAAAGAGATCCAGTCATAGTCATACTCGATATAAACTAATAGTAATGCATGCAAATGACAGCGGTGCTCTCCAACAGGTGCTTTTTAATAAGAGGATGATGCCTCAACATAAAAGTAAATAGATAGGCCCTTCGCAGAGGGAAGCAGGGATTTGTAGAGGTGCCAGAGCTCGATTTTGAAATAGAGATAAATAATATTTTGAGCGGCATACTTTGATTGTCAACATAACAACCGAGAGATCTCGATATCTTCCATGCTACACACATTATAGGCGGTTCCCAAGCAGAATGGTAAATGTCGGTGTACAAAAGTAGGGGATCTCCTTTTTACCCCTCTACTTATGCACGGGCAGTCAGAGCCGCACCTACGGCCACACTTAGCAGGGCAAAGGGAGGGAGCGGAAGCACAAGAATACCAGAGCAGCGCTCCACACTACAAAAAAAATACACTTCCGTGATGATACGTGTTTGTCACAGTAGGTCACGTTTTCTGTCAGGCATGTACATCCATGAAAAATTTATGACAGAATCAAGATAGTCATACCTGTGCTGTCGTAGAAGTGTTCCATGACATTACCAAAATTATCATCACGAAAGTGTCCACTTCCATGACGATAAATCGCGCGTCACAGAAGTGCTTTCGTCAAGGGTGACCGACACGTGGCATCCACCGTAACGGAACGCCGTTAAGCTATCGGGTCCGGTTTTGGATCCGATAACCCGTTAATAGCCTTGACCAATGGGGATTTTCCACGTGTAAAGTCATCATTGGCTGGAGGAAACACGTGTCGGCTCACCGTTGGGACAGATTTCATCCACTCATTGGACCCAAAGCGCCTATGATACGTCGACACGTGGCACGACCCAACAGAGGCCCATTCCTATGAAAAGGCCGGCCCGTTTGACTTGGTCAAAAGGTGGCGGGCCGGCCCACGGCAAGCGTGTTAACGACCTGTTCGCATATAGCCCATTTACAGCCTGCTAACCCAGGGCCCGTTTACGGCCTATCCGAATTAGGCCCAGTAGCGTCATCTGGGCCGTCCAATATAATTCCAGCCCGTTTTAACTTCCGGCCCATGTATGGCCCATGATGGCTTTTGGCCCATATGAGGCCCTTATTAACCCTCGGCCTATTAACGGCCCGTGGTAAAACTGGCCCGTAATGAACAGTGTATCACTTTATGCCCATTAACGGCCCATTATTCCGTTGGGCCGTTTCCAGCCCATGTTATCTTTCGGCCTTCTCAGGGCCCATTTATTCTTGGGCTCATTTCCAGCATTCGTTTACTTTTGGCCCATTACTGTCATTTTCTGCTTGTGGGCCAAATACAACCCGTGGTTACAGTCGGCCCGTTTGTGGCCCGTTAATACGTTGGGCCGTTTTCATAGTGTTATCAAATATGGCCTATTAACGACGGCCCGTTATGGTCGGCCCATGAACGGACGATTTCAGCTCTAGCCCATTTACGGCCATAATGTGGTCTGTTATTGGCCCATGTTTGGCCAACCGATCATACGGCCCATTGTGTCTACGCCTCGTAGAAGGCCCATTGTTTCTACGGCCCTTAGAAGGCACATTGTTTCTACGGCCCGTAGGAGGCCCATGTTAACTACAGTAAATATGTAGCCCATTGTTAATGTGGCCTAGTTTTAAAAAATAGGTTATTCCGTCCACTAGCAAACCGCGGAAAAAGAACCGCATTGACTACAAGAAAACAAATAAACAAGACAGCGGAAATAAATAAGCAAGCAACTTACGCTAGGCTATCACGGCTATTACACATATTACATCCACTGGGCATCAAATTTCGCCACAAGTGCAAATATAGGGAAGACAGCAGCATATAAACGCCGCAACAAAACAAGTCTAGAACAGAAACCACTTCAGAAGAGCTCAAGAAACAGTATCCTGGGTACCCATAATGCTGGCAAGATGCTTAGCAGGCTTAATAACTTTCTCTTGTTTGGCGCTTAAATCCTCCAGCACTTGCTGTTGCACCAGAAAGTATGCATCTGAATTCTGCAGGGACTTCCTCAGTCCTTCGGCTTCCTATCGCATAACATCTGATCGATGTCTTTCAACTTGAAGTTGAGACTCAAGAAGCCGAACTGATTCAGGCAGCGAGTTTGAAGGGCTGGTGTCGGCAGTAGTAGCCAGTAACTCAAACACTACATCAAGACAGGACTTTGGGGTTGTCTCAGTGTCTTCAATATAGTTTTTATCAGCTTTCTTGGAGAACAACAGGGATGTCTCACTATCTTGAACCTGATCTGCATTACTTCCTTTACCATTGCATAACGGGGTACTCTTCTCCAATATTTTATCCGCGTTCTAAAGGAGAAACAAACAAACACATCACAGGTTTACAATGTAGTATATGAAACTCATTTGGTAAACCAGTTCAGTAGTAAGGTGGACAGGATAACAGCATGAAACAAACATACTATGTAGTATGGTCACTGTATGGTCTATATCATTCTAGTTTATGTTGCCAAATCAAGATAGATACAGTTCGAATCATATCTATTTAAGAAAAAGCAGCATAGACAGAATATAAGTGTGGGAAACTACACAGCAATAACAACACTTGTAATGTGCATGGCATGAGAACATAACTGTTTATTCAATTGAAACTGAAATCAACATAGAGCAAGTTACGTCAGCAAACACGTTAAAGAAACAGGTTTAAAACATACCTGCTGCGCCATTGGAGTTTCAATTGCATCCTTCAAATTTGAAATTAGTTGGTATGAGTAAATACAATGATGCAACAGCAAAGTAGTATGAACCATAGCTACAGAACCTGACCTGAGAACAATTCTTCTTCTGCTTTAAGCGTTGACTTGGGGTTCGGAGTGGTGGTCCTCGTGCTTTGGGCACTGCAGTTGCCTTACTAACTGCTCGTGTTTGGGTGCTCTGTGGTGGAGACGGTGCTGTGTCAACGGGAACTGGGTTACTATCTGCTGGGGTTGGGGTTAGAAGGGGTGTAGCTGGTTCTCTGTCCAACTGGGTAGGGGTACAATCTGCGTGAGTCTGGGTTATGTGTGGTGGGGTGTAACATCCCAATTTTCCTAAATTTGGATGTTAATAGATCATACATATGCATATCATAATTTTCCATGCATTATTTGCTCTTCTGCAATATTCTTTTCATTATGCAACCCAAGGCAATTTATTGGAGCGGAGATAACATGACTTCTCCCTGTTTTAAAAATGTTCATAATGTCCAGAATATTATTTCCAGTTCGTTTGATATGTTCTGGTAATTTTGCAATCTCCAAAATATTTTAATTGTGTGTTATTTTACTGTTTGTGTGGCCTTTTGCATCAAAATGAATTTCCAAAATTGCATTAGTATTGGAACTAGTGTTCCTGTAGTTTATAGCTATAGGGATATTTTTACTGTGTGTCTAGGTATTTTTATTTTGATTTTTATATTGTGTATGTTATTTTATTTATTTTGTTTTCTGCTGCTGTGTTTTAAAAAACAGCGCAGCGCCGCAGCGCTGCAGCCAGCCGGCCCAGTCGGGCAACCGCGGCCCAATGCGCAACAGCCACCGCCCGCAGCCCAGCACCCCACTCCGCCGAAGTGGTACGCAGCGCCGCACCCATCGCTTCGCCGCTCAGCCACTGACTAACGGGCCCCGCACCACACCTACTTCTCCTTCCCCGGGCCGGCCCGCATGCTGCACGCACGCCGAGGCCGAACCCGAGTCGAGCTCGCACCCTGGACCACCTTGAGCGCGCCGAGCTGCCGTGCTCAAGCAGAAGACCCAGGGCAACCCCGCATCCCCTCCTCGATCTTCCCCGCTGCCGCACGCCTCGATTAGGGAAAAGCGCATCTCGCGAGGAGCTCCGCTGTCCGCCAGGCGATTTCGCCGCCGTAAGTGCACTTGGAGCCGCTCCGCCTGCTTCGTTCGTTTTCCCCGCTCGGTTGCCCGCGTTTTGACTCGCTTCTGTGGATCAGAGCACAACGGAGCGACCACCCGCCGCCGAGCCGACGCACCAGAGCAGCTGCCGTTCACATCTTCGCCGGCGTCAGTCGAGGACGCCCCGCCGCCGTTGAGCACCACCACCGCCTTCGCCACTCACCGCCGCACCCATCCGTCCCTTACCTTCGCCGGAGACCCGCCGGAGACGCGCCGCCGCCGACGCCCGAGACCGCCGCCGCCGTCCTCTGTTCTTTGATGAGCACGTGCGCACAGAGTAGGCTCCAGCCAATCACGAGCTGCCACGTGGGCACCAGCTACAGTACACGCACGAACAGTGCAGGAGTTTTCTGTTGTTTTCTGTTTTCTTTTTCAGATTTCAGCTAAAACTTCAACTAGCTATATCTTTTATTATATAAGTCCAGTTTAGGTAATTCTTTTTCCTGTGCACTCAAAAAAATCAGCACATTATCACAGTACCGACTTTGCACATGTTTGCACTGTTTGAATTTGATTTCGTTCGAATTTGAATTAAACCTTCCGGAGGCCGTATCTTTCAAACCGCTTATCGAATTCGAGTGATTCTTTTTGCATTGTGACCGTAGTGCAATTTAGGTGCTGTTAAGCTGTTGTTGGGTTTTTAAATGGTTTTCTTGCTGTTGGTTTTGTTTTGGTTCTATTTGTGTTTCGGTGATTGATTTGTTGAATTGTGTGAAACGTGTAGATTGTCCGGAGTGCGACGTGAGCTATTGTCAGGAGTTTGACTTTCTGAACCAGAACCAAGGCAAGTTACATGTTGATCATCCTTTACATATTGTTTTCTATGCATGTAGTTATATCACACTATGAATATATGCATGTATAGGATTAATATATAAATTTTGCTATGCTGTTGAGCTATCTTCCCGTGTTTTGCAAATCGTGGTAGTTGTAGCTTGCTATGCTTTGTAGACGGGGGTGGTTCGTGTATTCATTGAGCTTATGTGAGGACTATAAATATAACAAATTGAGTAGTAATTAAGGACTTAATTCACCTCTGGGCGGAATTGGTATTGAAGGGTGCTTTCAAGAACATCATGGTTTATACCCTCTGAATGTAAGTGGACGGCCGCCCAGGCTCAAAAAGATCAGACAGACTTAGTGACTAGTAGCTTCCATGCGCAACCACTAGCTAAATGGGCTCTGGCTTAGTTGAGTAGGTTGTGGGATCCTCGCCCAGGTAAGCTAGCAGATGTAGATATGAGTAGGTGTACCGGCTGCCGGGGGTGGAGGTGACTGCTTCTGAAAGACTTCGTCTCAATCTTCGGGTTGAGTCTAGTGGGTAAAGTGTGCAAAACTCTGCAGAGTATTAAAACTAATCATGATTAGCCGTGCCCCCGGTTATGGGCAAATTTGAGCCACTATGCCATTACAGTTGTTGGATGATCTTGACAGATGTGACACTTAATAAATTTGTTGGGCAACTTATTAAAGGGTAGGTTGGAGTTGATTTTGCCAACTCAACCTTGTGTATATAATTGTAGTAATAAAAGAACTAAATAAAAATTTGCCTATTAGGTAGTTATGAGGACAAAATCAGCTTTCTGCAAAATGAACCCTCAAGCCTTCCTTTTGTTATATTATGCATATACTTGTAGGTCTGCTATATTATTACTCCTGTGTAACTTGCCAATACATTCCAAGTATTGACCTATATGGCTGCAACGTCTCATGTTGCAGGATATTCAGACGAAGAGTAAGGTACCGTTAGGGTCGCGAGTCTGCACTCAACATCGCCAGTGGGCTATGATGGGACTCATCGTTATTTTCTGCTACTTTCCGCTGTTTGATTGAATAAAGCTAGCCAAGTGCTATGCAGATTGTTTTATTTTATACATTCTTGATCCTACGTTGTAATAAATGATGCACTTGCTATTCTGGTATTCATCTATACTGTGTGTGCTAGCGAGTTCGATCCAGGGACTAGCACAGTAAGCACAGAGACTCAAATCCTTCGAGGTTTGGTCGTTACATGGGGCTGGTTCTTGGGCAAGTACAACCGTGGTTCTATCTCTATCGACAGGTAGCACGATCTTTTCTGAAGACCGTGTTTTTACTCCCACAGATACTGCCATCACCCCCTCCAATTGAAATGGCTGATAAACAAGAAAAGTAATTGAATGTACAGACATTGTAAGATAGACAGGTGCAATGGATAGTAGGGAAGAAAACATGGCATGAAATAATTCACATTTATGTTGTCTAACCAAACAGAATAGCAGGACATAATTTCAAATATATGATGGCTAATTAAACAGGATAGCATGACACAATTTCACATGTATGATGGCTAACTAAACATGATAGAATGACATACTTCAAAATATGATGACTATGTAAGCAGGATGACATGATATAACTATACGATGTGTCTATTAAAGTGGTTGGCATGCCATAAATCACAAACATGCCGTCGATGGAAACATGATGGCATGATATAATTCACAGATAGAATAACATAATCCAAAATATGATGACTATGTGAACAGGATGAGATGATATAACTATATTATGTCTTTAGAAAATGGGTTGGCATGCCATAATTCAGATACATGTTGTCTATGTAAACATCATGGCATGATATAATTCGAATATATGATTTATATACTAAGGAAGTGAGCAGAGGGCAATCGCATATATGATGTGTCAACTAAGGAGATGGCATTCAATATCGTGCATATGATGTAAAAACTAAGCATTGCAATACAACATATGCATGATATGAGTAATATAACCCTGCCAAGTTTGAGCATACACCTTAGGGGGATAATAAGACTGGTCATCTGCCTCTGAATCCTCCTCTGAAGAGCTATCTGTAACCAGCAACATATCTACTTCACCAGGTAGCATTGTCTGCTCTGAAGACCTTGTTTTCACTCCAGGTTTCTCCATCACCAATTCAAAAGGCTGATGCACAGGAAGAGCAGTTGAATATACAAACATTGTCGACAAAAGCAATGAGAAATACAAAAAAAGGGACGACATGATATAATTCACATATATGACGCTTGGCTAAACAACATGGCATTGCATAATTCACATATATAATGCCTTGCAACAAGATAGCATTGCATAATTCACATATATAATGTCTTGCAAAAAGATGGCATTGCATAATTCACATATATGGTAATTAGACACTAAACAGGTGGCATTCACACAAATCATGTCTAAACTAAGCAAATGACATAGCAATGCAAGATACCATACGCACGATATGAGCAACATAACCCTGCCAAGTTAGAGCATGAACCTCGGGGGGGGGGGATAGGACTGGTCATCTGTCTCTGAATCCTCCTCTGAGGAGCTATATGTAACCAGCAAGACATGCGCTTCGTCAGATAGCATTGTCTGCTCTGAAGACCTTGTTTCCACTCCAGATTTTTCCATGACCGTGCCGAATGGCTGATGCACAGGAAGAGTAATTGAATGTACTAAAACTGCTGACAAATTTAACACGTAATAAAAAAATGATGTCATGATATAATTCACATATAAGATGACTGGCTAACCAGGGTGGCATTGCAAAATTCACATATATGATGCCTGGCTAAACAAGATGGCATTGCATGATTCACATATACGATAAAGAAACTAAACAGATGGCATTGACACAAAGCATGTCTAAACTAAGCAGATGACATCTTTGATGTATACAGTAAGCAATGCAAGGCACCATATGCATGATATTACCAACATCAGCATGCCAAGTTAGAGCGAAGACCTCATGGGGTAAATAGGAGTGGTCTTCTGCTTCTGAATCCCCCTCAGAACAGTTATCTTCCTCTTGATTACGATCCGAAATGGGTGGAGGGGGGCTGCCTTTGCGCCCACCATGGAGCGACGTCTGCATGAAATTTTATTGCCACACAAGGCTCATCTCTTTTGCTCTACATGTTCAGTTCCATTGTGTACAATAACTTACATGCATAGGAATAAAACATAGTGAGATTATGTAAGGAGTGCATGCACAAATCCAGAGTGAAGGTAGCAAACTGTGGATAGACCCAAAACCAATGATAGCAGGCAGATAATAGCTTTAGTTAAAAAATACAGATAATGGCTCCTTTAATGTTTGTTTGCACCCAACATGAAATTCATAGTAGACACCCGAGATTAACCAGATAGTAGACAGATAGTACTGATTGCTGCCCCAATATGTACCCCACAACCATTTAAAAACTCAAGTTTCAGCATAAGTTTGGACCTGAGTCGGAGTCTAATAGGTGAACACGATGATAAAGTAGCATGTCATCATATTAAGCGATGCATAACGTAAGCAGACACGGAAGAGTGCGACCTCTCTTGCGGACCCGTGTAGTCCTCAAGGTCATCTGCTCAGTTGATGATGGTAATGCAGTTGTCGTGGCTGCCGGCGGCGGGGAAGAAGATCTGAGGCGGCGAAAGACAGTCTGGAGAGCGGATCCCTGCTGTGGTGAACCCTTCCGTCGTTGGAGCAGCTGAGCTGGGGTGGAACACAGCACCGCAGGAGCAGGACAAACCACACAAGGTTTTCTTTGACACATATCTGTAACAGAAGTAATTGTGTAAGGGCTTGTTTGAATTTGAGGATTCTAACAATGCAGGGATAGGAAATAGATAGGAATAGGATAGGAATGCACGTGCAAAACAGAGAATTTAAAAACACAAGATTTATGCCAATCTGGGTGTTTGGTTCACAAGAATTGGAAGATCACAGGATGCAAAGAAGCATGGTGAGATTAAGTCAAGCCACAAGAAGTGTACAACCTCTTTGGTGAAGCCATGTCGATCTCAGCGTGATTGGGTTGGCCGGGGAGGATGCTCCGGCTGACTTGGCTATCAGAGGAGGGGAAGAAGATCTTAGGCGTCTGGAGATGGAGCCCGAGGTACTGCTCCGCTGTGATGGAGGGTTTCGTCGTTGGAGCAGCTCCAGTGAGTTGTACGACGCCGAGGCTGAAGCAGGACAAGAGAGACAACGTTAACCTGAGTGGAATTCTAATAGCATCTCCAATAGATGACGTAAAATACATAACCACAAAGTGCTAGATGTATACATCAGCCGCTCATCTCTGAACTTAACTGTCGAAACTGAATTTAACTGTCGAAACTGAACTTAACTGTCGAAACTGAATTTTGTTGTCGAAACTGAATTTTACTGTCGAAACTGAACACACTACAGGTGAGGCTACAAGTCAGTCGACTAACTTTTTCATCTCTGGTCAGTCGATTTTGCAGCCGTTGGATACGAAATCAAGGGCCTGTAGTTCATATTCAACCTCCACCCCCCTGAGCCGCCAGCCACCACCGGCCAAACAGCCGCCCCCACCGCCCGCGGCCGGCGGTGCGCCGCCCCGCCTGCCCCGAAAACACTCCCCACCGCCGGTCCGCCGCCGCCCCGGCCATCCCTATAGCCCCCCCGTGCCGAGCTTTTTCTTCGGCGATCCCCACGCCACCGCCCCACCACCGCCGGCGACCACCGCCCCCACCCTGAACCCTAAGATAGATAGTGGGGTACCTCTCCGGCGAGCCCCCTCCCCGTTGCGGCTGGTTCTTCCTTAACTCCGGCGAGCCCCCCCACCCTCTGAAAATCGGCTGACCCAAAAGTCGATTCAGTCGACTGAAGTGTAGCTAAATCGGAGCAACATCGCAAGCAAGAGCGAAAGCAGCAGCGTGAGCAAGAGCAAGAGCAAGAGCAGACCAGGCAGGGGACCGAGAGCAAGAGCAGAGCAGCAGCAGCTCCTACTGATGTGGACGTCGCCGCCGAGGGAGCGACGCCATGGAGGAAGTGGCCGACGACGCCGCCGTGGATGGAGCCGCGCCGTGTCGGCTCGAGGCCGAGCGCCGGCAGCACCGTGAGATCGAATCAAGAAGAAAATGCGGCGATTAGTGTACAACCTCTTTGGTGGCGCCGATTAGGCCGCAGCTTCATCCGAGGAAATGGTGATGATGATGCTCTTCCGGTGGTGCAGGTGAAGACGGCAGTGTGGGAATGGAGGTGGCGCGAAAGACGAGGGGAACATCGGGGCAGCTCCTTGGAGGTGGAGGATGGGGTGGCTGAACCGGCGGGACGACCAGATCGACGATGGATCCTCATCCGGTACGGTGGATGAGGGACGTCGAGGTGTTGCTGTGGACGACGTCGTTGGGGAAGAGGCTCCGGCTGGGTGGCGGACGGAGGAGGGTGTGGGGCTTCGCGGGTTTTGCCGGCCTCGGTGTACGAATGGGTGGGCGGATGGGATGGGAGTGGGGAACCATGGCTTAGGGACGCGCTTGTCCGAAATGTGGGGTAAGTTATGAAAGTACCCCCACCGATTTGAGACGGTTCTTTCGGTTCAGGGGTATCACGGGCATTTCCGTGTCGGGATTTCACAAGAGGTGGGAGTTTTCGCGCACGTTGTAATTTTGGAATAGCAGGGTGCAGGTTGAGATGGAGGGAGTTGTCGGAGCACAACGAGACAAAGATATATCTTAAATATTTCGGGCTAACAAGGCGCGGGTTGAAATTTCCGGACAAGCCTAACGTGTACTGTACCAAATCAATTCGCACTATAAATGTCATTCAAAAATTTGAATTCATGTTTGTTCAATTAAAATATTTCGCTACTTGTATAATGCATGCAACCTAGTACTCAAATGAACGTTTTAGTGCATTCCAAACGTATATACTACCGCTTCAATATGAACTAAATTTGAATTCGTTTCTCTATTTGAATAAGATCTACAATAATGATTGTTGTGAAGTCAAAGCATTTGAATTCGTTTCTCTGTTTTAATAAGATCTACAATCGTCATTATTGTCAAGTTAAACCATCGTTTGTGTATTATCTTCACAACACACCACATGATTAGTCTCGAGTTACATATGAACTATGTGTACTATATGAACTCGAACTCGATTTTTTTGAATCCACTTTATGTTGATTTCAAATCATAGTACATTTCAAGCTCTAGCTAGATCTTCACAAACTAAAGCATGTCTCATATGTATAATGTGTTTATCACATTATGTATGGTGCCCCGCCCCCTACGCCTACAAGTATTTAGATGTGAGTTGCAAACACCACACATTACCACAAATTCAAATAAAATGTGAGAATGTTCGATATATAGTATTGTTTATATTGTTCGATATTTAGTTGTAAGCTGCAAACGCCACACATTATCACAAATTCAAATAAAATGTGAGATTGTTCAATGTATAGTATGGTTTAGATTGTTCGACATTTAGCTGTGAGTTGCAAACGCCATGCATTATCACATTATGGTATAACATGTGCAAAACCACAACACGCGTATCACCGCTATATTCATGCATGCATATGTTTAAAACACTATGATCTCCTATTCAAATATATGAATCCACTTTCATATCAAATTATGATCTTTGTTAGTCTCTTACACCCACACAATCCTCTAACCTTTGTAGCTACCACTAACTTTCTCTCGTGTAGCACACGCCCTCCCCCTCCCCCAGCATTCTATCCATCGCGCACATTCATTTTTTTCTTTAGGTCGTTCTCCCACAGTCTCCACAACTCCTTTCCGACACACACCGATCGATAAACCTCTCCAGCGATGTCTGCCTACAACATACACACGCACCTTCAATCTCCTCCTTTATGTGTCCTTGCCTCGTGTCTCTCATACGGTCCCACACACGTGTAAACTCTCGCCCCTATTTTCATCGATCTCACAACCGCACACTCCTCCCCCTATCTAGCTAGTAGCTGGGCCTCTCGCACCACCTCCTAGCTCCATTCTCTCTGTCTATCCGTCTCGCCGGGCCTTATTTGCCTCTAACAAATGGACGTACACCGACCAATCTCCCGCTATACATATAGCTAGCTAGGTCCTTATAACTCGTTTTTCCCCACGCGTCGATCGATCTACCTCATTAGTTATGTCTCTCCCTTCCTCCGACAAACAACAATTGATCTACCGATCTAGTTAGGTTTGCTTACCAAACACATGGTTTCCCTTCATCATCCATGGATGTGTCCCGACAGATCTATCACGCACAGGCACACACAGAAACACATCCCCACTCTTATTGATAATATTGCAGTTCCACCCTCAGTTTGTCTAGTAGGCCTCTCCCACCATCTTCGAGAAGCAACTCCATCACCCATCCAGCACTCTACCCCTCTCCCTCCCTCTCTCTCTCTCCTCTCTCTCTATCCCATCCTATTTCCCGTCCTTCAGTTATGTATGGATGTCGACCGATCTCCCTCAAGACATAGCTGGGTCTCTCCTTCTCAACACATATACGAGTCGTTCTACCTCTATAGTTAGGCCTCTGCCTACCCCTCCCCCCACCCCCTCCTACACACACACACACCGATACATCGAGCGCTCTAGTCATGTCTCCCTACCACACACAAACTTGACCTATGCCCTCTGACGTTCCGGTAGCTAGGTCAGTCGCCCTATATCTTTGACTTGCACACACACACAATTTCGATGGCTCTCTTCATCGATCTCGCACCCACCCACTTGATCCTATCTTCGACTTTATCGATATCTATGACCCCTCCCTCTCTTCTCGTGGATCGCCCGACCCTCTATATATGATATGGATAGGCCTCCATTTCACACACATTGCATGCAAAATTTTGTTTGAGATGCCATCGACACATATTCCCACAAATACATTCACGAAATCAACCTCCCCACCCCAAAACAAAAGACACTCATGAACGCACAAGCCATTTGTCTAGGTTTGTATCTATCACACACACCCACATAGGTGGGGGACGTGCACGAAGAGAAGAGGTGCACGCACGACGCACATACTCCCGTCTCTTTCCCAACCACACCCGCGCGGGTACACGGTGGAGCTCATTTCTGTACGAAAAGGCAGCCCACGTGGTAATTTGACACGTGTACTAGTTGTCCACTAGATGGAGGGAGGATCGTCTACCACGGGTGAACAAAAAAATTGCGACTTGACGCGTTATGTTAAAAAAGAGGCAAACCATGTGGGGCCTACCTTAGAGGCAAGGCTCTATACACTGGAGTACTTTTGATGTGTCCCGTCAACTCGCAGAACGAGGAGAAGCTTGCTTAGTATGCCGTCTCCCCCGCCCACGGGCGCGGTGGCTCGCAGAATGAGGTGAAGCTTGCTTACTACGCCTTACGCCCGCTCCCTCGCCCACGCGCGCGGTGGCTCGCAGGACGAGGAGAAAATTTTAGTAGTACTCCCTCCGTTTACTCCTCGTCCCTACCTTGGTTAGAGAGATTATCATATTGTTTGGAATATATGTCCTTTAGTAGATTTCAATATGAACTACTAGTACATACTCCAAACACTGATGTATATAGATGTATATTAGAGTGTAGATTCACTCATTTTGCTCCGTATGTAGTCCATATTGAAACATACATAATAGTACGCACTCTCCCTCGCCCCTCGACCCTCGCCACGTGGTGGACGTGCAGCAATTCATTCGGTCTCATTTAGCCAGAACCATATATACTGCAGTACCATTATTGCTCGACTTCCCGAAGAGGCGAAGAGCCAATCGCAAGGTTAATAGTTTGGAGATGCCAAGCGCAAGGTTTATAGGAGAACGAGTAGTAGGTGCCACGTCATTTATAAATAAAGTTTTTTTCTTCAGTGGCACGTACACAATATAAATAGGTTCATATGAAGAGAAAAGGAAACCGCTCCACTATATACATAGGCAGGACGAGCCTACACGGTTGCTTGCTGGGGTTGCTGTCTTCAGTTTTCACACTCTCTCGCACAAAACCACCGTGGCCACATATCTAACATCCCGGCGGATCACGTCCGCCGGGGGAAGGGGTGGATGCTTAGTGTAGATGCGGTCACCGTCGCCGACGGCGAAAACCCACTGTCGGCATGTCCCGATCAAGGGTCCCCGCCATTCTCTCTCACAAAGCCGGTGAGGTTGCCTTCGTCCATTGCTCACTGCCGCGACGTGGGTAGTTGCCTCCTCCCGCCACCCTCCTCTAGGTTGAGCTACGTCCCGACATCCCTCAGGTACAACTCCCTTTACAGCTGGCTTGCACCACTGCTCCAGCTTCCCACATCACTCCATGTGGATATTTCTACTTCTTTGCCCCGCACATACCTCTACTGGCTTCTACATACTGTATTTGTGATGAGTTTATGTCTCATCAACTAGTCCCAGTAATCTTATTCTAATCAAGCTTCTTCAATTTCTTTGCCACAGGGATGCTCATCTCGATTTTGGTGAAACTGCACAAAATGATCCGATGGTCAAAGGGTTGCAAACTTCATTTCTTAGGAAGCGACGACGTTGCCAGCAAATTAAAGCCATGTTAGGGTTTACGGTTCAAGGGCTAGGGACTGCATGGATCGTTTTTTCTTTAGCTGTCTCTGTTTCAATGGCTAGGGACTCCATGAGTAGTAGTAGTACTGTACGCCTTACGCCCGCTCCCTCGCCCACGCGCGCGGTGGCTCGCAGGACGAGGAGAAAATTTTACTACTCCCTCCGTTTACTCCTCGTCCCTACTACCTTGGTTAGAGAGATTATCATATTTTTTGGAATATATATGTACTTTAGTAGATTTCAATATGAACTACTAGTACATACTCCAAACACTGATGTATATAGACATATTTTAGAGTGTAGATTCACTCATTTTGCTCTGTATGTAGCATAAAGTTGAGACACTTATTTTGGAACGGAGGGAGTACATATTTGCTATGATCTGTCAATCATTGAGATGCAATAGCATGCATGCTAGTCTCCTTTGTATTTGATGAAATGTTGCAACGGGCAACCTTGGACGCAAGATACATGTAACAGAAGCTGGAAGCTTCATAGCATTGTACAATCTCACTAATAAATTACAGTACGTACTATACAAGTACTTCCTCCATTCCTAAATATAAGTCTTTGTGATTTCACCATGAACCACATACGAATGTATATAGATGCATTTTAAGTGTAGATTCATTCATTTTGTTCCGTATGTAGTCCACCTAGTGGAATCTCTACAAAGACTTATATTTAGGAATGGAGGGAGTACTATGTAAAGAGTTAGGTGTCGCACGGTGTCCAGAAAATATGGTGATAGTGTGAGGTGGGCCATGTAATCACTGAGCCTACGTGTTTTCACTGCTCTTGCATTCCTCCGCTGTAAGAATGGAGAAAATTGTAATCTAGTAGTACCTCCTTTCGCCGAAAGCGTGGGACATCCAGCAGTCCTACCACCTCAGTAATAATGACCAATGAGCCGTCAAATCACATAGACCCAGCAGTAAGTTGGACGGACGAAGCAACCATCACTCTTGAATCCGCTTCTCCCTTCAACGCAGGCGCCAGTGAGAGGTCGCGTCCACTCTGCCTGGGCATGAATGCGGCACCGATTCTTTGGAGCGGCGCTGACCGTTTCGGGCGGGAAGCGCGCGCGGGCGATGGAGGGGCTTTGGATGGGCCAAGCTGGCCAGGAGCGGGCGTGGCAGCTGTCCGCCTGTCCCTACCGGATGCCCGGAAACGAGAGGATGCACCGACTCCCGCAGCTAAAATCGTACACTACACACCATCTCTCTGTAGGAGTAGGTCGATCTGTCGCTCTCTCTAACACACACATGCTGTTAAACACACACACGCACACGCACACGCACACACATGTTCATAGAATAGGAAAACCGTGCGAGTGCGAAGCCACAGGAAGTGAGATACAAATGGAGTACGTACAAGAAGAGAAGAGGTGACAAATATTCCATCAAACCTGGACTGAGGAGTAGTACTCCCTCCGTCTAGGTGTTAAGTCATCCTACGGAAATCAGATATTCCCAAAATGTTTAGGCGTCGTCCATTAACTTCGCATCTCAATCCCCTGCTGGCCTCATTGCTAGCGAGTGTTGTTACTTAGGGAGCGTTTGGATCCTTAGCAAGAACAGCTTATAGCATAGCCGGGCAAGGTTAGGCGTTTGGAACTGTTAAAATATGTTAGCTTTGGTGGGCCAGCTAGCTTGGGTGGGCTAGAAAAACCTTGCTAGCTCAGGAGAGCCAGATCGGCTCGCTTCCGACAGCAAACTTCGCGTAGTAGTAACATAGACTAGTAACATATGCATGTTGTACTTGTCCAATTTACTCACCACTATGATCACCCTAAGCAATGTAACCAAACGCTCGTTACTCTGCCTTGTTATCTCCCCCGGAAACCCAGCATGGAGCACAAGTACGCGTTGATCAGTCAAGAAATCAAAGTCGGCTTGCATGCGAGTTAATACGTGGCGCTGCATGGTAGCTAAAACGGCATCTCTTAGTTGTTTGGATTAATTGTTGCGTTTAGAGACAGAAATCAGGGCTTTGATTGGAGGAATGACCGGTCAAGTTTCTCCTTCTCCTCCAATCTGCTTGCACCTTGGTCCCGCCGCACCTTCTAACGTGACTTATTACATCTAGACGGAGGGAGTCGTACGAGATACGGTGGCACACTGACTTAGATCGAATACAAGTGCCCAAAATTGTGTGCATGTTATAATAAGGATTCATTTAAAATAGTACGTGAGTGAACAGAGGGATCAATTGGACAGTGTTCCCGAGCAGTAGCGAGATGTGTGAGGTAAGATACACCGCTGGCACTTTTAATTTTTCTTATTAATTTGTTTGTTTCATCCTCTGACTGGTGGGACCCAACGTACTACGTGGAGAGAGGTAAGGTGACTAAGGCTGCATTATTTCTGCACCACTGTGGATAGTCTTACCACCAAAGCCACATGACACGATTATGATTTAAATCCCAATGACTCCCACACACACAAAAACACGGCATGCTTGTCACACGAATGCATGAATGTATAAAAGGTTATTTTCCTCTCGTTGAACATAACGGGAGGGTTGTGTAGCTGGTTAGCCTGTTCGCTCATCAAACTTGAGGTCTCGGGTTCGATAACTACACTTGAGCATAATTCGTGCCAGGAGGATTCTTTGACTGGTCAAAATGGATGGATACAGAGCTATACGATTTCGTAGTGACCTTACAATCACCTCATCACGTATAAGCTGCAACCTCGGCGCTTGTTTTCTAGGGTTTGCACTCTTCACACTCTCTCCAGTATATATGTACATGCTGGAGCCTCAGCGCTTGTAGTTGCTCTCTTCACACTCTCTCACCCTCTCCAGATCTAAACAAGACTTCGCTGGCCTCTCTCTCTCCCTCACTGCTGGTCTGCTTGTAGTTGCTCTCTTCACACTCTCACCCTCTCCAGATCTAAACAAGACTTCGTTGGCCTCTCTCTCTCCCCTCACTGCTGGTCAAAGAGCCGGTAGGATCCGTCTGCCGGAAAGGGAAGGAGGCTTAACGTTGCCGCCGTCGGCGAGGGAGGGAATCCACTACCGGCGCAGCTGTTCACTTTCACCCTACGGCGGTGCAGGAGGGCCTCCGACCCCTTCTTCTTCGCCGCCGTACATAGTGTGGGTCGAACGACCTCCGGTCGCCCACTGAACCACACCCCAAGAACCTTAAGGTATAATTTACTTATTCCACATGCATTGCTCTAGCTGCATGTGCGCTTTTTCCGCTTCTGCACTCGAATCTAGGTGTTGGATCAAACAGGAAAGTAGTGGGGAAAGTTGTATACCATGAATCTAGGACGTGGTTCAAAGAGGAAAGGAATGGGGAAAAGTAGTGGGAAAAGTTGTATAGCATGAATCTAGGACGTGGTTCAAAAAGGAAAGGAAGGGGGAAAGTAGTGGGGAAAGTTGTATCGCATGAATCTAAGACGTGGTTCAAAGAGGACAGGAATGGGGGAAAGTAGTGGGGAAAGTTGTATAGCATAAATCTAGGACATGGTTCACAGAGGAAAGGAAGTGGGGAAGGTACTAGTACAGACTGGCTATCCAGCACCTACGTTGGTCGAAAAGGGAAAACAATGACAAACGCAGTACGCACATCTGTAACAAACTGATCTTTTGTTTTGGGGGACAAGGCTGTAGAGTTTGAGCAGGACTAGATTTGCTGCGCTCACATAGGGAAAGGTGTCTAAAGATAACAAAACTGGGACCAACACAAATATGCTCCTTGGTTGTTTGTTCTTTGTTGCAACAGACTGCGCATCACCCCAGTACATCGGTAGATGCACATGGTGCTGGTGCGTCCACTGTCCCGTGCAACTCTTTAGCTGTTATTAATCTAAGGCCCTGTTTGGTTAAAAACTCCCTAGTCCCTACCTGCTTGGTTCCAAGGACTAAACATGGACTAGATGTTATTAAATGACATGCTAAAAGACCATGTTACCCCTAGTAATGAACTAATAGAGAGAAGGTGCGATGCGTGGCAGGGGCAACTGTTGGAAAAAGTCCCAAAAAGACTCTCCCTTGGGGTCTTCTTTCTTTAGTCCCAAATGTCCACTTTTAGTCCCTAAAAGTCCCTCCTTTTTGGTTTAGATGGGACTGACACGGAGCTTTTTTAGTCCCTCCACCAAAATGTCCCTGTAAACAAGCACCCTCTAATAATGGCGCTGGAAAATTGATTCTAGCTGTAGTGACCGTACGATGTCCATCCAACGGCCGTCGTGCTTCTTCAACCTCTGGTCTTCTTGCTCTAGCCGCCCAAAGCAGCGCCGGTCATGCCGCCTGCTCCTGCCTCCCATGGCCGGCTGTGCTACCGCGCAGGCCTCACCGCCCCTACTACTCCCACCGCTGACCAGGGCATCCCTCCACTCACCCACACCCCCTGTTATTCTGCGGCGACGGCAGCCTCACACCGCAGCCGAACCAGTGAACCCTCATACTCCTCTCCGCGTGGGCATCCACTACCGCATCTTCCCTGGCTCCACGTCGTCCCCTTCCTAGGCCTCGCCGTCGTCCACCGCCCTGGTGCTCTCGGCGCGGCGTGGTAAACGTGGTCAAGGAACGACTTCCATCGGAAGAGTACTGTATGTGGAGAGGCTGACAGCTGGGTCCACGGCAGCCGCAAGGAAGTGCCTCCTTATTATGCGGAAAATAATTATTCCTCCACCTGACAGCAGGGACCCACCGGACGGGCCACCGTATATGGCGAAAAAAACGTTTCCCCCTGACTGCTAGGACCCACCAGACGGGCCAACATATGTCGCGAAAAAAACATTCCCCCCACTGTCAGCTCGGACCCATCGGAGGTGCCTCCTTATTACGTACAAAAAAATGAATACTCCCCCTGCTAGTTGGGACCCACCTTGGTGGGAGGCTGACTTGTGGGCCTACTAAGTTGACGGGGACGGAGTGCTTTGTCAACTTAGTCAATATGAACGATTCTAGCTCCAGTGATCATACGATGTCCATCCAACGGCCGTAGTGCTTCTTAAACCTCTGGTCTTCTTGCTCCAACCGCCCAAAGCAGCGCCGGTCGTGCCGCATGCTCCTGCCTCCCGTGGCCGGCTGTGCTACCGCAGAGGCCTCACCGCCCCTACTATTCCCACCTCTGGCCAGGCCCTGCGGCGACGGCAGCCTCACACCGCAGCCGAACCAGTGAACCCTCGTACTCCTCTCTGCGCGGGCTTCCACTGCCGCATCTTCCCCGGCTCCGCGTCGTCCCCTTCCTAGGCCTCACCGTCGTCCACCGCCCTGGTGCTCTCGGCGCGGCGTGGTCAACGTGGTCAAGGAATGACTTCCATCGGAAGAGTACTGTACGTGGAGAGGCTGACAGCTGGGTCCATGGCGGCCGCAAGGAAGTGCCTCCTTATTACGCGCAAAATAATTATTCCTCCACCTGACAGTAGGGACCCACCGGACGGGCAACTATATTTCGCGAAAAAACATTTCCCCCTGACTGCTGGGACCCACCAGCTACATCTTCGGAGGCAAGGAAGTGCCTGACAGTCGGGACCCACCTGGTCGAAGCGTACGTAGCGTTGTCATTCTGGTCGCGAACGTGTACGTACATACTGGCCGATGTAGAGGCGCGCACGTGTCGTAGTAGAGGCGTGCACGTAGCATGTACACATACGTACAGCGGCCAGTGTGCAAGAAAGAAAATACGGCCACGTACGTACATACTGGCAGGGTCTCGAACGCCTACTCACGCATACGTATGGCCAGGGCTCGTGTACATGGCTGGGCCGGAACAGAGAAACTGCGTCGTCATCGTGTTCATGGGGAGCCAACCGGCTGGGTCAGAATAGCATGCATCGTCGTGTTCATCGGGAGGGCTTGGACGGAACAGCCGATGGAAACGAGGCCTAGCGTACCGCAGAACTGAGGAAACGGCCTTGTGTTCGACCGGCCACGGTCGAAACGGGATCCTGTTTATCGGGAGGGGTCTGGCGTACCGCAAAACGGAGGAAACGGACCTCCTACGGTCGAAATGGGGGTCCTGTTGATCGGGAGGGGTGTGGCGTACCGCAATACGGAGGAAACGGACTTGTGTTGGAGCGCTACGGTCGAAACGCGGGTCCTGTTCATCGGGAGGGGTGTGGCGTACCGCAAAACGGGACTCCACGGGATACTGTTCATCTCCACCGTCGACCCCCTCTAGCCTCCACGGGCTACTATTCATCCACCGTGGACCTCCTCCAGCCTCCACCTGCGACTGTTCATCCACGGGCTCCTGTTCATCCAGCCTCCGCTGTGCGCTACTCCACCGGCTACTGTTCAACCAGCCCTCTCCACGGGCACCTGTTCAACCACCCCTCCACGGGCTACTGTTCATCCAGCCCTCCACCGTCTACTGTTCATCCTGCCCTCCACGGGGTGGTCATGTTCATCCAGCCCTCCACGGGGTCCTGTTCATCCAGCCCCAACCGGCTCGATCAATCGGGGTCCTGTTCATCCAAAGGAAACACCACGGGGTCCTGTTCATTCACCCCCACCGGGACATCCAAACCCCCCAGCAACACTTACTGTTCATCCAGAGGCAGCATCGATCGGCTTCAGTTAGCAGCAGTAGCGAAGGAATCGCTCGATCGGGTTTAGTTAACAGCCATCGATCGATCGCTCGGGTTCAGTAACGCGTAGCCTGCAGTGCAATTGCTCGGGTTCAGTTAGAGCCCAACGCCTCGCTCGGGTTTAGTTAGAGCCCAACGCCTCGCACCCACGCGCATGTGTGTACGAGAGAAACGCGCATCGCTCGGCCCCAACCACCCACCGTAACCGGGAACACCCCGATATTTTCCTCGCCCTCGCTTCTACCACGGTTTTTTTCGTCATGGACGGCCTAAAGAATGTCATGTAGCTGCGTCTCCGGCCCGCCCAGGACGAAAAGCCCATTTTCTGTCATAATTTTTTGTCATAGAAGTAGGACCCCACCACATCTATGATGATACCGGGTTTCGTCACAATTATCGTCATAGAAGTGTCATAAGTATGACAGAAAATTTTCGTTTGGCCCAAAATTTCACGGATGCGTGTTTTTTTTTGTAGTGCCAACCAAAAGCGCAAGATGGGCAAAGCAACGCCAAGACCAGAGACACAAAGAGCAAGAGGGCGAGGTGGACTCCCCCGGCAAGACCCTTGCCGGGGCGACCTCCGCTCTTGCCGGGGCAACTTGCCCAACGCCAGCAGAGAGCGCCACCCTTGAGCCCAAGGGTTCCAACACCATCAACCACATTGGAACCAAGGCTCGGGAGGCACCTCCGTGGTGGCATGAAGATCTTTGTGAAGATCATAAAGACACAAGATCAGATGAGGACCAGAAGACGACGACCCTCGACAAGATCCTTGCCGAGGGAATCCACGAGACCTCCGGCAAGATCCTTGCCGGGGACGACCGCGATGTCACGGCAAGACCCTTGCTGAGGCCTCGGCAAGGCCCTTGCTGAGGACACCTACGGGGCCATAGCCAGACCCACGTCTGCCAAGACTCCACCGCTGTTCCCATATAGTTGCCAGCCCAACCAGCTGGGCAGGCACCTGCGTGGCGACGTGCGGCGTCCAGGCCACTCAACAAGCACCTGCGTGGTGGCATGCAGATCTTCGTGAAGACCCTACCACCACGCCATCTTAGCAGCCAGCCAGCCTATGTGGCGCTGCATGCCTCGTTGGCCCGGACGCGTGTTGGAGCGAGGCGGAGCGGCGACGGACGGGACGGGCCTCGCTGCCGTCCCCAATAAAGCAACGGGACACCTAATGAGCGCATTTAATGCGCCTTGTCCTATAATGACAGGCGATAAGCTTGTACACTGTATACCTTTCCACCTCCTGTGTGCCACTGTGGCGACCCCTTTTGTCTATAAAAGGAGGCCCGAGGCGTACTGGAGGAGGATTCGGATCTTTTGGACTACGCACGCACCATAGCTAGTTCGAGAGCTCAAGAACACCCAAATATACATCAAAGCAGGACTAGGGTATTACGCATCTTCACGGCCCGAACCTGGGTAAACGATCCTTGTGCTGACTACCAGACCCGCTCTTTGCACAACCCCGCGCCCGCACACCGTAGAAGGGATCCCAGTGATTCCATAGGTGTCTTTTCCACCGACATCTTTGGCGCGCCAGGTAGGGGGCGCAATTATGGAAATCTGGTCTGGTTGGAGCAGCGGCTTCATCGTGGTCGTCACTCCAAGGAAGAAGACGACCAAACGGGCGGCGTCATTTGCGGATGCGGTGGACACCCGCGCAACGACAAAAAAGCTAAGTCATGCAAAACTTTGAGCAATTCCTTTTTATATATATGGTTATCGTCCTCGAAGATCTTGCCCTGTGTATGAAAAACCTGCACGCAATGGGGCCCTGCCACTATTGGCAACGCCCTTGCTCTGTTTCGAGTCCGCTCAACAGTTCGAGCGCCTGCGTCAGGAACGGCAGGGTGACCCTCTGCAATCGGGAACGCTCTCGTTCTGTCTCGAGTCCGCTCGACAGTTCGAGCGGTCGCGTTAAGAGCAGTGAGGTGGTTTGCCTGGCAGCAAGCACACCCGGCAGGCTATTGGGGATCCGTCCTCAAGGCGCCGCGGCCTGGGTTTACGCGCCGGCAAGCCTACCCGACTAACGTAGGGTGAACATACAAAGGGAGATCAAACGGGAAAATACCATGCATCGGTTCAAAGTACTGCAGAGTTATATTACATCAATTGTTGCCGCGGTTCTAACTAAAGATAAAAATTGTCTTGGTCATGAACCTGCAGTGGCGATAAGAAACGGGGTGCCTAATCCCGGCGCTGGCCCTCTACCCTCCGAACTCTGTCGACGCGGCTGATGATGGACTCGATAAGCTCCTCGAGCGCCGCGAGGTCCGCATCCTTCGGCAAGCTCTCCAGCTCGGCGTCGAAGTCGAGGTTGGGGTTCCAGTACGCCACCTTGGTGAGGACCTTGGTCATGACACCCCGGCAAAGCTTCCAGGCCTCATCGGCCAGGGAGGCCGCCCTGTTGGAGCGGAACTGCTCCAGGGCCCCGAGAACACCCTCAAAGAACAGGGTTAGTTTGGCATTGGGACTCACGTTCGGCTCCAGGACGTACCTCACGTTTGGCATCCCCATGGTAGCCAGCTGTGTGGTGATCCTGCCGGCGACGTCGGCGAGGCGGCTGATCCAGAGGTTCTCGCCCTTCACAAAATCCTCGTGGTTGGCGGCGTCATTCTTCCGCAGCCGCCTCTCCTTCTCCTAATTCTTGGTCAGGGTCTCCTCCCGGGCCTTGACCTCCGAAAGCGTCCCTTCAAGACCCTCCAGCTTCAGTTTCAGGTCTTTGATGGAGTCGTTGGCCTTGGAGAGCTGCTCAGCCTTGCCGAGGACTGCGGCCTGCGCCTCAATCAGAGCACCATTGAACGTGTCCTTCTCCTTCGCCAGCTTCAGGACCTGGTCCTTCAGCCCGTCCCACTCCACCTCCAGCTCTTTCACCTTGCCGGCCTGGACCTGGGCCTGAGCATTGAGTGCCTCCTCGTGCCTCTGCTCCAGTTCCTGGGTCCGCTGCATGACAAGCTTCTCCACTTCCTCATCCTTGCAGCGGAGTGTTGCGGTGAGCTTCTCCTCACGAGCGGCAAGGTCCTCCTCCTGGGAGTTTAGCGCGGCCTGGTGCTGGTGCCGAGCGGCCTCGTCCTTGGCGGCCTGCTCCCTCGCCAGCTCCTGGGCCTTCTCGATGTCGGCCTGCTTCATGACAAGCTCCAGCTTGCACTCAGCCAGCACATCCTGGGCGGCCTTCAATTCCTTGTGGGCCTGGCAGAACTAAGCCCGCGTCTCGGCGACGCGTTCCTCGAGGTCCGCCTCCGCCTTGTCCACCACCGCCATCCTAGACTTGGCCTTGTCCAGGCGGGCACGGTGAAGCACCTGGAGCTTCTGGAAGTTGGCGCTCATGGCCTGGAGGAGCCGCTCTTCCTGGGATCCACCGCCAGCGGCGCTCGGTTCGTCGACAACCTCAAGCCCGGCGGCGGCGAGCACTTCGTCATCAAACACCCCCCCCCTCGGTGGGCGCCCCGGTGCTCGCCGTCCTTGGGAGGTGGACGAACAGGTCGTCGCTCACCTTCAGGTACCTGCCCGAGCCAGAGGCAGCGGAGGAGGAAGGATGGTCGTCAACCGCCCCCTCCTCGGCAGCGGCCTTGCTGGTCTCCCCGACCGGCTCCTTGGCGGCATCCTCAGCAGCACCCTTGGCGGCCTCCTCAGTGGCGATCTTGTTGGCCTTGGCCTCAGCATCCCTGGCGACCTCCTCGATGACAGTATCGATGTTCTCCTGGTCCGCCGAGGGAGCACCTAGATGCCAAGAAGGAGGATGAGGCAGAGCCAAGACCAAGGTTTAAAAAGAAGAAACAAGAACATGGAAAGAAGGCAAACAACTCACCCATGCCAGGCTGGGAAGAAGTGGCCCCCTCCCCACCAACATTCGGTGCCGGGACAGAGCCGCAGGCGCCCGGGTTCGCCTCCTCCTCCGTGCGCATGGGCTCGGTGCTTGGCGCCCTTGCCGGGGACGCCCCTCGGGGCGGCGTGGTTGATGGGGGCAGCGTGTTGGGGGTGGCCCTCAGTAGCTCCTCCTGCTGGCGTCCTCCTCCTACAACCACGGCAAGGTCAGCGCCAAGAGGTCGTACCCCAACACACGTTGATGAGGAGCGAGTGATGAACGCACGCTGGGGGCTGCGCCGGGGGCTACTATCCGAGTTGCTCTCCACCACCAGCGGCGTACTCGAGGTGCCCAACGGGGGCTGGCCGCCCGTTGAGGCCCTGGCTCTCTTTGCCACCCTCTGGGCCAGCGTATCCACATCCCTGCAAAAGATGAAAACAAGTCAAGAAAAGCGGCACGGTCTGAGGGGACGGAGATGACGAAGGACAAGATACTTACTCATCCTCCGCCTCCTCTTCTTCTGCCTTCCTCTTCCTCCTCGGGCTCAGAGACCCAAGGTCGAAGACGACCTCCGTGTCGACATCCGCGGGAGGAGGGGAAGCGGGTGGGGTCCAAGGACGCTTGGACGAAGAAGATGCAGACGCTTTCCTCTTCGCCACCGTGGCCTTCACCACCTTCCTTGCTGCTGCGGCCCTTGTCAGGCGCATGGACTCCCCTGGATCTCCTACCGCTGCTCGGTCCTGCCGGGCCGGACCGGCTCGCCAGAGGTGGCTCATCGCAGGACACACCTTTTTTCCAAGGCCGGAGGATCGTCGGCCGCGGCCTCTTCCTCGGTCGACTCGTCGACCACATCTTCGATGAGAGGGGCCCCGGTGTCGGCGCTGCTGGCCTCCCCGGCAGACTCCGCCCATCCGGCAAGCTCCTTCTCCTCCGCGGCAGCCTCGGCTTCATCCTCCATGTGGCCAGCACTGTCAGCCTCCTTAGCGAGCTCCGCCTCCGCCGCCCTGGCAGCGATGAAGTCCAACTCCGCCTGGGTGGTGTCCTGGATGAGCAATGGCTCGGCATGGACGTACTTCTCCGACAGCTTGTCGAAGAACTCCTACACCTGATCCGCCCCCGGCTCAACCCAATTTGGGTCAAGGCCGTGCGCCTTGAAGTCCGGCATCATGGCGATGATGTCGGTTTGGCGAGAATTGTTGCTCAGCGGGACCACCCCCGCCGGCAACCCAAATAGGGGCCCCTTGATGACCTTGCCGGCCTTCGCGGCCTTGCCGGACCTCTCGGCCCTGCCATCGCGGTACACGTCGAGATGAAAAAGCCTCTGGCAAAAGTGGGCGTGCCCCATCACCGTGAAGTTGTGGTTCAAGCCGGGGCGAAGCCTCATGATGTCGGCCGCGTTCCTGAAAAGCCAGGCCGGCCTCCCCTTGTTATGCAGTGGGGCGATTCAGCGACGGAGGAAATCCGCCCCAATCATCTCGAGGGTGAGCCCGACCACGATGAGGTGATGGATCCTGGTGGTGGCCATCGTGAGCTTCTCATCCTTGGCGTCGACTTCGCCCCAATCATCTGTGCGGACCGGCGGCGCCTGGCGAACCCGGCAAAATTCCTGCGGGTCCTCCTCCACAATCTAGCACCATCGGCCCCGCCACTCCTCCCACCTCTCCGTCTGAGCGCCCTCCGGATATGTCCCCTTTCCATGGCTCCTTGGGATCCAGGCGACACAACCGGAAATCGCGCCTCCCTTTTGGATACGAGGATAGAAGTAGTGGCGGAAAAGCGCCGTGCTGGGATGCACTCCGGCGAAGCCCTCGCAGAGATGGGCGAAAAGGGCCATGCACGCCACGGCATTCGGAGTGAAATCCAGAAGGTGGAAGCCATAGGTGTGGATGACGTCATTGAAGAAATTGGAGAAAGGGGGCAGAGCCCGCAGGAAAAGTAGTCAAGGAAGAAGGGGTACCGATTCGGGCCGGCCTCGGCGTAACCGGCGGGGATGATGCGCGTGGCAGGGTGCCCCTTCGTCTTGCACCCCCACAGGGGCTTGAAGTAGTCCCAGAGGTGGACCGCGTCGACCATCGAAGGAAAGTAGGCGAGCTGCGTCCGCCGCGCCGCCAACTCGCTCTTCGGCGCCTCCTTCCCCCCGACGTCCTTGGCCACTCCCTTGCCTTTGCTGGTTTTGGGTGCCATGGCGGCTGAGGGAGACGAAGGATGAGGGACAGCAAAGGCACAGCGGCGGCGGCGAGCGAAAGCAAGAACTTGAGAAGAGAGAAGGGAGGGGAAGCGATTTCGAGATTGGAGAAGGCACAGAGGGTAAATGGGCGTCGTGCCTGCGGTTTCTCCTTTTTTACGGGGAAGGCGCGGGCCGCTTCGGTACCATTTACCGCGATGTGGCGCATGAGGGCAGCAGCCGCCCCACGCACGACCCCCACGTCATGCACGGCCCTCCACGTCGCGCATTCAATGCAGGTCATGGGGAAGCGCAACGAGCGAGAGAGTTATTGCGATAAAAATCCGCCCCACCTGCCCGCGCACCGTTCTGCACCTGGCCCAACAACGCGTTGTGCTTGTGTGTGGCCCAGGCCCGGGGGCTCCTGTCGGTGTACAAAAGTAGGGGCTCTCCTTTTTACCACTCTACTTGTGCACGGGCAGTCAGAGCCGCACCTGTTGCCACACTTAGCAGGGCAAAGGGAGGGAGCGGAAGCACAAGAATACCGGAGCAGCACTTCAGCCAAAAGCGCAAGATGGGCAAAGCAACGCCAAGACCAGAGGCACAAAGAGCAAGAGGGTGAGGTGGACTCCCCCGGCAAGACCCTTGCCGGGGCAACCTCCGCGGCCCCGGCAAGAGCCTCGCCGGGGGAACTTGCCCAACGCCAGCAGAGCGTGCCACCCTTGAGCCCAAGGGTTCCAACACCATCAACCACTTTGGAATCAAGGCTCGGGAGGCACCTCCATGGTGGCATGCAGATCTTTATGAAGATCATAAAGACACAAGATCAGATGAGGACCAGAAGACGACGACCCTCGACAAAATCCTTGCCAAGGGAATCCACGAGACCTCCGGCAAGATCCTTGCCGGGGACGACCGCGATGTCACGGCAAGACCCTTGCCGAGGCCTCGGCAAGGCCCTTGCCGAGGACACCTGCGGGGCCACAGCCAGACCCACGTCTGCCAAGACTCCACCGCCGTTCCCATACAGCTGCCAGCCCAACCAGCTAGGCAGGCACCTGCGTGGCGACGTGCGGCTTCCAGGCCAACTCAGCAAGCACCTGCGTGGTGGCATGAAGATCTTCATGAAGACCCTACCACCACGCCATCTCAGCAGCCAGCCAGCCAGCCTACGTGGCGCTGCATGCCTCGTTGGCCCGGACGCGTGTTGTAGTGAGGTGGAGCGGCGACGGACGGGACGGGCCTCGCTGCCGTCCCCAATAAAGCAACGGGACACCTAAGGAGCGCATTTAATGCACCTTGTCCCGTAATGACAGGCGATAAGCTTGTACACTATATACCTTTCCACCTCCTGTGTGCCACTGTGGCGAACCCTTTCGTCTATAAAAGGAGGCCCGAGGCGTATTGGAGGAGGATTCGGATCTTTTGGACTACGCACGCACCACAGCTAGTTAGAGAGCTCAAGAACACCCAAATATACATCAAAGCAGGACTAGGGTATTACGCATCTTGGTGGCCCGAACCTAGGTAAACGATCCTTATGCTGACTACCAGACCCGCTCTTTGCACAACCGCACGCCTGCCAACCGTAGAAGGGAACCCAGTGATTCCATAGGTGCCGTTTCCACCGACAGTAATGTTTATACTCCCCCACCACCAACAAGCATCAATCCATGGCTTGCCCGAAACAACGGGTGCCTCCAACTAACAACAGTCCTGGGGGAGTTTTGTTTGCAATTATTTTGATTTGAGCATGGGACTGGGCATCCCGGTGACCAGCCATTTTCTCGTGAGTTAGGAGCGGAGTCCACTCCTCGTGAGAATAACCCGCCTAGCATGGAAGATACAGACAGCCCTGGTTGATACATGAGCTATTCGAGCATACAAAACAGAATTTCATTTGAAGGTTTAGAGTTTGGCACATACAAATTTACTTGGAACGGCAGGTAGATACCGCATATAGGAAGGTATGGTGGACTCATATGGAATAACTTTGGGGTTTATGGAAGTGGATGCACAAGCAGTATTCCCGCTTAGTACAAGTGAAGGCTAGAAAAAGACTGGGAAGCGACCAACTAGAGAGCGACAACAGTCATGAACATGCATTAAAATTAATAAACATTGAGTGCAAGCATGAGTAGGATATAATCCACCATGAACATAAATATCGTGGAGGCTATGTTGATTTTGTTTCAACTACATGCATGAACATGTGCCAAGTCAAGCCACTCAAATCGTTCAAAGGAGGATACGACCCTATCATACCACATCACAACCATTTTAATAGCATGTTGGCACGCAAGGTAAACCATTATAACCCCTAGCTAATTAAGCATGGCATGAGCAACTATAATCTCTAATTGTCATTGCAAACATGTTTCGTTCATAATAGGCTGAATCAGGAACGATGAACTTATCATATTTACAAAAAGAAGATAGGTCAAGTTCATACCAGCTTCTCTCATCTCAATCAGTCCATCATATATCGTCATTATTGCCTTTCACTTGCACGACCGAACGGTGTGGGTAATAATAATAGTGCACGTGCATTGGACTAATCTGGAATCTGCAAGCATTTAATACAAGGGAGAAGACAAGGTAATATGGGCTCTTGGTTAAATCAACAATAATGCATATGAGAGCCACTCAACATTTTCATCATGGTCTTCTCCTCTCGACCCCTAAGGAAAAGAAATAAAACTATTTACACGGGAAAGCTCCCAACAAGCAAAACAAGAACAAGAAATCTTTTTGGGTTTTCTTCTAATTACTACTACTACAGGCATGGGAAGTAAGCTAGCTAAAAGCTACAACTAATTTTTTTGGTTTTTCTTAAGGTTTTTCAAACAAACAAGAAGAAGGCTTAGAAAAGAAAATAAACTAGCATGGATAGTACAATGAAAAAGTATGAGCACCGACAACTGGCATGAGTGTGTGAACATGAATGTAACATCAGTGAGAAATACATACTCCCCCAAGCTTAGGCTTTTGGCCTAAGTTGGTCTATGGCCACTGCTGGCCTGGCGGCTATCCAAAGTTGTAGTTGGGGTCGTATTGAGATGCAGCAGCTACTGCCTGACGAGCTGCAGCTTGGAGGCGAGCTGCCTCCGTCCTCCTCTCATACTCGTTCGCCCCCTCCCTGGTTATAACATATCTCCTTTCTGCCTGAAAGTCAAAGAAAGTAGGAGCAGGGAGGGCAACATGGACAGTGCGCCGTCTGCCAAAGATTAGTCGGTACTGGAGGAACTGTTCATTCCTCTCAACAACCTGATGGCGGACCATAGCATTATAATCTAGATAAGCAGGGGGTAACTCCAAATCATTTCTATGTATGGGTACATCAAGATAATTAGCTACACGAGTTGCATAAATTCCACCAAACAAATCTCCACTTTTACCGTTATGATGCAACCTTCGTGCAATAATAGCCCCCAAGTTATATTGTTTATCACCTAATAACGCACTTTTGAGGACACAAAGATCTGGAACGCACATGTGACAAGCTTCATATTTACCGTTAATACATCTACCTATAAAGAGAGCAAAATAATGTATGGAAGGGAAATGAATGCTCCCTATGGTAGCTTGTGTGATTTCTCTAGATTCCCCCGTAGTGATACTAGCAAGAAAGTCTTTATATTCAGATTTGCGAGGTTCACTAACATTGCCCCACTTCGGGAGTTTACGCAGTATTAAAATCTTCTAAATCCATGGTATATGATTTATCATAAAGATCAAATAAAACAGTGTGAGAATTGCGCGAGGAAGTAAATTTAAACCTTCTCACAAAGGAATCAGTTAGGTAGCGGTATTGCAGGCACTTATCTCTCACGAAGTCCTCAAGATTAGCATTACGCACATACGCGTCAAATTCATCCTTGATACCTGCTTGGACCATAAACTCCTCTGACGGCCATTCACAAGGCCGCAGTTGAGCTTCCCTCGGTGGTTCATCGTGCGGCTCATGTATCGCGAGCCTTGGACCTTGCTTCCTTGAGGAACCACGTTGGTACATTTTCCTAAACATATTTCTTCCTCAGAAAAAAAATTCTGAAATTTTTAGTGACTCAAAATAAAAGTGAACCAAACTCAACAAGATTGATAGCAACTACTCCCACAAGTGCCTAGAGGCTATATCATGCATTAGAACTAGTTGGGACCTTATAAATTTGACATGCAAGCTCAAGAACAGGGTCACCTTAGCTAATTAAGCATGGCATGAGCAACTATAATCTCTAATTGTCATTGCAAACATGTTTCTTTCATAATAGGCTGAATCAAGAACGATGAACTAATCATATTTACAAAAACAAGATAGGTCGAGTTCATACCAGCTTCTCTCATCTCAATCAGTCCATCATATATCGTCATTATTACCTTTCACTTGCACCACTGAACAGTGTGGATAATAATAATAGTGCACATGCATTGGACTAAGCTGGAATCTGCAAGCATTTAATACACAGGAGAAGACAAGGTAACATGGGCTCTTTGTTAAATCAACAATAATGCATATAAGAGCCACTTAACATTTTCATTATGGTGTTCTCCTCTCGACCCCCAAAGAAAAGAAATAAAACTATTTACATGGGAAAGCTCCCAACAAGCAAAAGAAGAACGAGAAATCTTTTTGGGTTTTCTTCCAATTATTACTACTACAGGCATGGAAAGTAAACTAGCTAAAAGCTACAACTAATTTTTTTTGTTTTTTCGTAAGGTTATTCAAACACACAAGAAGAAGCTTAGAAAAGAAAATAAACTACCATGGATAGTACAATGAAAAAGTATGAGCATCGACAACTAGCATGCATGTGTGGATATGAATGTAATGTCGGTTAGAAATACGTACTCCCCCAAGCTTAGGCTTTTGTCCTAGGATTGTCTATGGCCACAGCTAGCCTGGCGGATATCCGAAGTTGTAACTGGGGTCGTACTGAGATGCAGCGGCTATTGCCTTATGAGCTGCAGCTTGGAGGCGAGCTGCCTCCGTCCTCCTCTCATACTCGTTTGCCTCCTCCCTGGTTATAACATATCTCCCTTTTGCTTGAATGTCAAAGAAAGCAGGAGCAGGAAGATCAACATAGACAGTGCGACGTCTGTCAAAGATTAGTCGGTATTGGAGGAACTGTTCATTCCTCTCAACAAACTGATGGCGAACCATAGCATTTTAATCTAAATAAGCAGGAGGCAATTCCATATCATTTTCATGTAAGGGTACCTCAAGAAAATTAGCTAAACGGGTTGCATAAATTCCACCGAACAAATCTCCACTAATACTGTTATGATGCAACCTACGTGCAACAATGGCCCCCAAGTTATATTGTTTATCTCCTAACACAACACTCTTGAGGACACTAAGATAAGGAACACACATGTGACAAGCCTCATCCTTGCCGTCAATGCATCTACCTATAAAGAGAGCAAAATAATGTATGGCAGGAAAATGGATGCTCCCTATGGTAGCTTGTGTTATTTCTCTAGATTCCCCCACAGTCATGCTAGCAAGAAAGTCTTTAAATTCAGATTTGCGAGGTTCACAAGCATTACCCCACTGCAGGAGTTTACAAGCAGTATTAAAATCTTCTAAGTCCATGGTATAAGATTTATCATAGAGATCAAATAGGACAGTGTGAGAATTGCGCGAGGATGTAAATTTAAACCTTCTCACAAAGGAATCAGTTAGGTGGTAATATTGGGGCACTTATCTGACATGAAGCCCTCGAGTTCAGCATAACGCACACATGCGTCAAATTCCTCCTTAGTTCCTGCTTGGACCATAAAATCTTCTGATGGCCATTCACAAGGCCGCACTTGAGCTTCTCTTGGTAGTTCATAGTCCGGCTCACGTATCGCGGGCCTGGGTCCCTGCTTCTTTGAGGAACCACCTTGGTACATTTTCCTAAACATACTTCCTCTGAAAAATTTCTGAAATTTTTAGTGACTCAAAATAAAAGTGAACCAAACTCAACAAGATTGATAGCAACTACTCCCACAAGTGCCTATAGACTATATCATGCATTAGAACTACTTGGGACCAAATAAATTTGACATGCAAGCTCAAGAACAGGGTCACCTAAGCAGCAAAAATTTGCAATAAATAAAGCACTAGAACAAAAACTAATTGGACCATTGGAGGAGTCACATACCGAAGAACAATCCCCCAAAGCAGTTTTGTGAGTGGAGCTTTGAGCAAGGAGATCGAAAATGGCAGCAAGATGAGCTAGAACTCGTGCTTGAGCTGGTTGGTGATTTTTTCTGGAGTAAGAAGGAGTGTGTGGGTGTAGGAATAAGTGGAGGGGGCCCACGAGGGGCCCACAAGGCAGGGGGCGCGCCCTGCACCCTCGTGGCCAGGTGGTTGCCCCCTCTGGTGTGTTCTCAATGCCAATAATTCTTAAATATTCTAGAAAAAACATCTTTCATTTTCGGGGCATTTGGAGAACTTTTATTTTTGGGGTATTTTTTTACTGCTAGGATAATTCAGAAAACAGACAGAGAATACTATTTTTGCTTTATTTAATCTAAATAACAGAAAGTAAAAGGAGGGTACAAAGAGTTGTGCTTTCTAACTTCATCCATCTCATGCTCATCAAAAGGAATCCATTAACAAGGTTGATCAAGTCTTGTTAACAAACTCATTCCGAATCGCATGAAACCGGAGAATTTTTGAATAGCACTAGGTTACCTCAACGGGGATATGCACATCCCCAACAATAAGAATATCATATTTCTTCTTGACAGTGGGAAGAGGAAATTCAAAACCTCCAATAGTAATCGATGAAAATTTTCCAATAGAATTGATACTGTGGACTTGAGGTTGTTTCCTCGAAAAGTGTACCGTATGCTCATTACTATTAACATGAAACATTGCCTTTGTTGCAATCAACAACAGCCCCTGCAGTATTCAAAAAGGGTCTACCAAGGGTAATCGACATACTATCGTCCTCGGGAATATCAAGAATAACAAAGTCCGTTAAAATAGTAACGTTTGCAACCACAATAGGCACATCCTCACAAATACCGACAGGTATAGCAGTTGATTTATCGGCCATTTGCAAAGATATTTCAGTAGGTGTTAACTTATTCAAATCAAGTCTACGATATAAAGAGAGAGGTATAACACTAACACCGGCTCCAAGATCACATAAAGCAGTTTTAACATAGCTCCTTTTAATGGAGCATGGTATAGTTGGTACTCCTGGATCTCCTAGTTTCCTAGGTATTCCACCTTTAAAAGTATAATTGGCAAGCATGGTGGAAATTTTAGCTTCCCGTATCTTTCTTTTATTTGTAACAATATCCTTCATATACTTAGCATAAGGATTCATTTTCAGCATATCAGTCAAACGCATACGCAAAAAGATAGGTCTAATCATTTCAGCAAAGCGCTCAAAATCCTCATCATCCTTTTTCTTGGATGGTTTAGGAGGAAAAGGCATGGGTTTCTGAACCCATGGTTCTCTTTCTTTACCGTGCTTCCTAGCAACGAAGTCTCTCTTATCATAACGCTGATTCTTTGATTTGGGTTATCAAGATCAACAACAGGTTCAATCTCTACATCATTGTTATTGCTAGGTTGAGCATCATCATGAACATCATCATTAATATTATCACTAGGTTCATGTTCATTACCAGATTGTGTTTCAGCATCAGAAATAGAAATATCATTTGGATTCTCAGGTGTGTTTACAACAGGTTCACTAGAAGCATGCAGAGTCCTATCATTTTTCTTTTTCTTCCTCTTAGAAGGACTAGGTGCACCAACATTAGTTCTCTGAGAATCTTGCTCAATTCTCTTAGGGTGGCCCTCAGGATACAAAGGTTCCTGAGTCATTTACCCCCTCTAGTTATAACTCTAACAACATTATCATTTTTCTTGTTATTTAATTCATTGAGAAAATCATTTTGAGCTTTAAGCACTTGTTCTACTTGAGTGGTAACCATAGAAGCATGTTTACTAATAAGTTTGAGTTCACCTTTAACTCTAGACATATGATCACTCAAGTGTTCAATCATATAAGCATTACGTTTCAATTGTCTACCAACATAAGCATTAAAGTTTTTTTGTTTAACTATTATCAAACTCATCCAAGCATTGGCTAGGAAACTTAGTAGATGGGATTTCAGCTTTATCATATATATAGAGAGAATTTACCTTTACTACCTGTGTCGGGTTATCAAGACCATGTATTTCTTCAATAGGTGGTAAATTCTTAACATCTTCAGCTTTAATACCCTTCTCTTTCATAGATTTCTTTGCCTCTTGCATATCTTTAGGACTGAGAAATAGAATACCCCTTTTCTTTGGAGTTGGGTTAGGAGTTGGTTCAGAAAGTGTCCAATCATTTTCATTACTCAACATATTATTCAATAGCAATTCAGCTTGATCAACAGTTCTTTCCCTGAAAACACAACCAGCATAACTATCCAGGTGGTCTCTGGAAGCATTGGTTAGTCCACTATAAAAGATATCAAGTATTTCATTTTTCTTGAGAGGATGATCAGGCAAAGCATTAAGTAATTGGAGAAGCCTCCCCCAAGCTAGTGGGAGACTCTCTTCTTCAATTTACACAAAATTATATATTTCCCTTAAGGCAACTTGTTTCTTATGAGCGGGGAAATATTTAGCAGAGAAGTAATAAATCATATCCTGGGGACTACGCACACAACCAGGATCAAGAGAATTAAACCATGTTTTAGCATCACCCTTTAATGAGAACGGAAATAACTTAAGGATATTGTAGTAACGAATTTTTTCCTCACGAGTGAATAGGGTGGCTATATCATTCAATTTAGTAAGATGTGCCACAACTGTTTCAGATTCATAGCCATAGAAAGGATCAGATTCAACCAAAGTAATTATCTCAGGATCGATAGAGAAATCATAATCCTTATCGGAAATACAGATAGGTGAAGTAGCAAAAGCAGGGTCATATTTCATTCTAGCATTCAAAGATTTTTCTTTCAGCTTAGCGAATAATTTCTTAAGATCATATCTATCATTGCAAGAAAGAAAGTCTCTAGCAGTTTCTTCATCCATAACATAACCCTCAGGCACAACAGGAAATTCATATCTAGGGGGAGAATCTTCATCATCACTTTCATCAATATTATCAGTTTCAATAATTTCATTCTCTATAACCCTAGCAAGTTGTTCATCAAGAAATTCACCTAGTGGCACATTATTATCAAGCATAGAAGTAGTTTCATCATAAGTATCATGCATAGTAGAAGTGGCATCATCAATAACATGCGACATATCAGAATTAATAGTAGAAGCAGGTTTAGGTGTCGCAAGTTTACTCAAAACAGAAGGAGAATCACGTGCAGAGCTAGATGGCAGTTCCTTACCTCCCCTCGTAGTTGAGGGGAAAATCTTAGTTCTTTCGTCTTTCAAGTTCCTCATAGTGATCAACAGATATTAATCCCAAGTGACTCAAAGAATAGAGCTATGCTCCCCGGCAACGGCGCCAGAAAATAGTCTTGATAACCCACAAGTATAGGGGATCGCAACAGTTTTCGAGGGTAGAGTATTCAACACAAATTTATTGATTCGACACAAGGGGAGCCAAAGAATATTCTCAAGTATTAGCAGTTGAGTTGTCAATTCATCCACACCTGGAAAACTTAATATCTGCAGCAAAGTATTCAGTAGCAAAGTAGTATGGAAGTAACGGTAACGGTGGCAAAAGTAACAGTAGCAGTTTTGTAGTAATTGTAACAGTGCCAACGTTAAAGTAACTAAACAAAGATCAATATGTGAAAAGCTCGTAGGCATTGGATCAGTGATGGATAATTATGTCAGATGTGATTCCTCATGCAATAGTTATAACATAGGGTGACACAAAACTAGCTCCAGTTCATCAATGTAATGTAGGCATGTATTCCGAATATAGTCATACGTGCTTATGGAAAAGAACTTGCATGACATATTTTGTCCTACCCTCCCGTGGCAGCGGGGTCCTATTGGAAACTAAGGGATAATAAGGCCTCCTTTTAATAGAGTACCGGACCAAAGCATTAACACTTAGTGAATACATTAACTCCTCAAACTATGGTCATCACCGGGAGTGGTCCCGATTATTGTCACTTCGGGGTTACCGGATCATAACACATAGTAGGTGACTATTGACTTGCAAGATAGGATCGAGAACTCACATATATTCATGAAAACATAATAGGTTCAGATCTGAAATCATGGCACTCGGGCCCTAGTGACAAGCATTAAGCATAGCAAAGTCATAACAACATCAATCTCAGAACATAATGGATACTATGGATCAAACCCTAACAAAACTAACTCGATTACATGGTAAATCTCATCCAACCCATCACCGTCCAGCAAGCCTACGATGGAATTACTCACGCATGGCGGTGAGCATCATGAAATTGGTGATGGAGGAAGGTTGATGATGACGACGGCAACAGATTCCCCTCTCCGGAGCCCCGAGCGGACTCCAGATCAGCCCTCCCGAGAGAGATTAGGGCTTGGTGGCGGCTCCGTATCGTAAAACGCGATGAATCCTTCTCCCTGATTTTTTTCTCCCTGAACATGAATATATAGAGTTGGAGTTGAGGTCGGTGGAGCCTCAGGGGGCCCACGAGACAGGGGGGCGCGCCCAGGGGGGTAGTCGCGCCCCCACCCTCGTGGACAGGGTGTGGGCCCCCTGGTCTTGATTCTTTTGCCAGTATTTTTGATATATTCCAAAAATATTCTCCGTGAAGTTTCAGGTCATTCCGAGAACTTTTATTTCTGCACAAAAATAACACCATGGCAATTCTGCTGAAAACAGCATCAGTCCGGGTTAGTTCCATTCAAATCATGCAAGTTAGAGTAAAAAACAAGGGCAAAAGTGCTTGGAGAAGTAGATACGATGGAGACGTATCAGCCGCGAGCATCAACACTCATCGGACCGCATACATCAGTATGCATTATTTCCAATAAGTCAGTTGGTCGCTCCATTGTTCCGGAGAACGGAGTCTTAGTTATCTTGGCCATGAGGCATGGTTCGCAAGCATCAAGTGATTCATAATCAAGTGATTCCAAAAGCCCATCAGCATGGAGTTTCTTCATGCTCTTTACACCAATATGACCTAAACGGCAGTGCCACAAATAAGTTGCACTATCATTATTAAACTTATATCTTTTGGCTTCAATACTATGAATATGTGTATCACTACTATCAAGATTTAGTAAAAATAGACCACTCATCAAGGGTGCATGACCATAAAAGATATTATTCATATAAATAGAACAACCATTATTCTCTGATTTAAATGATTAACCATCTCGCATCAAACAAGATCCAGATATAATGTTCATGCTTAACGTTGGCACTAAATAACAATTATTCAGGTCTAAAACTAATCCCGAAGGTAGATGTAGAGGTAGTGTGCCGACGGCGATCACATCGACTTTGGAACCATTTCCCACGCGCAGTGTCATCTCGTCCTTAGCCAATCTTCGCTTAATCCATAGCCCCTGTTTCGAGTTGCAAATATTAGCAACAGAACCAGTATCAAATACCCAGGCGCTACTGCGTGCATTAGTAAGGTACACATCAATAACATGTATATCAAATATACCTTTCACTTTGCCATCCTTCTTTTCCGCCAAATACTTGGGGCAGTTCCGCTTCCAGTGACCAGCCCCTTTGTAGTAGAAGCACTCAGTCTCAGGCTTAGGTCCAGACTTGGGCTTCTTCACTTAAGCAGCAACTTGCTTGCCGTTCTTCTTGAAGTTCCCCTTCTTCCTTTTGCCCTTCTTCTTGAAACTGGTGGTCTTGTTGACCATCAACACTTGATGCTCCTTCTTGATTTCTACCTCCGCAGCCTTTAGCATCGTGAAGAGCTCGGGAATTGTCTTATCCATCCCTTGCATATTATAGTTCATTATGAAGCTTTTGTAGCTTGGTGGCAGTGATTGAAGAACTCTATCAATGACACTATCAACCGGAAGATTAACTCCCAGCTGAGTCATGTGATTGTGGTACCCAGACATTCTGAGTATATGCTCACTGATAGAACTGTTCTCCTCCATTTTGTAGCTGTAGAACTTATTGGAGACTTCATATCTCTCAATCCGGGCATTTGCTTGAAATATTAACTTCAACTCCTGGAACATCTCATATGCTCTATGACGTTCAAAACGTCGTTGAAGTCCCGGTTCTAAGCCGTAAAGCATGGCACACTGAACTATCGAGTAGTGATCAGCTTTGCTCTGCCAGGTGTTCATAATATCTGGAGTTGCTCCTGCAGCGGGTTTGGCACCTAGCGGTGCTTCCAGGATGTAATTCTTCCGTGCAGTAATGAGGATAATCCTCAAGTTACAGACCCAGTCCGTGTAGTTGCTACCATCATCTTTCAACTTAGATTTCTCTAGGAACGCATTAAAATTCAACGGAACAGTAGCACGGGCCATTTTTCTACAACAACATAGACATGCAAAATACTACCAGGTACTAAGTTCATGATAAATTAAAGTTCAATTAATCATATTACTTAAGAACTCCCACTTAGATAGACATCCCTCTAATCATCTAAGTGATCACGTGATCCATATCAACTAACCCATGTCTGATCATCACGTGAGATGGAGTAGTTTTCAATGGTGAACATCACTATGTTGATCATATCTACTATACGATTCACGCTCGACCTTTCGGTCTCAGTGTTTCGAGGCCATATCTGCATACGCTAGGCTCGTCAAGTTTAACCCGAGTATTCCGCGTGTGCAAAACTGGCTTGCACCCGTTTTATGTGAATGTAGAGCTTATCACACCCGATCATCACGTGGTGTCTCGGCACGACGAACTGTAGCAACGGTGCATACTCAGGGAGAACACTCGTACCTTGAAATTTAGTGAGAGATCATCTTATAATGCTACCGCCATACTAAGAAAAATAAGATGCATAAAGGATAAACATCACATGCAATCAATATAAGTGATATGATATGGCCATCATCATCTTGTGACTTTGATCTCCATCTCCAAAGAACCGTCATGATCACCATCGCCACCGGCTTGACACCTTGATCTCCATCGAAGCATCATTGTCGTCTTGCCAACTATTACTTCTACGACTATCGCTACTGCTTAGTGATAAAGTAAAGCAATTACATGGCGATTGCATTTCATACAATAAAGCGACATCCATATGGCTCCTGCTAGTTGCCGATAACTGTTACAAAACCTGATCATCTCATGCAACAATTTATACATCATCACGTCTTGACCATATCACATCACAGCAAGCCCTGCAAAAACAAGTTAGACGTCCTCTACTTTGTTGTTGCACCTTTTACGTGGCTGCTACGGGCTTTAGCAAGAACCGTTCTTACCTACGCATCAAAACCACAATGATTTTTTGTCAAGTTTGCTGTTTTAACCTTCAACAAGGACCGGGCGTAGTCACACTCGATTCAACTAAAGTTGGAGAAACAGACACCCACTAGCCACCCGTGTGCGAAGCACGGCGGTAGAACCAGTCTCATGAACGCGGTCATGTAATGTCGGTCTGGGCTGCTTCATCCAACAATACCGCCGAATCAAAGTATGACATGCTCATAAGAAGTATGACTATTATCGCCCACTACTCTTTGCGTTCTACTCGTGCATATAACATCTACGCATAGACCTGGCTCTGATACCACTATTGGGGAACGTAGTATTTAAAAAAAAAATCCTACGATCACGCAAGATCTATCGAGGAGAAGCATAGCAACGAGCGGGAAGTGTGTGTCCATGTACCCTCGTAGACCGAAAATAGAAGCATTAAGTAACGCGGTTGATGTAGTCGAACGTTTTCGCGATCCAACCGATCAAGTACCAAACGCACGACACCTCCGTGATCTGCACACGTTCAGCTCGGTGACGTCCCTCGAACTTCTAGATCCAGCTGAGGTCGATGGAGAGATTTGTCAGCATGACGGCGTGTTGACGGTGATGATGAAGTTACCGACGCAGGGCTTCGCCTAAGCACTATGACATATGACCGAGGTGGAAATCTATGGGGGGGGGGCACCGCACACGGCTAAGAAATCAACTTCTGTGTCTATGGGGTGCCCCCTTCCCCCGTATATAAAGGAGTGGAGGAGGGGGCCGGCCGGCCTCATGGGGTGCGCCCCAAGGGGGGAATCCTACTCCTACTAGGAGTAGGTTCCCCCCTTTCCTAGTCCAACTAGGAGGGGAAGGAAAGGGAAGAGGGGGAGAAGAAAAGGGGGGCTGACCCCCTCCCCAATTCGGATTGGGCTTGGGGGGGGGGGGCCCTCCTCTTGGCCGCCTCCTCCTCTCTTCCACTAAAGCCCATGAAGGCCCATTAACGCCCCGGGGGTTCCGGTAACCCCCCGGTACTCCGGTAAATACCCGATACACCTCGGAACCATTCCGGTGTCCGAATATAGTCATCCAATATATCAATCTTCATGTCTCGATCATTTCGAGACTCCTCGTCATGTCCGTGATCTTATCTGGGACTCCTAACAACCTTCGGTACATCGAAACACATAAACTCATAATACCGATCATCATCGAACGTTAAGCGTGCGGACCCAACGGGTTCGAGAACTATGTAGAGATGACCGAGACTCATCTCCGGTCAATAACCAATAGTGGAACCTAGATGCTCATATTGATTCCTACATATTCTACGAAGATCTTTATCGGTCAAACCGCATAACAACATACGTTGTTCCCTTTGTCATCGGTATGTTACTTGCCCAAGATTCGATCGTCGGTATCATTCTACCTAGTTCAATCTCGTTACCAGCAAGTCTCTTTACTCATTCCGTAATGCATCATCTCGTAACTAACACATTGGTCACATTGCTTGCAAGGCTTATAGTGATGTGCATTACCGAGAGGGCCCAGAGATACCTCTCCGACAATCAGAGTGACAAATCCTAATCTCGATCTATGCCAACTCAACAAACACCATCGGAGACACCTGTAGAGCATCTTTATAATCACCCAGTTACGTTGTGACATTTTATAGCACACTAAGTGTTCCTCCGGTATTCGGGAGTTGCATAATCTCATAGTCATAGGAACATGTATAAGTTATGAAGAAAGCAATAGGAATAAACTAAACGATCATAGTGCTAAGCTAACGGATGGGTCAAGTCAATCACATCATTCTCCAATGATGTGATCCCGTTAATCAAATGACAACTCATGTCTATGGCTAGGAAACTTAACCGTCTTTGATTAACGATCTAGTCAAGTAGAGGCATACTAGTGACACTCTGTTTGTCTATGTATTCACACATGTACTAAGTTTCCGGTTAATACAATTCTAGCATGAATAATAAACATTTATCATGATATAAGGAAATGTAAATAACAACTTTATTATTGCCTCTAGGGCATATTTCCTTCAAGCCACCCCGGAAGCAGTTCGGCCCAGCCACCCCCTCCACGAAAGTGCTAGTCGGACCTTGGTATCCTCCACTGTTTCCGCCCCCACTTATCACTGCTGCTCCTGAGAGTCATCTAACACCTGGCTGACTTCATCGCCTCCAAGACTCCGTCATGTAACTGATCCTCCGATCTCGGCCACCATGACATTCTCCGTTTGCTATCTCCACCATGGAAATCGAGAAGACGACATGTCCCAAGGTGTCATCAGCCAACCGAGCTTCGCGCCACACCCTAAGACCTCGTAGGCTGATATGGACATGCACGACCGAAAACTAAACGATCCAGATATCTTGTGCAATTTCTCCGGCGGCCGTTCTAGAACACGTCAATGGCCAGATCAAGGAGGAACGATCAAGCATGGCATTGTCGTGATGCGAGAAGAGCACGAGGACCGCAACCGAGACTAGATGACGGATCACGAGATCCACCAAACAAGCCACCAACCGGCCGACCACCTCCAGCAAAGGAGCAGATCACCACAATCCTCGTGATGCATGGCAAAACCAGAGAACCTCAGCAAACCATCATCGCAGCCGATGTGAGGCAGCTTTTTGAAGCGCGATAGCAGCAGCCCGCCTTTGGCAGGTTCCTACGATGGACCATCGTCAGTACACCAAACTTGAGACGTCTAACAATGGCGTGCATCCTCCTGATTCGGCGATGTGTAGATCGATCCCATGCGGTCGTCGCCTGTCTTCCCCGTCGACTGTAACATGCCTACCGACGCGCCTCGGCCGCCGCTGCCCACCATCACCACCGCATGATACCAAAATTTGCTCGCCGCCGCCTCAGATCCCCGAAGCCAGGGAAGGTCCACCGTCGCCGTGCCATAGGGCCTTTGCGTGGCGACGTTGCTGGCTGCGGAAGAGGGAGGGGGTAGCGCAGGAAGTCGAGGGAAGGCCAGTGGCGGCCGCACGGGGTCGGGAGGGAGGAGTCACCTTCTCTGACAATATAGCTCAGTTTAGAAAGTTGTTGCTACCTAAAATAAATCTGTTGCCTCCAAATTGTGAGAATCATTCTCAATTGTGTGTATATATATATATATATATATTTGAATTCAAGAAATCAATAAAAGCGGTAGTTGTCTCACCATCAACACCATCAATGTCTCCAGGTCCAGACGAAATAACAAAAACTTTGTGCAAATCACCATCATAGAATTTGAGTTTCCTATTGAGATATCTTAATGCACTGATCATTCATATTTGTTGCACTTACAAGAAATTTCGATAAGATATACCTATTTCAGGTAAGTTTAATAACCCATCAAATTTGATTTCCCAGACCATACTTTTCGTAATTCATAAATCCATTCAGCAGCATGAACATGGTCTATGAGATTTCATGGTCTATCTTCAATCTAGATTCAGAGTTACATTTTTCATCCTCATTTTCTGCGCTTGAGTCATCTCCTTTAGTGTAATAGTATCTTAAATCTCTGTTATGTTTCGATGTTGCACTTGCTGGATAACTTAACTTAGATGACTTATTTATATCACTAAAACTTAATTAGTAAATATACCATACCTATAGCTATATGTATATATGATATAAATGTTTATGAATACTTCAATGTTCAAAATTAAATTAACAAGCTATCAAACATTAATAACTAATATGAAGTAATACCATACGAGATCTAAGGCAATACAATATTTTTTTCGAAAGGCCGATGTTTAGCTTCATGTTTTATATGACCACAATTTACTATATAGATTGTAGCCACAACAAGAAACAAAATAAAATTTTGTTTTCATTGAGTCACCCAAGTAACTTGATAAATGCATTCATGTACCAATATACTACTACATAACTTAATAAGTTTTATAACTAGTGCATGCATTTCAGTTTGCGATCTACTATCGGTCATTGAAGTCTCTCAAAGCTTATACACTATATCTGTAAAAAAAGGAATGCCACAGAAAGTCAAGTCAATAATATAATAGCATAAGCTTAAGTTTGGGTGCATGTAACTAGCATGCCTATTAAACTTGACTAAGTTTCTATTTCATGAACTTATAAGCTTTTGGAGAGAAGTAATTTCTTGCATGCAGACAAGCGAGGATTTGGCCCTCTGGTGATTGGATCACTTGGCCTCTCTGAAAACAATGGAATGCTCCAATTTTTTATAGAAGGGAACAATAACGATCCCAACATTAGCTTGTAATGCAAATTCTAGTTGAGATGTCTAACTAGAAACAAGTTGGTGCCTTAGGCTTACAATGATTCTTGGTAGAGTAGGCTAGAGTGTTTTGTGTGGTGTGGATGGACTTTTTGATGTTCGCATCCAGTGGCGGAGCTACACATAACAAGTTGGGTGGGCCAGAGAGCACTAACTTTTTCATGTTCTGAACCATATATGTACTATTTCATAAGATATTGCTCACTACTTAGTACCTACAATTCTCATTGATTGATAGATGAGCAAATGCATATATATATATATATATATATATACTACTAGTATAATACTACTCCAAACCATAATAATTCATGAGATTTGACATACACCGCATGGAACTCTCTTGTGTCGTGTTACGCTCGCTAATAGACACATCAAATTTTCGCCCATCTGCCCATCATGCTCAAATGGACCAGAAGACACAAAACACGTCGTGTTTCTGTGTCAGAAGACGAAAGAGGTTTGGGACAACTTAGGATTGTATGAGGTCATCAATAGAGCTTGTGTTTTCGATCGGGCAGAGAGACAATTCCTGAATTGTTACTACTTATGCGAGATCAAGAGCTATTTGTATTGGGACTCCAAAACGCACGTGAATTGATCGCTATAAGAACTTGGTATCTATCATGGGATAGACGTAAACTGGTTTGTCAAGGAAAGTCTCAAGATGCACATCAAACTTCGATGGGGGCGCGTGCTATAATGACAAACTATGCTAAGGCAACAAGTAAAACAAGGGGATGGAGTAGACCTCCTATGGGTTTTGTGAAACTACATGTTGATGCTTCCTTTGATCACGATCTGCTTAGGGGCACGGCAGGGGCTGTCCTCAGAGATGACAAAGGAAGGTTCATTGTTGGCGGAAATTGGAGGATTGATTGGTGTGCCGATGTATTAACAGCAGAAGAACTAGCTCTATGGTTTGGCTTAATCCTTACACAGAAGGCGGGTTGCAATCGCCTTATTGTCAACTCTGATAATATGGAAGTGATTGACACATGGAAAATGGAGGACAATCGGCGGAAGCGGCAGAGGCAGTGTTCGACGATTGCTATTTTATAGCATGTGATTTTTCTGTTAGTAGGTTTGAACATTGTAATAGGGAAGCAAATAAGGTTGCTCATGAACTTGCTAGGCTAGTGAAATTTTCTGATACTAGGGATTTGTGTGAAGAGTCTATGGATGATATTGTATCTTTTCTAATTAACGATGTTACTCTTATATCTAATTAATAAAGTGTGATGTTTATTTCAAAAAAAGTCATGAGATTTGACCATCTATACACCACTCGAACCAAAATAATCCATGACATTTGACCATCTATATGCTACTCCAAAGCAAAATAAGCCATACCATTTGATCTTCCCCAACTTCAATCATGTCATCATTTTCATCATGTTTTTTTAAACCAAATCAATTCTTCGCTGACTACCCTTGCTCATGGCTGCCTATACTATAATTTGTAAACTATGAAGAACAATTGAGTGAATTACTTATGCTATTGGCAGAACCACAACAAATAGATTGGATTAGAAACCTTGGTGTGAACATGTAAGCTTCAAATTGATTAGAAACCTTGCTGTGAACTTTTAAGATTCAAATCGATTAGAAACCTTCATGTCAACAATTACGTTTCCAGCCGCTAACAATTTTAGAGCGTACCAAATAGATTGGATTATTTAGCCAATTGGGGATTTAGGGGACGATTCAATGAACAAGACCTAGTGGAAATACGGGAATAAAAATATGAATGATTCAATTCAATTTACCGGTGCAATCTTGTAGGTTTAAGAATTTCATATGGATTAACGAAGGAGTTGCCTCGCTGCCGTCCACTAATGCCGCCAGCCCCGCCGGTGGACCATCTGAAAGTGGGGTGCATTGTGATGCCGCTTGAGCTACGTCGGTATTTCCCCAAAGAGGAAGGGATGATGCAGCACAGCAACGGTAGGTATTTCCCTCAGTGGTGAGACCAAAGCTATCGAACTGGTAGGAGAACCAAGCAACACTACATAAATGGTACTTGCACACAAAGAACAAATACTTGCAACCCGACGTGTTAAAGGGATTGTCAATCCCTTTCGGGTAACGGCACCAGAAATTGGCACGTGAACGGGAGAAAATTGTAGTAGATTGATAGATGCAAATAACGGCAAATAAGATTCAGCGAGGTATTTTTGGATTAATATATCTGAAAATAAAATAAAATAAAAATATATCGCGAAGGAAAATATAATAAAGAAGAGACCCGGGGCCGTAGATTTCACTAGTGGTTTCTCTTGAGAAAAATATCATACGACGGGTAGACAAATTACTGTTGGGCAATTGATAGAACTTCAAATAATCATGATGATATCCAGGCAATTATTATTACATAGGCATCACGTCCAAGATTAGTAGACCGACTCCTGCCTGCATCTACTACTATTACTACACACATCGACCGCTATCCAGCATGCATCTAATGTATTAAGTTCATGGAGAAACGGAGTAATGCAATAAGAACGATGACATGATGTAGACAAGATCTATTTATGTAGAAATAGGCCCCATCTTGTTATCCTTAGTAGCAACAATACATACGTGTCTGTTCCCCTTCTGTCACTGGGATCAAGCACCGTAAAATCGAACCCATCACAAAGCACCTCTTCCCATGGCAAGAAAAATCAATCTAGTTGGCATAACTAAACCAAAGATTCGAATAAGAAATACGAGGCTATAAGTAATCATGCATATAAGAGATCAAATAAACTCAAATAACTTTCATGGATAAAAACATAGATCTGATCATAAACTCAAAGTTTATCGGATCCCAACAAACACACCGCAAAAAGAGTTACATCAAATAGATCTCCAAGAAACCATTGCATTGAGAATCAAAAGAGAGAGAGGAAGCCATCTAGCTACTAACTACGGACCCATAGGTCTACAATGAACTACTCACGCATCATCGGAAAGGCACCAATGAGGATGATGAACCCGTCCGTGATGGTGCCTAGATTGGATCTGGTGGTTCTGGAACTTGCGGCGGCTGGAATTGGTTTTCGTCGAATCCCCTAGGGTTTCTGGAATATTGGGGTATTTATAGAGCAAAGAGGCGGTGCGGGAGGCCACTGAGGTGGGCACAACCCACCTGGGCGCTCTCGGGCCCCCAAGCGGGCCCTGGTTGGTTGTGCTCCCCTCGGAGCTCCCCTATGGTACTTCTTTGGCCCAACAGGTGTCTTCTGGTCCAGAAAAAATCTCCAAAAAGTTTTGCTGCGTTTGGACTCCGTTTGGTATTGATTTTTTGCGAAGTAAAAAACAAGCAAAAAACAGCAACTGGCACTGGGCACTATGTCAATAGTTTAGTCCCAAAAATGATATAAATTTGCTATAAAATGATTGTAAAACATGCAAGAATGATAATATAACAGCATGGAACAATAAAAAAATTATAGATACGTTCGAGACATATCAGCATCCCCAAGCTTAATTCCGGCTCGTCCTCGAGTAGGTAAATGATAAAAAACAGAATTTTTGATGTGAATGTTGCCTAACATGTTCATCACATATTCTTTTCTTTGTAGCATGGACATGTGGACTTTTATATCATTCAAAGCAATAGTCTAGTTTTGACATGAAGATTTCAATACTCAAGCATATCAACAAGCAACCATCTCTTTCAAAATATCAATACTAAAGCAAGTTATCCCTAGCCCATTATGCTCAATCATTGATCCATTCATGAAACACACTCACATATTAGCTACACCCAATGCTCAAGTACGATCATAGTGCCCCTTAGTTGGTGCTTTATAAGATAAGATGGAGACTCAAAATTAAAATTAAAATTGCATAAAGTAAATAGAAAGGCCCTTCGCGGAGGGAAGTAGGGATTTGTAGAGGTGCCAGGGCTGAAAGCGAAAAAGATAGAAACAAAATATTTTGGGTGACATGCTTTTCCTGTCAGCAAAAAGATCAGTAGTTCCCAATACTTTCCATGCTAGATATATCATAGGCGGTTCCCAAACATAAAATAAAGTTTATTACTTTTTCAACCATACTTTCACTTTCCATGGCTAGCGGAATTCACGGATGCCTTCCATACCAACATTTTCCAAGGAATTTATTATTTAACAATATAAAGTAAATTCATTTTTCATTTCGGGACTAGGCATCCCTAATACCTTTGTCGTACTCTCGTGCAATGACAAGTGAATAAACACTCATATTGAGAATAACACATCTAGCATGGAAATATATCAGCCACCCCCTACAGTTTCATGAGCGGTACGAGCACACAAAAGAGAAATTTATTTTGAAAATTAGAGATGGCACATACAAATTTGCTTAGATCGGCAAAAGAATACCGCATATAGGTAGGTATAGTTGACTCATGTGGCAAAACTGGTTTAAAGGATTTTGGATGCACAAGTAGTGATCATACTTGGTGCAAATGAAGGGTAGCAAACGATTAAGAATCGACCAACCAAGAAATGAAAAATCTCATAAGCGAGCATTAAGCATAACTAGCACCGAATAATGCACCACAAGTAGGATGTAATTTCATTGCATAACTATTGACTTTCCTGCTTGCATAGGGAATCACAAACCTTAACACCAATATTCTTACTAAAGCATAATTACTCATCAACATGACTCACATATTATATCATCATATTGCAAAACTATTAAAAGGAATCAAGTTTATTTTGTCCAATGATCTTCATGAAAGTTTTTATTATATCCCTCTTGAATATCTATCACTTTCGGACTAATTTCATATATTGCTTTTGATAGCTCAAACAAATCTAAGTGAAAAACATGAGCATAAAAATTTTCTTCTCTCAAAATAATTTAAGTGAAGCAAGAGAGAATTTCTTAAAAAAATTACGAACTCCCAAATAAATCTAAGTGAAGCATGAGAGAATTTCTTCAAAAATAATAAAGCACGCCGTGCTAAAAAAGATATAAGTGAAGCACTAGAGAAATTCCATAGCTCATAAAGATTTAAGTGAAGCATAGAGAGCAATTCTAACAAGACATTTGCAGTGTAGAGGTCTAGTCATAGCATAATTTTGGCTCTCTCAAATAGGTGTGTCCAGCAAGGATTCATGACTAAAAATAAAAAACAAATCAAGCAAAGACTCATATCATACAAGACGCTCCAAGCAAAACTCATGATATGTGATGAATAAAAATATAGCTCAAAGTAAAATACCGATGGTCATTACAAGAAAGATGGGATGCCACTCGGGCATCCCCAAGCTTAGTTGCTTGCTTCTTTAGATAATAGCTTGGGATGCCATGGGCATACCTAAGCTTAGGCTCTTATTACTCCTTATTCCATCATCCATCGTGATCTCACCCAAAACTTGAAAACTTCAATCACACAAAACTCAAAAAAACCTTCGTGAGATCCGTTAGTATAAGAAAGCAAATCACTACTATAAGTACTGTTGCAAACCCATTCATATTTTATTTTTGCATTATATCTACTGTATTCAAACTTTTCTATGGCTCAAACCCCCCAAAAGAGTCCATATATTCATCAAAATAAGCACACAACACAAAGAAAACAGAATCTGTTAAAAACAGAATGGTCTGTAGCAATCTAAAAACTTTTGATAATTTTGTAACTCCAATAATTCTGAAAAATTAGGACAACGTGGGCGATTTGTATATCAATCTTGTGTAAAAAATGCAGAATTTTTCGTCACTTCTGTGGTTTTTAAAAATTATTTTACTTCACGCAAAAGTTTCCGTTTTCCAACAAGATCAAAGCAACTATCACCCAACATGATCCCAAAGGCTTTTCTTGGCACAAACACTAACTAAAACATAAAAAATACAATCATAACAGTAGCATAATTGTTCAAACACTCAAGAATAGAACAAAAAGACAAAATAAATTATTCATTGGGTTGCCTCCCAACAAGCGCTATCGTTTTACGCCCCTAGTTAGGCATAATGCAAGTATGTAAGTGTTGTCATCTTTGTTTTCCAACTCTTCAATCAAACACTTGGAGTTCTTCAAGGATTTAGCATACAAATTTTCAATGACAATACTCCTAGGAACAAGTTTAAGGAACTCATTCTTGCACAAAGGGTCTCTTATAACTTCAACAAAATCCGGGTGAATATCAGTCATCTTAAGATCTTCTCTGTTGCTATTGGAAGTTGCACCCTTGTTTTTAGTGGCTTGAGTAATCTTGCCAATTTTTACTGGAGTTTTTTCGATAGTTTTGGCAGAAGCAAAAGCCGTACTTAGATTACTAAAGTTATCTTCCAGTTTATCAATCCGAGACAGGCTTTCTTCAATTCTTTCATGAATTACGGTCCCCTTTTCTTTTAACAACTTAAAAACTTCTCCCACTTTTGACCCAAATTTAGTAGCAAAGTTATGCATCTTTTTATCCAAGTTTTCAAAATGTTCTTCGGTAAGCATTTTCTTTCAATGGCATCTAGTCTTTCCATAACATGCTCGAGAGTCAAAGTTGTTTCATTAATCATAAGCGGTGGTGAACCCACTAAATTTCCCATAGCATTAAAAGCATCAAGAGAGGGGCACATCAAGAAATTTCACCGGTAATCATATCAAGGACGGATCTATACCAAGTGGTGATGCCCACATAAAAACCGCGAAGAAGAACAACGACAGATTGCTTATGGATAGATCTATTATGAGCAATGCAAATCCTACACCAAGCATCTTTTAAATTCTCCCCTCACCTTTTTTAAAGTTAAGAACCTCGTTCTTGGGGGTGCACGCAATAGAGGAAGAACTATCCATAACAACAAAAAGTGGTCAACAAGATTGCACACAAAACAGATCTGACGAGAAAAACGACGAACGAAAAAAGAGGGCGAATAAAACGGTAAATTTTTGTGAAGTGGGGGAGAGGAAAACAAGAGGCAAATGGAAAATAATGTAAATTTCAAGGGGATGAGATTTGTGATTAGGAACTTGGTAGATGTTGATGATGTCTCCCCGACAACGGCACCAGAAATTCCTTTTGATGCAGCTTGAGCTACGTTGGTATTTCCCCAAAGAGGAAGGGATGATGCAGCACATCGACAGTGAGTATTTCCCTTAGTCATGGGACCAAGGTTATCAAACCAGTAGGAGAACCAAGCAACACTACATAAACGGTACTTGCACACAAAGAACAAATACTCGCAACCCGACGTGTTAAAGGGGTTGTCAATCCCATTCGGGTAACGGCGCCAGAAATTGGCACGTGGACGGGAGAATGTAGTAGATTGATAGATGCAAATAACGGCAAATAAAATTCAGTGAGGTATTTTTGTATTTTTGGATTAATAGATCTGGAAATAAAAGCAAATAAAAATAGATCGCGAAGGCAAATATAATAAAGAAGAGACCCCGGGGCCGTAGATTTCACTAGTGGCTTCTCTCGAGAAAAATTAGCATACGACAGGTAAACAAATTACTATTGGGCAATTGATAGAACTTCAAATAATCATGAAAATATCCAGGCAATAATCATGACGATATCCAGAGATGACCCCTAAAAATGTGTGAAGACATTGAAGATAATGGTGGTCTGTGAAGATATTCACACTGAAGATTATGACATGAGAAGACATCGCGTGAAGACTATGGAGTACGACGACATAGTTGTTTCGTAGTTTCCTTTTCTTCTTTGTTGAGTCATAGGAACCACTGTAATGTTAAGTGGGGTCCAGGTGAACAAAGTCAGAGTGACTGATGTGATGCTCAACCAAATCCTATGTCTTCGAGCGAAGACAATGAGAGCAAATCTTATCTAGAGCTTGATGAGTCAGCTTTACTTGTAGCCCAAGTCAAGCTGCTGGCGTGTGTTTGAAATCTGACCGTTGGACACGTGTCAGTTCCTTAGTGACCCAGGGTCATTTCGGACAAATCAGGTCAGGTTGCCTCCTGGCTATAAATAGCCCACCACCTACACCATAAATTGGTGGCTGCTCAGAGTTAGTGCACAACTTTTGTCGTTTGAGAGCAACCCACCTCCAAAGCATTTTAGAGAGAGATCCTTGCGAGGACAAAGCCCAAAACACCCAGATCCAAAGAGTGTTAGGCATCACTGAAGTCTTTCTGTCCGCATGATCTGAAGACTTGTTACACTTGAGGACTGTGAATCCTCTAGCCGGTTAGGCGTCGTGTTCTGAGCATCCAGTGAACGAAGTCTGTGAAGGTTTGGAAGTCTACCTTGAAGACTTACCAGAGTGATTGGGCGAGGACTGTGTGTTCTTAGCTCAAGGGGAATAAGGTGAAGACGCGGTCTTCTGAGTTGAATCTCAGCCTCCCTAACCATACGTACAGTTGTCACAGCAACTGGAACTGGTCTACCAAATCCGTGTCCTCTCCAAGCAACTGGTTCTATCCTTCCCATCTCTTTACTTTACAGTTTGTCTTCGTGAAGTCATTGCCTGCTTGCATGAACTAATTGGCTTCACTGTGTGAAGATTGTTTGTTGTTTGGCTTCATACTATCTTCCATCCTAATCCATACTACCTAGCAGTTGATAGTCTTCGTGCTTTCACTTCAATGCTTACTTGACTATGGTTTGTCTAGTGTAGTCTACCTTCCGCTGCATATCTATAGGTTCATTTCTACTGTTTGTCTTCAAAGCCCCCGTGTTTTGAAGACTTTCATAAAAATCGCCTATTCACCCCCCTGTAGTCGATAACTAGAACTTTCAGAGGCCCAACACGACTCTACAAGAAGAAGGTTGCGTAGTAGACATCAAGCTCTTTTCCGGCGCCGTTGCCGGGGAGGTGAGTGCTTGAAGGTATATCTTTAGATCTTGCAACTCAATCTTTTAGTTTCTTGTTTTATCACTAGTTTAGTCTATAAAAGAAAACTACAAAAACATGGAATTGAGGTTGCCTCATATAATTCATCTTTATAATGTCTTTCTTGAAAATGATGGAAAGGAAAATTGTGCTCAAGTGTTAGAAGAAGAAGTTAATAAAATGTTTGGCACTAAATCTTTGAATGATGATCATGATTGCAATGTTGTTAGTATGAATTCTTTGAATATCCATGATGCTAATGATATGCAAAGCCATAAGCTTGGGGATGCTATGTTTGATGAAGATGATATTTTTAGTCCCCCAAGTTTTGATGAGAATATTTATTATGATGAAAGCATGCCTCCTATTTATGATGATTATATTGATAAAAGTGTATTTGGAGGGGTCATGACTTTATTTAGTGATGAATCCACTATTTTGGAAGAGGTTCCAATTGATTATGAGAACAAAGTTGCTATCTATGATGATTATTGTGATAGCATGTATGCTATAAGGAATAATGATAACCATGAAACTTGTCATCATGATTTTAATTTTCAATTGGATTATGCCTCACATAATAGTTATTTGGTTGAGTTTGCTCCCGCTAATATCCATGAGAATAAATTTGCTTATGTGGAGAGTAATAAAATTTCTATCCTTTAGATCATGAAAAGAATGATTTATGTGATGGTTATATTGTTGAATTCATTCATGATGCAACTGAAAATTATTATGAGAGAGGAACATATGATTTTACATATTGCAAAAATATCAATGTGTTGAAAGTTTTGAAGTATTGCTTGTTTTGCCTCCCTATGCTAGTTGATTCTTGTTCCCATGAAATGTTTCCTCACAAAATCCCTATGCATAGGAAGTGGGTTAGGCTTAAATGCGCTAGTCATATTCTTCATGATGCTCTCTTTATGTTTCGATTCTTATCTTTTATGTGAGCATCATTGAAATCATCATGATTAGGATACTATAGTAATCATGTTTTATAGCTTTTTTCAATAAAGTGCCAAGTAAAGCCTTTGGGATAGTGTGGATGATAGTTGACTTGATTCTGTGCAAAAACAGAAACTTTTGCTTCCAGTAACAGAATTTTGTAAATTCACTGGAATGTGATAAAATTCTGAATTTTTGACACATGATTGATATACAAATTCCTATGTCTTCCTAATTTTCCAGAATTGTTGGATTTACAGAAGTATGGTTGTTGTTCAGATCATTACAGATTGTTCTGTTTTTGACAGATTCTGCTTTCAATGCATAGTTTGCTTGTTTTAGTGTTTCCATAGCTTATATTAAGTGATATAAATTGTGGAAATGACAAGGTAAAGTAGGCATTATGTGTAAAAAATTATGAATCTTGTCTTTGATAGTACCAAAGTGAATGATTTGTTTTATCATACTAACCTATCCCACGAAGTTTCGTTAAGTTTTGTGTGATTGAAGTTCTCAAGTTTTGGGTGAAATATTGATATGAGGAGAATACGGAGTGGCAAGAACCTAAGCTTGGGGATTCCCAAGGCACCCCAAGGTAATATTCAAGGAATATCCAAGCAACTAAGCTTGGGGGTGCCCCGGTTGGCATCCCACCTTTCTTCTTCAACAATTATCGGTTAGGCTCGGTTGAGCCTAAGTTTTTGCTTCTTCTCATGATATGTGTTATTCTTGAAATGTCATTTTATTTTGTTTTGGTTGTTGTTTTAATAAAATACTTAAGATCTTAAAATTTTAATTGAGAGAGAATCCTCACATAGCTACATAATTATTTGACTACTCATTGATCTTCACTTATATCTTTTTGGAGTAGTTTGTCATGAACTCTCATGCTTCACTTATCTTATTTTGAGAGTCTTATAAACAGCACGGTAATTTGCTTAGGTTATGTATTTAGTCCTAATATGATGGGCATCCAAGAGGGATATAATAAAAACTTTCATCTAAAGAGCATTGAATATATGAGAAGTTTGATTCCTTGCATTTGTTTTGAGATATAAAGATGGTGATATTAGAGTCATGCTAGTGAGTAATTGTGGATTGGTAGAAATACTTGTGTGAAAGTTTGAGATTCCCGCAACTTGCACGAATGGTGAACCATTATGTGATGAAGTCGGAGCATGATTTATTCTTTGATTGTCTTCCTTATGAGTGGCGGTCGGGGACGAGCGATGGTCTTTTCCTACCAATCTATCCCCCTAGGAGCATGTGTGTATTACTTTGTTTCGATGACTAATATTTTTTGCAATAAGTATGTGAGTTCTTTATGACTAATATTGAGTCCATGGATTATACGCACTCTCACCCTTCCACCATTGCTAGCCTCTCTAGTACCGTGCAACTTTCGCCAGTGCTTTAAACCCACCATATATCCTTTCTCCAAACAGCCACCATACCTACCTATTATGGCATTTCCATAGCCATTCCGAGATATATTGCCATGCAACTTCCACCGTTCCGTTTATTATGACACATACCATCATTGTCATATTGCTTTGCATAATCATGTAGTTGGCATAGTATTTGTGGCAAAGCCACCATTCATATTTTTATATACATGTCACTCTTGATCATTGCACATCCCGGTACACCGCTAGAGGCATTCATATAGAGTCATATCTTGTTCTAGTATCGAGTTGTAATTCTTGAGTTGTAAAGTAAATACAAGTGTGATGATCATCATTATTAGAGCATTGTCCCATGTGAGTAAAGGATGATGGAGACTATGATTCCTTCACAGGTTGGGATGAGGATCCGGACGAAAAATAAAAAAAGAGGCCAAAGAGCCCAAACAAAAGAAAACAAAAAAGAGGCCAAAGGGCCCGGACTGGAAATGCTACTATCCTTTACCGCACTTGTGCTTCAAAGTAGCACCATGATCTTCATGATAGAGAGTCTCCTATGTTGTCACTTTCATATACTAGTGGGCATTTTTCATTATAGAACTTGGCTTGTATATTCCAATGATGGGCTTCCTCAAATTGTCGTAGGTCTTCGTGAGCAAGCGGGTTGGATGCACACCCACTTAATTTCTTTTTTGAGCTTTCATTCACTTATAGCTCTAGTGCATTTATTGCATGGCAATCCCTACTCACTCACATTGATATATTGATGGGCATCCCCATAGCCCGTTAATACGCCTAGTTGATGTGAGACTTTCTCCATCTTTTTGTCTCCTCCACGACCACCATATTCTATTCCGCCCATAGTGCTATATCCATGGCTCACGCTCATGTATTGCATGAAAGTTGAAAAAGTTTGAGAACATCAAAAATATGAAACAATTCCTTGGCTTGTCATCGGGGTTGTGCATGATGAAATACTTTGTGTGATGAAGATGGAGCATAGCCAGACTATATGATTTTGTAGGGATAACTTTCTTTGGCCATGTTATTTTGAGAAGACATGATTGCTTTATTAGTATGCTTGAAGTATTATTGTTTTTATGTCAATATTAAACTTTTGTTTTGAATCTTATGGATCCGAACATTCATGCCACAATAAAGAAAATTTCATTGATAAATATGTTAGGTAGCATTCCACATCAAAAATTCTGTTTTTATCATTTACCTACTCGAGCACGAGCAGGAATTAAGCTTGGGGATGCTTGATACGTCTCCAACGTATCTATATTTTTTGATTTTTCCATGCTATTATATTATCTGTTTTGGATGTTTTATATGCATTAATATGCTATTTCATATAATTTTTGGGAGTAACCTATTAACCTAGAGCCCAGTGCAAGTTTCTGTTTTTTTTCCTTGTTTTTGAGTTTTATAGAAAAGGAATATCAAACGGAGTCCAAACGAGCTAAAAATTTACGGTGATTTTTTATGGACCAAAAGAGACCCCCGAAGCACTGGAGATGTACCAGAAGAGTCCCGTGGAGAACACAAGCTAGGGGGCGCGCCCTACCCCCTGGGCGCCCCCTGAGGGCTTGTGGGCCCCTCGGGCACCTCCTTGACTTGTTTCCGATGCCAAAAATTCTTATAAATATAGAAACCCCCGAAAAGGACCCTAGAATGGAAGTTCCACCGCCGCAAGCATCAGTAGCCACGAAAAACCAATCGGGAACCCGTTTCGGCACCCTGCCGGAGGGGCAAATCATCACCGGAGGCCATCTTCATCATCCCGGTGGTCTCCATGACGAGGAGGGAGTAGTTTACCCTTGGGGCTGAGGGTATGTACCAGTAGCTATGTGTTTGATCTCTCGCTCGTGTTCTTGATTTGGCATGATCTTGATGTACCATGAGCTTTGTTATTATAGTTGGATCTTATGGTGTTTCTCCCCCTCTACCTTCTTGTGATGAAATGAGTCTTTCTCTTTGAGGTTTCGTTATGTGGATTGAGTATTGGATTTGAGAACACTTGATGTATGTCTTGCGATGGGATATCTCTGGTGACAATGGGATGTTCTATTGATTTATTTGATGTATGTTTTGGCACTCAACTCACAGATTCCCGAGGTGACATTGGGGTAATCTATGCATAGGCGTTGATGCACGTTTTCATCCTACGTTCTCCGATAGAAGCTTTGGAGTGATTCTTCGTTGCACGTTGAGGGATTGTTATATGATCCAATTATGTTATCATTGTTGAGAGAACTTGCACTAGTGAAAGTATGAACCCTAGGCCTTGTTTCCAAGCATTGCAATACCATTTTTGCTCACTTTTACTAGTAGTTACCTTGCTGTTTTTACATTTTCAGATTACAAAAATCTATATCTACCATCCATATTACACTTTGTATCACCATCTCTTTGCCGAACTAGTGCACCTAGACAATTTACCATTGTATTGGGTGTGTTGGGGACACACGAGACTCTTTGTTATTTGGTTGCAGGGTTGTTTGAGAGAGACCATCATGCTTCCCATGGATTGATAAGCCTTACGTCATCCACTTGAGGGAAAATTGCTACTGTCCTACAAAACTCAGTGCTTGGAGGCCCAACACGAGTCTACAAGAAGAAAGTTGCGTAGTAGACATCACCATCATCACTAATAAGAGAAAGATACCGGAAGCTAAAATATCCACCATGCTTGCTAATTATTCTTTTAAGGACGGAGTACATAAAAAACTTGGAGATCCAGGAATACCAACTATACCTTGCTCCATCAAAAGAAATTATGTTAAAACTGCTTTGTATAATTTAGGAGCTGGTGCTAGTGTTATGCCTTTCTCTTTATATAAAAGACCTGATTTGAATAAACTCACACCTACTAAAATATCTCTGCAAATGGCTGATAAATCAACTGCCATACCTCTCGGTATTTGAGGATGTGCCCGTTGTTGTTGCAAATGTTACTATCTTAACAAACTTTGTTATACTTGAGATGCCCGAGGATGACAACATGTCGGTTATCCTTGGTAGACCCTTTTTGAATACTCCAGGGGCTGTTATTGATTGCAATAAAAGCAAGGTCACTTTTCATATCAATGGTGATGAATATACGGTGCACTTTTCGAAGAAACAATTCCAAGTCAATGGTATTCATGTTATTGAGAAATCTCCGACACTCACTATTGGAAGTTTCCAAATACCTCTACCTACTGCCCAAAAGAAATATGAAATACTTATTGTTGGGGACATGCATATCCCCATTGAGGTAACTTAGTGTTTTACAAAAGTTCTTTGGTTTCATGCTAATCGAAGGTGGTTGTTAATAAGACTTGATCAACCTTATTAATGGATCATTTTTGAGAGGTATGAAGTTGATGAATTTAGTAGGCACAACTTTCTGCTACCAACTTTTGTTTTCTGTTTTTCTTAGTTAAATAAAATAGAATGCCATGTTTAGTCTGTTTTCTGATTTTTCCGTGCAATAAAAAAGGGTGGTAAAAAATAAGAGTGTTCAGAATGCCCTAAAATTTTAACACGATTTTTCTGAATATTTATGAATTTCTGGTGTAAATTACATCAGAGGGGGTGCCCCTGGTGACCACAATACACCAGGGCGTGCCAGCTACCCCAGGCGCTCCCTGGTGGGTTGTGGTCCCCACGTGGCCCCCCTCACTTATCTCTTTAGCCCATGGCATCTCCTACCTCCAGAAAAAAATCACCATAGCTCTCTCTCTCTCGTGTTCTTGCTCTCAAACCCGCGAATTTCGATCTCTTTGCTCGAAGCTCCGTTTCCAAAACTGTTTTGGGGGATTGCTACTTGGTATGTAACTCCTCCATTGTCCCAATTAGTTTTTGCTTTAGTGGTTTATATTTTGAATAATTAGCTACTCTTGGTGCTGCTGTAAATGTGCTTGCATGTTGAATTCTTCGAGTTCTAAGTAGTTTGAATGCTTGATATGGCCTCTAGGCATCCCTATGAGTAGTTGCTATTGATCTTGTGAAGTTTGGTTGACAAAAAAATTGTGGACTAAAATTTTCATAATTTTATTTATAGGAATAAGATGAGTATTTTCAGAAAATTTTCCTCCAATAAGAATGCTAAGGGAGTTATTGGGGAATCATCGGACAATGACCTCCATACTCCGAGAATGGCGGAGTGTGGCCATGCGAATGGCCACATAATGCCTTCATGGAGGGGCCCAGGTTCCATCAAGAGTTCACCCAATTTGTTGCATATGTTGGGCTAACCGACTTCCTCACAGCTGAGTGTGACCAACACCACCTCCTTACAAATTCCTCTGTGCAAAGTTTTCATTTTCTGAGTAGGAATAATCCTCCTGAAGTGCGATTTAACTTATATGTTGAACCTCATCAGATACCACTAACTGACTTTTGTGACATATGTTTGATTCCCTCCAACGGGGAATTAAGAGAGCCTAGACCTGCAGAGTTTGAGGACTTTTATCGCACTTTGACGGTGGGGGATGAGAGAGGTGTGTCGAGTGTCACCGCCGTTAGTTTGTAGTTTCCTTATGTGCACTACTCTGCTTTATTCATCACAAAGTGTTTAACTGCTAGAGAGAAGGTCGATGCACTCAGTTCTCCCGATTTCGCCTTAGTATGCCATGAACTATACAGTGATCACACCTTTAGCCTAGGGGCTATTATTGCACGTCGTATGCACCTTAACAGAACCAAGGGAAAAATTCATGGTGGTATTTACGCCACTCGCTTAGCGAGCACTTCAACGTTCAGATACGCCAACATGATTATCCTCTGCCCAGAGTTTATCTAGATCACCAGGCGATGGTGGCTCACCAGTTTACTGATGATGCTGACTTTCTTAATAATATTTGTTACAACCTGGTTTTCAGTGTGGATTCCCGTGATACTCATCCGTTGCCTGCACCTGCTTTGTTTGATTCTATTGCCAGGAGCGGATACAGGGTCACGCCAGAGGACATTATTGCCTACCGGAACAACGAGGCAGCAGCAGAGGAGGAGCCTTGGGAGTGGGACGCTCAGGTGCCGCCGCCACAGGACTACAACATGGGACCAGATGGCTACTACGGATGGTGATTAACAAGCTAGGACAAAAGCCTAAGCTTGGGGGAGTATGTGTTTCCACCGACATTATATTCATGTTCACACATTTCATCCAGTTGTCGGTGTTCACACTTTTTCATTGTATTAACCATGCTAGATTTATTTTCTTGCTTCTTCTTGTGTGTTTGAAAAACTGTGAGGAAACCCAAAAATATTTCTTACTTCATTTCGGTTTTTCTTTCTAGTTTAATTAGTTGTATTATTAAAATGAAAACCCAAAAAGATTTCTAGATTCTTCTTTTTGCTTGTTGGGAGCTTTCCCATGTAAATAGTTTTCCTCGTTTTCGTTTTTCCTTCTTTAATTTGCTTTCTTCAAGAAAAACTAAAAACTCCAAAAATATTTCAGTATGTTTTTCTGAAATTTCTTTCTTTTCATTGAGTCATACCAAGGAGACCACTATGAAAATGTTGAGTGGCTCTTCATATGCATTAGTGTTGATCTAACAAAGTGACCATATTACCTTGTCTTCTCCTTTTGAATAAAATGTTTGCAGATTCGAGCTTAGTCCACGACACTCTTGCACTATTATTATTTTCATATCACTCAGTCGTGCAAGTGAAAGGCAATAATGACGATATTTGATGAACTGGCTGTGGTATAGAGAAACGGGTATGAACTCAACTTGTTCTGCTTTTGTAAATATGTTTAACCTAGTATCCATGATTCAACATATTATGATCAAACATGTTTGCAATGACAATTAGAGATTATAGTTTCTCACGCCATGCTTAAGTAGCTAGGAGTGGATAATGATTTATCTTGGATGTCAACATGCATTAAAATGATTGTGATGTAGTATCATGATATGGTATCCTCCTCTGAATGTCTCAAGTGGCTTGACTTGGCACATGTTCATGCATGTTGAATCAAAACCAGCATAGCCTCTATGATATTGATGTTCATGGTGTTCATATCCTACTCATGCTAGTATTCAATGTTAATTATGCATAACGCATGTTCATGACCGTTTTCGCTCTCAAGCTGGCCGCTTCTCAACCTATTTTCTAGCTTTCATCTGTACTAAGTGGGAATACTGCTTGTGCATCAAAATTTTAAAGCCCAAGTTATTCCAGATGAGTCCACCATATCTACCTATATGCGGTATTACCCTATTGTCGGTGTCAAAACCGGTAGACCTTGGGGTAGGGGGTCCCGAGCTGTGGATCTAGGATCGATGGGGAACAAGGGACGACGAACACAGTGTTTACCCAGGTTCGGGCCCTCTGGAAGAGGTAATACCATGCGTCCTGCGTAATTATATTGGATGTATAGTATGGTTTACAGAGTAGGTCTACCTCGAGATCAGCATGAGCTAAACCCTAAGGCGATGAGGTAATGAATATAGCTCTAGCCCTAAAGACTACAACCCTCGGTTTATATAGACACAGATAGGGTTAGGGTTACTGGAGATAGATTACAATAAGGGATAAAAAGATTGTGTCTATCCTTAACTTGGAGAACACACCACGGCTTCATAGATCTTCCGTCTCTATGCGGCTTCACCAGTCCGGCCCATATTCAATGGGCAGCCGCCGTGAAGACCCATTAGTCCATAACTCCCTCAGTAGCCCCCAAACTTGCCTCCAACACCAAGGCTTGTATCCGGCATCCGCTCACCCAACAATATCCGGCTTGCGAGGCGAGTTCTTCAATTTGCTTTGTTCATATTCGGAGCCAAGTGATGTCCGGAATCTGAAACAGTATTTTTACTTAACAACAAAGGCAATAACAAAAAACCGTTCAGGACTAAATGACGCCTTCATCTGATAACTTTTTCCCTTCCAATGAAGATTCACGTCCGGCCATAACGCAAGTGGTTAGTATTTCTCGGAGCGTGGCTCGAGGCCCACCCACGTTTGACACGTCTCACCAAGGTGGGGATCCTGCCCCGCCTTTCAGGGTATATGATCAATGATTTCGATTCCCCTCCCCGCACATAATGTTGTGAGCATATCGGGAAGTGGAGAGGCCAACAACGTGAAAAAGGGAGCTCCTGGCCTGTCAACAGCCTATAAGGGGGAGCTATAATAGTCAACATACCACGCCTTCTTCCACCTTCCGCTCACATAGACCCTCAGAGCTCCAACGCTCCTTTTCTCTGCTTCCACAGCAAATCCCACCCCGTCTCCTTCCACCATGGCCGGATCCGGCGCCAATGGGAAGTGGGAGGTCTCCATCGTCACCGATGGGGACATCTTGAAGCTGAAGGAGGCCGACTATTTGTCGGCCGACATTGCCCATCGGACCCCCGAATAGGGCCAGATCATCCCCACGCCCAAGCCGGGCGAAAGGGTCGTATTCCTCCCCCATTTCCATAGGGGGCTCGGATTTCCTCTGCACCCCTTCATACGAGGGTTGATGTTCTTTTACGAGCTAATTTTCATGATCTAGCCCCCAACTCCCTCCTCCACATCTCGACTTTCATCGTTTTCTGTGAAGCGCTCCTTCGAGTCCGGCCGCACTTCGGTCTATGGCTGAAGGTGTACAGCGTCAAGCCCAAAGTGGTCGCCGGCGAACATGTGGACTATGGCGGGTCCAGTGGCCGGAGGGCCACTTTGTTGACACCATCAGAATGTGGCAAAAGGAGTGGTTTCATATCACCGAGCCAAGGGATGCCGCCTAGGGAGCGGCTCCCACATTCAGGTCCGGACCCCCTACCAAATTGGCCTCGTAGACCACCAAGAGCCCGGACTGGGAGTGTGTTGCCCACACGAAGGCATTGCAGAAGTGCATTGAGGGAGTCCTGGATCAGGGGATCCTCGGGTAACCGGACTATTTGACATGGGCCGGACTGATGGGCCGAGAAGATAGAAGTAGAAGGCTTTCCACCGTGTCCAGGTAGGACTCCTGTATGCGTAGACCGCAAGTTTGATGTCTGGATGTACAATTTGCTTCCTCTGCCAACCAACTCTGTACAACCCTAGGTCCCTCCGATGTGTATATAAATCGGAGGGTTTAGTCTGTAGAGGCTATCAGAATTCTCATAGGCTAGACCGCCAGGGTTTAGCCATTACGATCTCGAGGTAGATCAACTCTTGTAACCCCAATACTCATCCAATACAACCAAGTAGGACGTAGGGTTTTACCTCCATTAAGAGGGCCCAAACCTGGGTAAACATTGTGTCCCACTTGTCCCTTGTTACCTTCGATCCTCAGATGCATAGTTCGGGACCCCCTACCCGAGATCGGCCGGTTTTGACACCGACATTGGTGCTTTGATTGAGAGTTCCATTGTGTTGTCGATAGAAGGATCGATGGCTCGCCTTGTCATCAATGATGATATCACTTACGGAAGGAACCTAACTTCAGGACAGGTCCTCCAGCTCGGCGGTTTCACCATGGACGCGCGCACGGCCGTTAAGCCAATGCCGGCCCCCACAATCGCCAAACATCACCTCCGCATCGGCCTCGAACACTCTGAAAAGATGGATCCGGTGGATATCTCGTCCTTGAACGAGCTGCTAGATCGCATCGCCGCCATGGGGCTTGCAACAGCTATCATCGGATCAGGATCAAACCCGATCAGAGGGAAATCAAGTCCCCACTGATCACCCATCTGGTAGCGGTCGTCGAGGAACGAGCCGAAAACACTTCTTCCCCTAAGTTAAATACCAGCTATGTCCGGATCTCCGAGCCCCTTGAGCCGGACACCCTCCCTCCGGATGAGACATCACGTCCTCCGAACTCTGGGTCGGACATAGAGCCCGAAAAGCACCTGGATCTTCCCGGGGCCGAACTGGTGACCTCGGAGATTTTTTAAGCTCCAGATTCAATTTTGGGTCAGGATTCGGGTTTTAACCCACCTACCCACCACAATCAGTACTCTCCAAGTAATTCAGGCCCTCCAGACATATGTGACCTAATATATGTATGGCAGCAACCTCAGGAAATGGTCCATCACTTCTGGGCCAGATTCCTCCTTGTTAAAAACAAGATCAAAGATTGCTGCGACGATGAAGACTTTTCGGTTTTTCATCGTACTTGTACGGACGAGGGAATTCTGAATGCCCTCTACCGCCGCCGCATACATACCTTCACAGAATTATCACACTTAGTACAGAAGTATTGCGCCATGGAATGCACCTGGAAGGCCGAGAAAGCCCGGCTAGAACCTGTTGCCTTCAAGCGGTCCACCACACGGGCAAAATGGATACACCCCTACGAGGCATCCGATCATAAGCCCGTTGGCAAGAAAAACAAACCCCTCACGGGGCATAGAACAGTTCTTAACGAACTCCTCGACAAACCCTGTCAGATACATGCAACGCCGAGTACCGAACCAACTCACAACCTGCGGGCATGCTGGGTACTCCTGCAAGTGTCTAAAAGCGGTGAGGCTATCCTCACCAACATTACTCCAGAGAAGCATTCTTCGGAGGATGACGATCTTAACGTCTTTACGGTCTTCGAGACCTTCTCTTCAAATAATCGGCGCAAAAGGGCACTCCGCGACCTCGCCAAAATAAACCAAGTAACTGCAATGGCTCTTGGAACGACGCGGCTATAACTTTCACCGCAGATGACGAACCAAGGGCCCGATCAGTCCGAGCACCATCAGCCTTGGTCTTAAACCCGATAGTGGATGGCTTTCGACTAAACAAAGTGCTCATGGACGGCGGCAGCGGACTTAACCTCATCTATGAGGACACGCTCGACAAAATGCAAATTGACAAGACCCGAATCGAGCAAAGCAGTACCACATTCCGAGGCATCATCCCCAGTCGAGAAGCACGATGCTCGAGGAAAGTCAAACTTGATGTAGTATTCGGCACGCCTGAGAATTACAGGTCCAAAGAGTTGCTCTTCCATGTAGTCCCTTTCAACAGCGGATATCACGCCCTCCTAGGGCGGGACGCCTTCGCACGCTTCCAAGCCATACCCCATTACGGGTACATGAAGCTTAAAATGCCAGGGCCCAACGGAGTAATCACTATCACCAGTGATCCAGATATAGCACTCCGCGCCGAAAACAAAACCGCATCCTTGGCCCTCGAGGCACTATCCGAAGCCCTCGCAGCCAAAGAACTAACCACCCTGCGATCCACGGTGGACAAAGACGATGTGATCCTCGATAAGAGGCCCAAATCCACCTCTTTCAAACCAGCAGATGAAATAGTAAAACTTCAAGTGCACCCGACGGATCCTAACAAAACAGTGTCCATTGGAGCACAGCTGGATCCATCGGTCGATGCCGCCCTTCGAGCCTTCCTGTGCGAAAATTGGGACATCTTTGCTTGGCACCCTTTGGACATGCCCGGGATCCCTCGCAGACTGGCCGAACATAGCCTCAACATAATCAAGGGGTTCAAACCAGTCAAGCAAACGCTATGGCGATTTTCTGAACCCAAATGACAAGCTATGGGGGAGGAGCTAGCCAAACTACTCGAGGTCGGGTTCATTAGAGAAATCAAGCACCCAGACTGGCTAGCCAACCTGATCATGGTGCCGAAAAAGGATAAATCCTGGCACCTTTTCGTCGATTTCAAAGACCTCAATAAGGCTTGCCCTAAGGACCCTTTCCCGCTGCCCCGCATTGACCAAATTATTGATGCAACCGTGTGACATGACTCATTCTGTTTCATCGATGCTTACTCCAGATATCATCAGATTAAGATGAAGGAGTCCGACCAGGCCGCAACGGCATTTATTACCCCGTACGGGCCTTTTTGTTTCAACACTATGCCCTTCGGGCTTAAAAATGCTGGTGCCACTTACCAACGCATGATTCAAACATGTTTGGAAAAACAAATCGGCAAGATAGTGGAAGCATATGTGGACGGCGTGGTCATGAACACTAAACACGTCGAATCATTGGTGGACGATCTCCGCCTCACATTTGACAACCTCCGAATATATGACATACGGCTTAATATGGAAAAATGTGTTTTCAGCGTTCCAGTCGGAAAACTGCTCGGGTTCATTGTTTCCAATAGAGGAACCGAAGCGAATCCAGCCAAAATCCGTGCCCTGTGACAACTGGCCATGCCAACAGACTTAAAGCAAGTCCAAAAACTAGATGGGTGCGTGGCAGCCTTGAGCTGCTTCATCTCCAGATTGGGAGAAAATGTGTTACCACTTTATCTACTGCTCCGATGCACCGACCACTTTGAATGGACGGATGCGGCTACAGCCAGATTGGAAGAAATAAAAACCATGTTAGTAGGTAACCCAGTCCTAGCCGCCCCAGGTGTCGGCGAGCCTATGCTACTCTATATATCCGCGACTCACCAGGTAGTGAGCGCCGTACTCGTCGTCGAGCGAGCGGAAGAGGGACACAAATTCCCGTTCAGAAACCATTATACTATGTATCGGCGGTCCTTACACCATGCAAATCCCGATACCCTCACTATCAGAAGATAGCTTATGTGGTCTTTATGGCATCCCGAAAGCTACGGCACTATTTTCAAGAGTGTTCGATCATGGTGGCATCCGAAGTACCACCCAATGACATCATATACAATCGGGATGGCACTAGCCGCATAGCCAAATGGGCCATTGAGCTCTTACCATTTGAAATAACATAAAAACCACGCCAAGCTATTAAATCTCAGGTGCTGGCCGACTTTGTCGTCGAGTGGACGGAAGCCGAGCTCCCTAAAGAGTACAGTACATATTCCAACTGGGTCATGTACTTTGATGGCTCCAAAATGCTAGCCGGAATGGGGGCTGGTGTCATTTTGACATCCCCTACGGGGGACACAGTCCGCTACATGCTACAAATCATGTACACGGACTCAAATAATGCAGCCGAATACGAGGCACTTCTACATGGTCTTCGAATGGCTGTCTCCATGGGCATACAACGCCTAGAGGTGCACGATGTCGGCGTCCTGGGACCGGGGGTGCCCAGACTTGCCTGCCTGCGGCCCACGGCGTGGCTCCGTCAACGGCCCGGTACGGCCCAGCTTCAACAACAACTACCCAAGACCTTTGTGAGGGGCAGCCTCACCAGGCTGGCTCCCGAGGAGCGGAGATATCTATGCAAGGTGCACCTCACGAGGTTCATATGACGTGAGCCATGATGACCAAGGCCAGACGGGTGCTAGCGGGCGCAGTGTACCAGTTTCCTCTTTGGTGCTAAGGAGGCAAGCGCAGGCGTGGGGTCCTGAGGAATCAACCAAAGGTTGCCATATCGGTGCAACGAGACAAAGACGCCAGGACGGCGGGACGGAGGTCATTCCAGATCCCACCATGGCGTCACCACCAGAGGCTTTTGCAGGTGAAGACTACTTTTGTCTGGATAACTTGTACTAGTTGTCTCCCTTCGAATTTGGCCATTGTGGGATCCCTTCCCGCCTACATTTGGGAAGAGGACCAAGGCCGCTATAAATAGGACTTAGCCACTACCATAGAGGGGACGGATCATTGAGATCACCCTCTCATCCACCAGCTCATCGAGCTCAAGAACACCTCACCTCCTAAGGCAGTCCAACCACTGTACTAGTTCATCCCCAGCCCCTCGAGGCAATCCACCACAAAGCTGGAGTAGGGTATTACACCGCAAATTGCTGTGCCTCTTGTCCCTTGGGTTCGTCGAGCTAGGCCATGGATCAGGTGAGCGGGCAGACTGGGAGAGAGAGTTCTTCGCACGCACCCCAAAATTCGAACCTCTCACGGGTCGGCGCAACCCTGAATCTGACATTTGGCGCGCCAGGTAGGGGGTGCGTCGGAGCCTCTCTTCCGCCAATTGACTCGCCGCTGCTCCAACGCCTCCATGGCTGATGCTCGTCGAGCCCGTGCTGAGGGTCGAGCCGCTCTCGCTGCTCGCGTCGCCCAGACGGCGCCCGTCGGTGGGCCTCCCCGTCGTTCTCCATCACCTGCCGCCAATGCCACCACCGGCCCAGTGGGGCACGAGAAGCAAGCTTCATCACTGCATCCCTCCGTGCGGCGAGATGGACGCACCGCCACCCCGTCTCTGACTCCGGCTGGTTCGTCGTCCCATGTTCGTCACGGCTCAGCGAACGCACAGGCCGCGTTGCTCATGACGCGTGAGCTCCTGCGCTACCACCCTGTCGATGACCTCTATGAAGACTGGCTGGACCGCATCGCCAAGCTTGTCAGCGCCGCCGGGGGCACTCCTACACAGTCCCTCTCACTGCCTCGCCCGCCGCCTGCCGCGAGCGATGTAGCCCACAAAGCACCTCCGTCGCCTCACCGTCAAGACGTCGCCCTCGGACCAAGGCGCGCGGCCCCGCGGCGTGACCCACCGCGCAGGGCGCCCACGCACGAAGAAGAACGCTGCCAGGAGGTCCGGCGGCCGCCAGAAGGTGCTCCAGCGCTCCCTGCACCACCGTGTCAAGACCACGCGCCGCGTGCGGTGGCGGCGCGTGAGCGAAAAGATCAGGCTCCACCTCCACGACGAGCTCCCGTGAGCACCGCGGGCTGCCGAGCCTTCACTCCCGAGCTACGCAGCGTCGTCTGGCCGGGCAAGTTCAAGCCCTACCTGCCTCCGTGCTATGACGGCACCCCCGACCCTGCCGAGTTTCCTTCAGCTCTACGAACTGAGCATCGAGGCGGCCAGTGGTGATGAGAAGGTCATGGCGAACTGGTTTCCCATGGCCCTCAAGGATGGTGCGCGCTCGTGGCTCCTGAACCTGCCCGCGGGATCGATCTCCTCATGGGGCGAGATGCGTGAGCACTTTGTCGCCAACTTCCAGGGCACTCGCGACCGCCCGCCTGCTGCAGGTGACCTGCGGCGCATCAAGCAGCAGCCAGGGGAGACCTTGCAGAAGTACATCCAGCGCTTCAACAGCATTCGCCTCAAGATCCCCAAGGTGTCGGACAAGGCCATCATCTCAGCATTCTCTGATGGCGTCCGTGATGTCAAGATGAAGGAGGAGCTCGACATACACGAGGACCTGTGCACGGCTCTGGAGATGTTCAACATGGCGACCAAGTGCGCGAGAGCTGGGGAAGGACGCCTTTCCCTCCTCGAGCTCCCAGCGGCTGACCCAGAGGACAAGAAGGCCAAGACCAAGGACATGAAGCGCAACGGGGCGGCCGTGCTCGCTGCTAAACCAAAGATGAAGCGCGGTTGCGACCACCCGGAGTCATCCAAGAGCAGCCGTCCGTTTTGCATCTTCCACAATGTACACATCCACAACACCAATGACTGTCAGGAGCTCAGGGCTATCCGCGACGGGCGCCTCGGTCGAGGCCCCGAGCGCAACGGTCGAGGCTACAGCCGCGGAGGAGGCTGAAGTGGAGGATGCTGGGACGACTACGGCCCCCGCCAGGAGTGGCGCGACCAGCCTCGGGAGGATCGCTGGCAGGGCCAGCCTCGCGAGGTCGCTTGGAGAGATCAACCTCGTGAGGACCGTCCTCAAGGCACTGCAGGGCTCCCTCCACTGCCACCGCCACCAAGAAGGAACGATGACCACCACCAGGACGAGGGGGCTGGGGGCTTTCAGAAATCTCGAGCCATCGCCTTGATCCTGGGTGGCGCTCAGGCCCTAGCCTCTCAGCGCATCTGCAAGCAGTTTGCCCGCGAGGTGAACGCAGCCCTACCCAGGGTCGAGGCCACGTGCCCGCTCAGGTGGTCCAAGTGCACCATCACCTTCAGCTCGTCCGACCAGCTCAAGTGCGCGGTGACTGTCGGCGCCCTCCCGATGCTTTGCTTGCATGTCATCAGCAATGTCCTCGTCACCAAGATTCTCATCGACGATGGTGTGGGGCTCAATGTTCTCTCATCGAGACATTCGACCGCCTCCAAGTGCCCTATGATCAGCTGCGGCCCACCAAGCCTTTCTCAGGAGCAACCGATGGCTCCACCACCCCGATAGGGCAGATCCGCCTCCCTGTCACCTTCGGCCAGCGCGGCAACTACCGCACTGAGCTCATCGACTTCGACGTCGCCCACATCGGCCTTCCGTATAGTGACTCATCATGGTTACAATGTCCTCAAGATGCCAGGGAACCGCGACATCATCACGATCGCCTGCGAGGAGAAAGATGCGGTGTGCTCTCTCGAGCGCGCCTATCAGGCCGCAGCGGTCGAGGACCTAGACAACGAAGGCGCCACCCACCCTCCCGAGACTGTCCCCAAGAAGAAGAAGAAGCTACTCCGCCCAGAGCCTCAGGAGAGCGGTGTCTCCAGCGGCACCACCTCAGGACCTGCGCCCATGGACGGGGCGCCTCCCTCTCGCACATAGGAAGGCGCGCCCCTCCTTAGGCTGGGCTCGGGGGCTCTCTTTTGCAGGGCCTCTGACTTAGCCAATGGCACGAGGGAGACGCTCGGGCACCACATGGAGGCATGCTTCATTGCATGCTTCCCTCACGAGGGCACAAGGCACGGGGTGCCAGGTGCTCAGGAGTTCATCACCAAGGCAACCGAAGAGCTTCAAGAGGCGAGAGCCATGCGCGGCGACCGCCGCCCACCGCCTGGCGCGGCTCCTTGTCCTAGCGAGGACAACGAGCTGTGCGTCCGCGTCAACATTCTAGGGCTCAACAGGGCCGCATCGCAGGAGCTCTTCTGGCAGTCGCATGTTAGTCGGTGTGAGGGCCCCCCTCACAGTGATGACCCACAAGTATGGGGAATCTATCATAGTCCTTTCGATAATTAAGAGTGTCGAACCCAACGAGGAGCAGAAGGAAATGACAAGCGGTTTCAGTAAGGTATTCTCTGCAAGCACTGAAATTATCGGTAACAAATAGTTTTGTGATAAAGTAATTTGTAATGGGTGACAAGTAACAAGTGTAAATAAAGTGCAACAAGATGGCCTGATCCTTTTTGTAGCAAAGGAGAAGCCTGGACAAACTCTTATATAGAGAAAAGCGCTCCCGAGGACACATGGGAATTATCGTCAAGCTAGTTTTCATCATGCTCATATGATTCGCGTTCGTTACTTTGATAATTTGGTATGTGGGTGGACCGGTGCTTAGGTGCTGCCCTTTCTTGGACAAGCATCCCACTTATGATTAACCCCTATTGCAAGCATCTGCAACTATAAGAGAAGTATTAAGGTAAACCTAACCATAGCATGAAACATATGGATCCAAATCAGCCCCTTATGAAGCAACTCATAAACTAGGGTTTAAGCTTATGTCACTCTAGCAACCCATCATCTACTTATTACTTCCCAATGCCTTCCTCTAGGCCCAAACAATGGTGAAGTGTCATGTAGTCGACTGATACGTCTCCAACGTATCTACAATTTTTGATTGCTCCATGCTATTATATATTCTGTTTTGGATGTTTAATGGGATTATTTATACACTTTTATATTATTTTTGGGACTAACCTATTAACCGGAGGCCCAGCCCAAATTGCTGTGTTTTTGCCTATTTCAGTGTTTCGAAGGAAAGGAATATCAAACCGAGTCCAAACGGAATGAAACCTTCGGGAACGTGATTTTCAGAATAAACGTGATCCAGAGGACATGGAGTGGACGTCAAGAAATCACCGAGGAGGCCACGAGGCAGGGGGCGCGCCTACCCCCCTGGGTGCGCCCTCCACCCTCGTGGGCCCCTCGTGGCTCCACCGACCTACTTCTTCCTCCTATATATACCTACGTACCCCCAAACCATCGAGGAGCACCACGAAAACCTAATTCCACCGCCGCAACTTCTGTACCTATGAGATCCCATCTTGGGGCCTTTTCCGGCGTCCTGCCGGAGGGGGCATTGATCACGGAGGGCTTCTACATCAACACCATAGCCTCTCCGATAATGTGTGAGTAGTTTACCTCAGACCTTCGGGTCCATAGTTATTAGCTAGATGGCTTCTTCTCTCTCTTTGGATCTCAATACAAATTTCTCCTCGATTCTCTTGCAGATCTATTTGACGCAACTCTTCTTTTTGCGGTATGTTTGTCGAGATCCGAAATTGTGGGTTTATGATCCAGATTATCTATGAACAATATTTGAATCTCCTCTGAATTCTTTTATGTATGATTGGTTATCTTTGCAAGTCTCTTCGAATCATCAGTTTGGTTTCGCCTACTAGATTGATCTTTCTTGCAATGGGAGAAGTGCTTAGCTTTGGGTTCAATCTTGCGGTGCTCGATCCCAGTGACAGTAGGGGAAACGACACATATTGTATTGTTGCCATCGAGGATAAAAAGATGGGTTTTATATCATATTGCATGAGTTTATCCCTCTACATCATGTCATCTTGCTTAAAGCGTTACTCCGTTCTTATGAACTTAATACTCTAGATGCATGCTGGATAGCAGTCGATGTGTGGAGTAATAGTAGTAGATGCAGAATCGTTTCGGTCTACTTGTCACGGACGTGATGCCTATATACATGACCATACCTAGATATTCTCATAACTATGCTCAATTCTATCAATTGCTCGACAGTAATTCGTTTACCCACCGTAATACTTATGCTATCTTGAGAGAAGCCACTAGTGAAACCTATGGCCCCCGAGTCTATTCTCCATCATATTAATCTCCTGTCAACGAGCTATTTCTGGCGCCGTTTATTTTGCATTCTTTACTTTCACTCTTTATCATAAAAATACCAAAAATATTATCTTATCATCTCTATCAGATCTCACTCTCGTAAGTGACCGTGAAGGGATTGACAACCCCTTTATCGCGTTGGTTGCGAGGTTCTTATTTGTTTGTGTAGGTGCAAGGGACTTGAGCGTGGCCTCCTACTGGATTGATACCTTGGTTCTCAAAACTGAGGGAAATACTTACGCTACTTTGCTGCATCGCCCTTTCCTCTTCAAGGGAAAACCAACGCAGTGCTCAAGATGTAGCAAGAAGGATTTCGGGCGCCGTTGCCGGGGAGTCTACGCACAAGTCAATACATACCAAGTACCCATCACAAACTCTTATCCCTCGCATTACATTATTTGCCATTTGCCTCTCGTTTTCCTCTCCCCCACTTCACCCTTGCCGTTTTATTCGCCGTCTCTTTCCGTTCGCCTTTTTTTCCGCTCGCTTTGTCGTCATAGCCAGTCCTTTATCTACTCCTTTGTCTCCCGAGAATGAAGTTATCAATTTTAAACAAAGGGAGGGAGAAAATTTAAAAGATGCTTGGTATAGAATTTGCAACGCTCAAAATAAATCTACTAGAAAGCAATCTACTTCCGTTCTTCTTAGCAACTTTTATGTAGGTGTCACGCCTTGGAATAGATATATTCTTGATACCATTACCGGAGGGAATTTCTTGGGTAGCCATACTTTTGATTCTTACAATGCTATGACAAATTTGTTTGGCTCTCCACCTCTTTTGGTTAATGGAACCATGTTAACTTTGGAGCATGTGATGCAAAGACTTGAAATTATTAAAAATAAAGTTGCTACCGTAGATTTGATTGAGAATTTGGATAAAAACATCCAGAACCAAATTACCCAATATGGATCTAAGGTAGGAGTCACGTTGAATTTTTTTAAAGAAAAGGAACCCATGGTTAATGAAAGAATAGATCAAGATTCCACTAGAATCGATAAGCTTGAGGGTATCATTACCAACTTGGGGACCGCTTTTTCTTGCATAAATAATACTCCAAATCCTCCTACCAAAATTGCCAAGCTTATGTATGTTCCTAAAAATAAGGGTGAATCCTCTAGTAAGGAAACTGCGGATCTCAAATCAATAAGTGTTCATCCCAATCTTTTTGCTATCATTAAGGAACCGTTTGCTACAAATGATTTTTTTGATTTCGTGCCTAGAAGTTTGATAATTAATAAAAAGAAAGAAAGTCCTAGGGGTCATAGGTGCCTTATTGAAGAATTGCCTACCAAAGATGGCAATACCTAGATCTATCCTTGTTTTTATGCCTAGCTAAGGGCGTTAAACGATAGCGCTTGTTGGGAGGCAACCCAATTTTATTTTAGTTTTTGTTTTTTTGGTTCTGTTTAGGAATAAATATTTGATCTAGCCTCTGGTTAGATGTGATTTTGTGTTTTAGTTAGTGTTTGTGCCAAGTTAAACCTATAGGATCTTCTCGGATGATAGTTATTTGATCTTGCTGAAAATTCCAGAAACTTTCTGTTCACGAAAACAATTGTTAAAAATCACCAGAACGTGATAAAATACTGATTTCAATTGCAGTAGATCAATAAACAAATTATCTAGGTCTTCCTATTTTGGTAGATGTTTCTGATTTCCATAAGTTTGCGTTAGTTACAGATTACTACAGACTGTTCTGTTTTTGACAGATTCTGTTTTTCGTGTGTTGTTTGCTTATTTTGATGAATCTATGGCTAGTAAAAAAACTTATAAACCATAGAGAAGTTGGAATACAGTAGGTTTAACACCAATATAAATAAAGAATGAGTTCAATACAGTACCTTGAAGTGGTGTTTTGTTTTCTTTCGCTAACGGAGCTCATGAGATTTTCTGTTAAGTTTTGAGTTGTGAAGTTTTCAAGTTTTGGGTAAAGATTTGATGGATTATGGAACAAGGAGTGGCAAGAGCCTAAGCTTGGGGATGCCCAAGGCACCCCAAGGTAAATCTAAGGACACCAAAAAGCCAAAGCTTGGGGATGCCCCGGAAGGCATCCCCACTTTCGTCTTCGTCCATCGGTAACTTTACTTGGAGCTATATTTTTCTTCACCACATGATATGTGTTTTGCTTGGAGCGTCTTGTATTATTTGAGTCTTTGCTTTTTAGTTTACCACAATAATCTTTGCTGGACACACCTTTTGATGAGAGACACACATGATTCGGAATTTATTAGAATACTCTATGTGCTTCACTTATATCTTTTGAGCTATATAGTTTTTGCTCTAGTGCTTCACTTATATTTTTAGAGAACGGCGGTGGTTTTGTTTTATAGAAACTATTGTTCTCTCATGCTTCACTTATATTATTTTGAGAGTCCTACAAAACAGCATGGTAATTTGCTTAAATTGAGAAATTAGTCCTAAAGTGATAGGCAACCAAGATCAGTAAAAACTTTCTTATAAGTGCGTTGAATACCATGAGAAGTTTGATACTTGATAATTGTTTTGAGATATGAAGATGGTGATATTAGAGTCATGCTAGTTGAGTAGTTGTGAATTTGAGAAATACTTGTGTTAAAGTTTGTGATTCCCGTAGCATGCACGTATGGTGAACCGTTATGTGATGAAGTCGGAGCATGATTTATTTATTGATTGTCTTCCTTATGAGTGGCGGTCGGGGACGAGCGATGGTCTTTTCCTACCAATCTATCCCCCTAGGAGCATGCGCGTAGTACTTTGTTTCGATAACTAATAGATTTTTGCAACAAGTATATGAGTTCTTTATGACTAATGTTGAGTCCATGGATTATACGCACTCTCACCCTTCCACCATTGCTAGCCTCTCTAATACCGCGCACCTTTCGCCGGTATCATACACCCACCATTACCTTCCTCAAAACAGCCACCATACCTACCTATCATGGCATTTCCATAGCCATTCCGAGATATATTGCCATGCAACTCGCCACCGTTCCGTTTACTATGACACGCTCCATCATTGTCATATTGCGTTGCATGATCATGTAGTTGACATCGTATTTGTGGCAAAGCCACCATTCATAGTTCTTTCATACATGTCACTCTTGATTCATTGCATATCCCGGTACTCCGCCGGAGGCATTCACGTAGAGTCATATTTTGTTCTAAGTATTGAGTTGTAATACTTGAGTTGTAAGTAAATAAAAGTGTTATGATCATCATTATTAGAGCATTGTCCCAGTGAGGAAAGGATGATGGAGACTATGATTCCCCCACAAGTCGGGATGAGACTCCGAACGAAAAAAAGAGAGGCCAAAGAAGCCCAAATAAAAAAAGAGAAAAAAAGAGGCCATAAAAAATAAAGAAAAAAGGCCCAAACAAAAAAAATGAGAGAAAGAGAGAGAAGGGACAATGTTACTATCCTTTTACCACACTTGTGCTTCAAAGTAGCACCGTGATCTTCATGATAGAGAGTCTCCTATGTTGTCACTTTCATATACTAGTGGGAATTATTCACTATAGAACTTGGCTTGTATATTCCAATGATGGGCTTCCTCGAAATGCCCTAGGTCTTCATGAGCAAGCAAGTTGGATGCACACCCACTTAGTTTCTCTTGTTGAGCTTTCATACACTTATAGCTCTAGTGCATCCGTTGCATGGCAATCCCTACTCACTCACATTGATATCTATTGATGGGCATCTCCATAGCCCGTTGATACGCCTAGTTGATGTGAGACTATCTTCTCCTTTTTGTCTTCTACACAACCACCATTCTATTCCACCTATAGTGCTATGTCCATGGCTCATGCTCATGTATTGCGTGAAGATTGAAAAAGTTTGAGAACATCAAAAGTATGAAACAATTGCTTAGCTTGTCGTCGGGGTTGTGCATGATTTAAATATTTTGTGTGACGAAGATAGAGCATAGCCAGACTATATGATTTTGTAGGGATAGCTTGCTTTGGCCATGTTATTTTGAGAAGACATGATTGCTTTGTTAGTATGCTTGAAGTATTATTGTTTTTATGTCAATATTAAACTTTTGTTTTGAATCTTGTGGATCTGAACATTCATGCCACAATAAATAAAATTACATGGATAAATATGTTAGGTAGCATTCCACATCAAAAATTCTGTTTTTATCATTTACCTACTCGAGGACGAGCAGGAATTAAGCTTGGGGATGCTTGATACGTCTCCAACGTATCTATAATTTTTGATTGCTCCATGCTATTATATATTCTGTTTTGGATGTTTAATGGGCTTATTTATACACTTATATATTATTTTTGGGACTAACCTATTAACCGGAGGCCCAGCCCAAATTGCTGTTTTTTGCCTATTTCAGTGTTTCGAAGGAAAGGAATATCAAACGGAGTCCAAACGGAATGAAACCTTCGGGAACGTGATTTTCAGAACAAACGTGATCCAGAGGACTTGGAGTGGACGTCAAGAAATCACCAAGGAGGCCATGAGGCGGGGGGGGGGGGGCGCGCCTACCCCCTGGGCACGCCCTCCACCCTCGTGGGCCCCTCTCGGCTCCACCGACCTACTTCTTGCTCCTATATATACCTACGTACCCCCAAACCATCGAGGAGCACCACGAAAAACTGATTCCACTGCCGCAACCTTCTGTACCCGTGAGATCCCATCTTGGGGCCTTTTCCGGCGTCCTGCCGGAGGGGGCATTGATCACGGAGGGCTTCTACATCAACACCATAGCCTCTCCGATGATGTGTGAGTAGTTTACCTCGGACCTTCGGGTCCATAGTTATTAGCTAGATGGCTTCTTCTCTCTCTTTGGATCTCAATACAAAGTTCTCCTCGATTCTCTTGGAGATCTATTTGATGTAACTCATCTTTTTGCGGTGTGTTTTTCGAGATCCGATGAATTGCGGGTTTATGATCCAGATTATCTATGAACAATATTTGAATCTCCTCTGAATTCTTTTATGTATGATTGGTTATCTTTGCAAGTCTCTTCGAATTATCAGTTTGGTTTGGCCTACTAGATTGATCTTTCTTGCAATGGGAGAAGTGCTTAGCTTTCAGTTCAATCTTGCGGTGCTCGATCCCAGTGACAGTAGGGGAAACGACACATATTGTATTGTTGCCACCGAGGATAAAAAAGATGGGTTTTATATCATATTGCATGAGTTTATCCCTCTACATCATGTCATCTTGCTTAAAGCGTTACTCCGTTCTTATGCACTTAATACTCTAGATGCATGCTGGATAGCAGTCGATGTGTGGAGTAATAGTAGTAGATGCAGAATCGTTTCGGTCTACTTGTCACGGACGTGATGCCTATATACATGATCATACCTAGATATTCTCATAACTATGCTCAAGTCTATCAATTGCTCGATAGTAATTCGTTTGCCCACCGTAATACTTATGCTATTTTGAGAGAAGCCACTAGTGAAACCTATGGCCCCCGAGTCTATTCTCCATCATATTAATCTCCTGTCAACGAGCTATTTCTGGCACCGTTTATTTTGCATTCTTTACTTTCACTCTTTATCATAAAAATACCAAAAATATTATCTTATCATCTCTATCAGATCTCACTCTCGTAAGTGACCGTGAAGGGATTGACAACCCCTTTATCGCATTGGTTGTGAGGTTCTTATTTGTTTGTGTAGGTGCAAGGGACTTGAGCGTGGCCTCCTACTGGATTGATACCTTGGTTCTCAAAACTGAGGGAAATACTTACGCTACTTTTCTGCATCACCCTTTCCTCTTCAAGGGAAAACCAACGCAGTGCTCAAGAGGTAGTATCGACGTTCACATAACACCAATAGAGGAGAGACAACATACATCTCATCAAAATATCGAACGAATACCAAATTCACATGACTACTTATGGCAAGACTTCTCCCATGTCCTCAGGAACAAACGTAACTACTCACAAATCATATTCATGTTCATAATCAGAGGGGTATTAATATGCATAATGGATCCGAACATATGATCTTCTACTAGATAAACCAACTAGCATCAACTACAAGGAGTAATCAACACTACTAGCAACCCACAGGTACCAATCTGAGGCTTTGGGACAAAGATTGGATACAAGAGATGAACTAGGGTTTGAGAGGAGATGGTGCTAGTGAAGATGTTGATGGAGATTGGCCCCCTCCCGATGAGAGGATCATTGGTGATGACTATGGCGATGATTTCCCCCTCCCGGAGGGAAGTTTCCCCGGCAGAAAAGCTCTGTCGGAGCCCTAGATTGGTTCCGCCAAGGTTCCGCCTCGTGGCGGCGGAGTTTCTTCCCGAAAGCTTGCTTATGATTTTTTCTCGGCCGAAAGACTTCATATAGCAGAAGATGGGCACCGGAGGCCTGCCAGGGGGCCCGCGAGGCTGGGGGCGCACCCAGGGGGTAGGGCGCGCCCCACCCTCGTGGCCAGGGTGTGGGCCCCCTCTGGTATATTCTTCGCTCAGTATTTTTTATTAATTCCAAAAATGACTTCCGTGAAGTTTCTGGACTTTTGGAGCTGTGCAGAATAGGTCTCTAATATTTGCTCCTTTTCCAGCCCAGAATTCCAGCTGCCGGCATTCTCCCTCTTCATGTAAACCTCGTAAAAGAAGAGAGAATAGGCATAAGTATTGTGACATAACATGTAATAACAGCCCATAATGCGATAAATATCAATATAAAAGCATGATGCAAAATGGACGTATTATAACGACCAGACCTCAAACAGTCTGATCTCTGTGCATCAGTGTCATCCCTGGATCGGTAATGCTGACACGCACAGTACTTGAAGGATTTATAACAGAGTAGCAATCACACACTTATTACATCGAATGTCTCAAAAGAGAACTTATTACAAAATAATATGGCTTAAGGCCATCTAAATACGATAACAGCGGAAGGCTTGGAAGATAAAGTGAGTCCATGAACTCCAATGGCATCACTGAGTGAAAGACCACGACCTACGACACCTTACTCGTCGTCTGAAAAGTCTGCAACATGATACGTTGCAGCCCAAAAATGGGTCAGCACGTGGAATATGCTGGCAATATAACACAAAGAGTAATAAACAGAATAAGGCTATCACTACATGCATATATGGCTGATGGAGGCTGTATGGTTAATATGTTTTGCGAAAGCCAATTTTTCCCTACAACAAAGGAATAAATTTTATTTAACTATCATGGTGGTTGTTAAACATTGAGAATGGTAAACCCCATCTCAATCCCAATTAAAAGTAATTAATAACCCAATCAAATTTTATAATTAAGAGTGATGAGATCCACATGATAATCCAAGAACCAGATACTCAAGATGTCCATAACCGGGGACACGGCTAACCATGATTAGTTTGTACACTCTGCAGAGGTTTGCGCACTTTTCCCCACAAGACTCGATCTCCTCCGTTGGATTTCTCGCACTACATGGTGTTTGAGATACGGATGACCGAGACACAGTCTTTCAGAAGCGTTAACTCTTTACTCTGGGTAGACAGTACCACCTACATCCCCTACATCTGCTAGCCTACCACTGAAAGAGGTCACACAACATACTCAACTATGCCAGAGCCCATAATGGCTTGTGGCTGCACACGGAAGTTTCTAGCTTGAATAATCTCATGATCCCTTTGAGCCTGGGTGGCAGTCCATAGGAGAATCACACGGTACCCCGGGATTTCCAAAAAAAATACAGGCAATCACTGGGTTCCCCAGGTGCCTCAATCCACCCAGATGTGTATTAAAGTTGCCACCTTAAGTTAACCATTAATTTACAATACTCACATCTGTCATGAATACTCTCAAACCCAAACCACGTCTACGAGCATAGCATAGCAATATAAGCAACGTAGAAGTAACTCCCATAGGTTTGATAATAAACAGGTGAATAGGTACTACCTCATCTACTTCCCAAACCCACACTTTAAATTAGATCCTAACCATGCACTTGTTTGTGGATTGATCTAATGCAATAAAACTGGGTAGTAAAGAGGTATGATCAAAGTGTTACTTGCCTTGCTGATGATCCGCGAAACCTAGAGACTCGTAGTAGCACGCTTCGCACTCCGGGTACTCTATCGCAAACAAACAAACATACAATAAGCAATCAAGCAAAACAGCACGGTTAAAACTCAAATAAGAGATCTAACCAGAAAGTTCAACTTAAGAACTCCGGTTTGCAAAAAGAATCAAATCAAACGAAGCAACGAAACTCAAACTGCGAAAGAAACAAGCTTCGTTTACTAATCTGGACTAAAGTCAATTTTTACAGTATCAAAAACTTGTTTAAGTTGATTAAACAGAAAGAGGGTTTCGAGACGAAACTCTAGGCGCTTGAATCGCCTGATTCCGATAAACGAGCGAAAAGTTAAACTAAAACGAAAATCGGATCAGAAATCGCGATCGAAAATAATCGCGGAAAAAATCCGAGAAAAAGAAAAACTGACGAACAGACTAACGAACGAACATTCGTTATCTGCGGCTAACGGGCGAAAACCGTTCGTTAAAACGAACGTACGGACGAACGTCCGCTAAATAACTAAACCGAAACTAAAAAACGGATCTAGGGTTTCGAAAAAAACCGATCGGTTTTCTCGCGAAAACCAAGGCGGCGGCGGCGACTACCTCCGGTGAGGTCCGGCGAACGGCGGCGGGGCGACGTCCGGCGGCGTCGGCGTTGGGCGGCGGCAAGCAGCGGCGCACGGCAGCGGCGGGCGGCGGCGGCGCGGGTGGCGGCGGGTTAGGGTTTGGGCGTCGAGCGCGGGTGGGCTGGCGGCGGCTGGCCCTTGGGGCGGCTCGGGGTGGCGGCTTATAAAGCCCCCCCGGGCGGAGTCCCGCTCGGGTACGGCCCGAAGTCGGTTTTTTTAAAATTATTTTGCATAGAAAAACGAATAAAAGAAATATTAACGGACTCCAAAAATCCTGAAATAAATTTTCCCCGTCCTCTAAAAATAAGCCGGACCAGGTGAACATTTATTTGGGACTCTAATGCAACTTTGAAAAATGCAAATTTTTCCTAATTCAAATAAAATAGTGGTAGAACTCCGAATAAAATTCTTATTTGATTTTAATATTAAATCTCCAATATTTCTTTATTTTGAGGAAGTCATTTTATCCTCTCTCTTTTTTTTATGAAAGAAATATTCGAAGAGAAAATAATTAAAATCAAACGATCCTCTTTTCAAAATTTTAGAAAACTCAAATATGGAAATAACGAAATTCCCAACTCTCTCCGTGGGTCCTTGAGTTGCGTAGAATTTCTAGGATCAAGCCAAAATGCAATAAAATATGATATGCAATGATGATCTAATGTATAATATTTCAAATTGAAAATTTGGGATGTTACAAACCTACCCCCCTTAAGATGAATCTCGCCCTCGAGATTCGGGTTGGCTAGAAAATAGGTGAGGGTGATCCTTCCGTAGGTCTTCCTCTCGTTCCCAGGTGGCTTCATCTTCGGTATGGTGACTCCACTGAACTTTGCAGAACTTGATTACTTTGCTGCGTGTAACTCGGCTGGCAAACTCGAGTATCTTGACTGGTTTCTCCTCATATGTCAAGTCTCTATCCAACTGTATCGCTTCCAGTGTACTGTATCTCTCAGAGGGATATCAGCCATCTCTGCGTGGCACTTCTTCAACTGAGAAACATGGAACACGTCGTGAACTCCTGACAATCCTTCAGGCAATTCCAACTTGTAAGCAACTTCTCCCATATGTCCCAAAACTTGGTATGGTCCCACAAAACGTGGTGCTAACTTTCCCTTAACTCCAAAACGCTTCACTCCTCGGAGTGGTGATACACGAAGATACACTCTGTCTCCAACTTCGTAAATTGTCTCCTTGCGTTTAGAATCCGCATAACTCTTCTGCCTGGACTGGGCTACCTTGAGTCTATCGCGAATCAGCTTAACCTTCTCTTCAGATTCTTTAATCAAATCTGGTCCAAACAACTGTCGGTCTCCAACTTCATCCCACAACAATGGTGTTCTGCACCTCCTTCCGTATAGTGCTTCGAAAGGGGCCATCTTCAAACTGGCTTGATAGCTGTTGTTGTAAGAGAACTCTGCATACGGCAAATTTTCGTCCCAACTAAACCCATAGTCTAGCGCACAAGCTCTCAACATGTCCTCCAGAATCTGGTTGACTCTCTCAGTTTGTCCATCTGCCCGTGGGTGAAAAGATGTACTAAACTCTAGCCTGGTTCCGAAAGTTTCATGCAACTGATTCCAAAACTTTGAGGTGAACTGGGTTCCTCTATCTGATACAATGGTCCTGGAACTCCATGCAGACATACGATCCTGGTCATGTATATCTTTGCCAACTAAGCACTGGTGTAAGTGGTCTTCACTGGGATAAAATGAGCTACCTTCGTCAAACGATCGACTACAACCCATATCGAGTCATAGCCTGAACGAGTCCTAGGTAATCCCGTGATAAAGTCCATGCCTAGTTTATCCCACTTCCATTCGGGTATAGGCAATGGCTGTAGCAATCCTGCTGGCTTCTGATGTTCTGCCTTCACTCTCTGACATACATCACAAACTGCTACATACTCCGCAATATCCTTCTTCATTCCGGTCCACCAAAAACTATCCTTCAAATCCAGGTACATCTTGGTATTTCCTGGGTGAATCGAATATGGCGAATCATGGGCCTCCTGCAAAATCAGCTTCCTGATCTCCTGATCATTTGGCACATATACGCGGTCCTCAAACCATAAGGTATCGTGCTCATCCTCACGAAATCCTTTAGCCTTTCCTTTACTCATCCTTTCCTTTATTTCGGCTATCTCCTTGTCCGTCTTCTGAGCTTCTCTGATCTTATCCATCAAAGTAGATTGAATCTCCAAAGCTGCTACATAACCTCTCGGAACAATTTCCAAACATAGCTCGCGAAGGTCATCTGCCAACTCCTTGGGTAATTCTCCGGTCATGAGTGTATTGACATGACTTTTGCGGCTCAACGCATCGGCTACTACGTTAGCCTTTCCGGGATGATAATGCAACCTCATATCATAATCCTTAATGAGTTCTAACCATCTCCTCTGCCTGAGATTCAACTCCTTCTGCGTGAAAATATACTTCAAACTCTTGTGATCTGTGTATACCTCACAATGGTTTCCGATGAGAAAATGTCTCCAAGTCTTCAACGCATGCACTACGGCTGCTAACTCCAAATCATGGGTAGCATAATTTAACTCATGGGGTTTAAGCTGTCGTGAGGCATATGAAACAACTCTTCCCTCCTGCATAAGTACGGCTCCAAGTCCTCGACGAGAAGCGTCGCAATACACTTCGTAATCCTTGCGTTGATCTGGCAGAATCAACACTGGTGATGTAACCAAGCGTTTCTTCAACTCCTGAAAACTGGCCTCACATTCCTCAGTCCATTTGAACTTGGTGTCCTTCTTCAACAACTCCGTCATGGGCTTCGCAATCTTTGAGAAATTTTCAATGAACCTCCGGTAGTATCCTGCGATCCAAGAAAACTCCGAATCTCTCTGACTGACGTGGGTGACTCCCAATTTGTCACAGTGACAACTTTGGTGGGGTCTACTGCTATTCCTTCTCCGGATATAACATGTCCAAGGAATCCAACTTCCTTCAACCAAAACTCACACTTGCTGAACTTGGCGTATAGCTGATGTTCCCTGAGCTTCCCAAGTACCAAACGCAAATGCTCTTTATGTTCTTCTTCATTCTTCGAGTAGACCAGAATATCATCAATGAACACCACAACGAACTTATCCAAAAACTCCATAAACACCTTGTTCATCATGTTCATAAAATAGGCAGGTGCGTTAGTCAGGCCAAACGACATAACGGTATACTCATATAGCCCGTACCTCGTGGTAAAAGCTGTCTTAGGTATATCCTGCTCTCGAATCTTCAGCTGGTGGTACCCTGATCGCAGATCGATCTTGGAAAACACCTTAGCTCCTTGCAGCTGGTCAAACAAATCATTGATCATCGGCAGTGGGTACTTGTTCTTGATCGTCACCTCATTCAATCCTCGATAATCAACAACCATCCTTAACGATCCATCCTTCTTCTCCACTAGAAGTACTGGGGATCCCCAAGGTGACGAACTTGGGCGAATATAACCTTTATCCAGTAACTCCTTAATCTGCTTCTTAATTTCCTCCAAATCCTTTGCGGGCATTCTGTACGGTCTCTTAGATATTGGCCCTGTGCCTGGCAAAAGCTCAATCAAAAACTCAATGTCTCTATCCGGTGGCATGCCTGGCAACTCTTCTGGAAATACATCCGGAAAATCCTTCACCACTGGTACTTCCTCCTGTACAACTCCTGATAAGGAATTCACTTGAGTCCTATTCGGCATATGCCGGGATACATACTTGATCCTTCTTCCTTCTGGGGTGGTGAGCAAAATCGACTTACTGGCGCAGTCAATGTTCCCTCCATACTTCGATAACCAATCCATGCCTAATATCACATCCAGTCCTTGTGACTCCAATACTATTAGGTCTGAGGGAAACAGGTAGTTACCAATCCTTAATGGTAACCGATCACACCATAGGCTAGCCATATACTCTGCTCCTGGCGAGGTTACTAACATGGGTGACCTAAGGGCTTGGGTTGGCAGTTTAAACTTATCCACAAATCCCCTTGATATGTATGAATGCGATGCACCAGTATCAAAAAGTACGACTGCAGTAAATGACTTAACCAAAAACTTACCTATTACTGCATCGGGTTGGGCTTCAACCTCCTCCATGTTAACGTGGTTCACTTGTCCCTTGGTGAAAGGGTTGGGCTTCTTCCCAGAGCTTCCATTGTCGTTTCCATTCTTAGCTTCAAGACATTCATTGGCGTAATGTCTGGTATTCTGGCACTTGTAGCAAGTAACGTGGCTTAGATCTTTCTTGGCGGGTGTTGCCGGGTTGGAACGGTTCTGTCCGTTGCTTCCTCCATTACCATTCCCGTTCTTGGCGCCACTATGGTTATGCGAACTCCCTCCAGTGTGATTGTGACTTCCATGGTTATGGACAAGTCCTCCCGAGTTCGGGGTGAAGTGAGGCCTCTGATGAGCTCCAGAATTATACTTCCCTTGTCCATACTTCCTCTTGCGGTTATCAATCTGCTGTTGCTTCCCTTCAATCATGAGAGCTCTGTCTACCAACTCCTGGTAGTTATTGAAATTTGCCACCATCAACTGCATGCTCAGCTCATCATTCAGTCCTTCCAGAAACTTCTCCTGCTTAGCTGCATCTGTAGCGACGTCATCTGGGGCATAACGTGCTAGCTTACTAAAGTCATCCACATACTGGCCAACGGTGCGTCCTCCTTGGCGTAAGTTGCGAAACTCGCGCTTCTTCATGGCCATAGCTCCTGTTGATACATGGGCAGTGCGAAAAGCCTGCTGAAACTGATCCCATGTCACAGTGTCGATGGGGTAAGTGACTATGAAATTCTCCCACCATGATGCTGCGGGTCCATCAAGCTGATGTGCGGCAAAACGCACTCTCTCCGCATCTGTGCATCCTGCAGTAGTCAACTCCCTTTCAATCTTGCGGAGCCAATCATCTGCAACAATCGGCTCGGTGCTACTGGAGAACACCGGCGGATTCAGCCTAAGAAAACGGGCTAAGTGATCAACTGGTGGTGGTGGGGGTGGGTTGTTGTTGTTGTTGTTCCCCTGGTTCTGATTCTGGACTAGTATCTGCATCAATGCATTCTGCTGCTGGATCAACTGAGTGAGCTCCGGTGGGAAAGCAAATCCATTGTCGCGTCTCGGAGGCATCTGCTGGGTTTAGAAAAGGTGAGAAAACAGAGTAGAATGAGGTCTAGGGGGAAAACACTACCCATATGCACATGAGACAAACACAAACATATCACTCAATCAATCAAGCAAGGGCATACAATCGGTCTAGAACTATTGTTACAAAAGTGCTCGGACTATACTATATACATGGTGGAATTCTACTACGGATTTGGTGGTCAACTAGAAAAATTGATCGGTCGAAGACTCCATGATATCTGCTCCTACTTCATCAACATAGTCATCATCGCTATCGTCGGGATCCGAGTCGGTGTCGTCGATGATGATGTAGTTCTCCGGGCAAGTGGAACTGTCGTCTTCTCCTCCTCGCGCGGGGTCTCCCATGAATACTCCCAGCTTCCTTGTCAGGTTGTCATTCTTCTCCACTAGTACGACGATTTCCTCCATATAATCCTCGCGAGTAGCCTTGAGTTCTTCCTCCAGTTCCGTGATCCTTGTCATTGCTTGCTTCAAATCTGTCATGCCTGCGCACATCTGGTTCTCCTGGCGTCGAATGTGTTGGTTTAACTCCTGGATGAAAGCTGCAATCGATCTATCCTTCCTGGTGCTGATCATCTCCCATTGCTCATCTCGGCGCCCACAAATCTGGTGATAGTATCCTTGAGATCATGGTGGTAAACTTCTCCAATGCGTCCCATGGTAATGTGGGCTGCCATACTCTTTCCTAGACTCCAGGTTGGTGCATCAAAGGAAAACTCTATGGGCTCAGTGACTGGCGTAACTGTCCTTCCTAGAACTTGAACTTGAATCATCCAGCGCTCCTCTTCTGGTAAGGTGGCATTGTAAGTCCCTGTGAAGCTTGGTATTCCAATGTTCAGGTATCTATTGACTTCCTTCAGGTGACGTCCAAAAGGGGTGTCTTCATCTGGTTGCCTGAACTTGATCCTTGCATCCGCCATCCTAAAGAGTATAAATGGAGAGGAGTCAGAAATGAGAAGAGAGTAGTGATCTAGGGCTTTAGCTTAGTGGTCGAGTCCTACAGTCAGCGTGTGCTCTGATACCATCTTGTAACGACCAGACCTCAAACAGTCTGGTCTCTGTGCATCAATGTCATCCCTGGATCGGTAATGCTGACACACACAGTACTTGAAGGATTTATAACAGAGTAGCAATCACACACTAATTACATCGAATGTCTCAAAAGAGAACTTATTACAAAATAATATGGCTTAAGGCCATCTAAATATGTACTCCAACGACATCATTGAGTGAAAGACCACGACTTACGGCACCTTACTCGTCATCTGAAAAGTATGCAACATGATACGTTGCAGCCCGAGAACGGGTCAGCACATGGAATATGCTGGCAATATAACACCGAAGAGTAATACACAGAATAAGGCTATCACTACATGCATATATGGCTGATGGAGGCTGTATGGTTAATATGTTTTGCGGAAAGCCAATTTTTCCCTACAACAAAGGAATAAATTTTATTTAACTATCATGGCGGTTGTTAAACATTGAGAATGGTAAACCCCATCTCAATCCCAATTAAAAGTAATTAATAACCCAATCAAATTTTATTACTAAGAGTGATGAGATCCACATGATAATCCAAGAACCAGATACTCAAGATGTCCATAACCGGGGACACAGCTAACCATGATTAGTTTGTACACTCTGCAGAGGTTTGCGCACTTTTCCCCACAAGACTCGATCTCCTCCGTTGGATTTCTCGCACTACATGGTGTTTGAGAAACGGATGACCGAGACACAGTCTTTCAGAAGCGTTAACTCTTTACTCTAGGTAGACAGTACCACCTACATCCCCTACATCTGCTAGCCTACCACGGAAAGAGGTCACAAAACATACTCAACTATGCCAGAGCCCATAATGGCTTGTGGCTGCACACGGAAGTTTCTAGCATGAATAATCTCATGATCCCTTTGAGCCTGGGTGGCAGTCCATAGGAGAATCACACGGTACCCCGGGATTTCCAAAAAATACAGGCAATCACTGGGTTCCCCAGGTGCCTCAATCCACCCAGATGTGTATTAAAGTTGCCACCTTAAGTTAACCAATAATTAACAATACTCACATCTGTCATGAATACTCTCAAACCCAAACCACGTCTACGAGCATAGCATAGCAATATAAGCAACGTAGAAGTAACTCCCATAGGTTTGATAATAAACAGGTGAATAGGTACTACCTCATCTACTTCCCAAACCCACAATTTAAATTAGATCCTAACCATGCAATTGTTTGTGGATTGATCTAATGCAATAAAACTGGGTAGTAAAGAGGTATGATCAAAGTGTTACTTGCCTTGCTGATGATCCGTGAAACCTAGAGACTCGTAGTAGCACGCTTTGCACTCCGGGTACTCTATCGCAAACAAACAAACATACAATAAGCAATCAAGCAACAACGCACGGGTAAAACTCAAATAAGAGATCTAACCAGAAAGTTCAACTTAAGAACTCCGGTTTGCAAAAAGAATCAAATCAAACGAAGCAACGAAACTCAAACTGCGAAAGAAACAAGCTTCGTTTACTAATATGGACTAAAGTCAATTTTTACAGTATCAAAAACTTGTTTAAGTTGATTAAACAGAAAGAGGGTTTCGAGACGAAACTCTAGGCGCTTGAATCGCCTGATTCCGATAAACGAGCGAAAAGTTAAACTAAAACGAAAATCGGATCAGAAATCGCGATCGAAAATAATCGCGGAAAAATCCGAGAAAAAGAAAACTGACGAATAGACCAACGAATGAACGTTCGTTATCTGCGGCTAACGGGCGAAAACCGTTCGTTAAAATGAACGTACAGACGAACGTCCGCTAAATAACTAAACCGGAAAAACCGAACCGAAACTAAAAAAACGGATCTAGGTTTCGAAAAAAACCGATCGGTTTTCTCGCGAAAACCAAGGCGGCGGCGACGACTACCTCCGGTGAGGTCCGGCGAACGGCGGCGGGGGCGACGTCCGGCGGCGTCGGCGTTGGGCGGCGGCAAGCAGCGGCGCACGGCAGCGGCGGGCGGCGGCGGCGCGGGTGGCGGCGGTTAGGGTTTGGGCGTCGAGCGCGGGTGGGCTGGCGGCGGCTGGCCCTTGGGGCAGCTCGGGTGGCGGCTTATAAAGCCCCCCCGGGCGGAGTCCCGCTCGGGTACGGCCCGAAGTCGGTTTTTTTTAAATTATTTTGCATAGAAAAACGAATAAAAGAAATATTAACGGACTCCAAAAATCCTGAAATAAATTTTCCCCGTCCTCTAAAAATAAGCCGGACCAGGTGAACATTTATTTGGGACTCTAATGCAACTTTGAAAAATGCAAATTTTTCCTAATTCAAATAAAATAGTGGTAGAACTCCGAATAAAATTCTTATTTGATTTTAATATTAAATCTCCAATATTTCTTTATTTTGAGGAAGTCATTTTATCCTCTCTCTTTGTTTTTACGAAAGAAATATTTGAAGAGAAAATAATTAAAATCAAACGATCCTCTTTTCAAAATTAGAGAAAACTCAAATATGAAAATAACGAAATTCCCAACTCTCTCCGTGGGTCCTTGAGTTGCGTAGAATTTCTAGGATCAAGCCAAAATGCCATAAAATATGATATGCAATGATGATATAATGTATAACATTCCAAATTGAAATTTGGGATGTTACACGTATCAACTCCCCCAAGCTTAGACCTCGCTTGTCCTCAAGCGGAAACCGATATCGAAAAATATGTCCACATGTTTAGAGATAGAGGTGTCGATAAAAATAAAATACAGACATGAGGGCATCATGATCATTCTTATAACAGCAGCATATATGGATATTGTCATATTATTTCTTATGCTCAAGTAATAATCTATTCACAACGTCAAGTATGAATCAGAAACTTCATTGAGAACCAACAAACTATAATCTCACTCATTGAAGCAATTGCAATTTATCATAACATTGGAAAGAGTCTATGTAAGAACTTTTCAGCAAGTCCACATACTCAACTATCATTTAGTCTTTCACAATTGCTAACACTCACGCAATACTTATGAGTATGGAGTTTTAATCAGACACAGAGAAAGATAGGGGCCTATAGTGTTGCCTCCCAACATTTTACCTCAAGGGTAATGTCAACAATAATAATTCATGCTAACTTACATCCAGTTGGATATATATATATATATATATATATATATATATATATATATATATATATATCACAATGTGCTTGCCAAAGGATAAATATAAAAAGGAGAGGTGCAGATCACCATGACTCTTGCATAAGGTAAAAGTAAAAGATAGGCCATTCGCGGAGGGAAGCAGAGGTTGTCATGTGCTTTTATGGTTGGATGCATGAAATCTTAATGCAAAAGAACGTCACTTTATATTGCCACTTGTGATATGAACATTTATTATGCAGTCCATCTCTTTTATTGCTTCCACATCACAAGATCGTATAAAGCTTATTTTCTCCACACTAATAAATCATACATATTTAGAGAGCAATTTTTATTGCATGCAACGATGACAACTTACTTGAAGGATCTTACTCAATCCATAGGTAGGTATGGTGGACCCTCATGGCAAAACTGGGTTTAAGGGTATTCGGAAGCACAAGTAGTATCTCTACTTGGTGCAAAGAATTTGGCTAGCATGAGGGAGAAAGGCAAGCTCAACATGCTGGATGATCCATGACAATATACTTTATTTCGGATATAAGAAAACATAACCCATTACGTTGTCTTCCTTGTCCAACATCAACTCTTTAGCACGTCATATTTTAATGAGTGCTCACAATCATAAAAGATGTCCAAGATAGTATATTTATATGTGAAAACCTCTCTTTCTTTACTACTTCCTATTAATTGCAACGATGACCAAAACTATGTTTGTCAACTTTCAACAACTTTTATTCATCAAACTCTTTATATGTGAAGTCATTACTCTTCATAAGATCAATATGATCTCTTTATTTCTTTTTATTCTTTCTTTTTCTTTTATTCCCTCAAGATCATAGCAAAATAATCAAGCCCTTGACTCAACACAAATCTTTATTATATATAGCTCACGGACTCGATTACATAGAAGGATCATAAAGCAAAACTCAAATCTAAATCATACTAAAACTTTATTCTACTAGATCAAGATATTACCAAAAGGATCGAACTAATAAAAACGGTAAAGATAGGAGTGTGATGGTTATACGATACCGGGGCACCTCCCCCAAGCTTGGCAGTTGCCAAGGGGAGTGCCCATACCCATGTGATTATATATCCTTCTTCGGAGGTGGTGAGGTGATATTCTTGGCGATGTTACCCCTCAGGATACGATTCTCCTCCTCGAGCTTGTTGACTTGCTGCTTAACATCCATTATTTCCTTACGGAGCTTACCGGTGACGGTTAAAGCTCCTTGCACCCATGGATGCTGCATAGCTGCGGGAGAACAAGTAACACTCTTTTTCATATTTTCATAAGAGAGAAATTTAACATTGGAGGGGATGGCCGAGTTTGCGATAGTTGAGCTATATAGTTCCCCCATCGTGAATCCTGCCCGTAAATGAGAAGTAACTTCTTGATCCTCCTCCATGGCATCTATCCTTTTCAAGTCGGCTTCCATCTCTTCCTCCGTCGATGGCCCAAAGTGATAGGCATTGTTGTTTGCCCCTGGACCAGTGTCGGATGAGACACCCGACTCTCCCCGACTGACCCTTGAGAAGACATCTTGCTCTAATCTGTGGCAGAAATAGCTCGAAACAAAAACAGAGGATATTTGCATGGTACGGTGGTCAAAACTTTCGGGAGATTATATAATGAATTTTTACCGACCGAAAGAAGTATCATGCAAGAAAACGGAGTCCAAAGAGTGCACGAGGTGCCCACGAGGCAGGGGGCGCGCCCTCCACCCTCGTGGAAGCCTCGTGTCCTTCCCGAACTACTTCTTATTTTCCTATTTTCTTAAATATTCCAAAACAGAGAAAAATTGCCATTAGAACTGTTTTGGAGTGGGTTTACTTACCGTACCACATACCTATTCCTTTTCGGAGTCTGAAACGTTCTGGAAAGTGTCCCTTATGTATTCCTCCGGGGTTACGGTTTCAATAATATTAGTTACAATATTTATGGGATTACCTGAGATATAATGTTTGATTCTTTGACCGTTCACCACCTTCGGATTTGTGCCTTCGAAGTTGTTGATTTTTATGGCACCGGAACGATAGACCTCCTTGATAACATAAGGACCTTCCCATTTAGAGAGAAGTTTTCCTGCAAAAAATCTTAAACGAGAGTTGAATAGCAACACATAATCACCTACATTAAACTCACGCTTTTGTATCCTTTTGTCATGCCATCTTTTGACTTTTCTTTAAACAGTTTGGCATTCTCATAGGCATGGGTTCTCCATTCATCAAGTGAGCTAATGTCAAATAGCCTCTTCTCACCGGCAAGTATGAAATCATAATTGATCTCTTTTATGTTCTAGTTCGAGAGGTAAGTGACATGCTTTTCCATAAACCATTTTATACGGAGACATACCCATAGGATTTTTATATGCAGTGCTATAGGCCCATAATGCATCATCAAGTTTCTTGGACCAATTCTTTCTAGATCTATTGACAGTCTTTTGCAAAATTAATTTGAGCTCTTTATTACTCAATTCTACTTGACCACTAGACTGTGGGTGATATGGAGATGCAATTCTATGATTAACATCATACTTAGCAAGCATTTTACGAAAGGCACCATGAATAAAATGTGAACCACCATCAGTCATTAAATATTTAGGGACTCCAAACCTTGGAAAAATAACTTCTTTAAGCATCTTAATAGAGGTGTTATGATCAGCACTACTAGTCAGAATAGCTTCTACCCACTTGGTAACGTAATCAACAGCAACTAAAGTATGTGTATTGTAACGCCCACGATGCGGCTATATCTCCCACGTGTCGGGGCACGACTTAGAGGCATAACCGCATAGTGGTTTTGTCGCAAGAAGGGTCATCTTCACACAATCCCATGTAATGAACAAGAATGGGATAAAGAGTTGGCTTACAATCGCCACTTCACACAATACATAAATATTATTCATACATCATCCAAAATACAATCATATAGACCGACTACGGTCAAAATCCAGATGAAAATAAGACAACCCCAAGTGCTAGATCCCCGATCGTCCCAACTGGGCTCCACTACTGATCATCAGGAAAAGACACATAGTAATGACCACGTTCCTCGTCGAACTCCCACTTGAGATCGACGCCATCGTCTGCACTGGCATCGTCGGCACCTGCAACTGTTGTTGGAAGTATCTGTGAGTCACGGGGACTCTGCAATCTCACACCCGCGAGATCAAGACTATTTAAGCTTGTAGAACAAGGAGGTGCAAAGAGGTGGAGCTGCAGCGGCAAAAGCATATATGGTGGCTAACTTGCGCAAATGAGAGCGAGAAGAGAAGCAAAGGAACGGACGTCATCCAACAATGACCAAGAAGAGGTCCTGAACACCTACTTACGTCATACATAACACAGACCGTGTTCACTTCCCGGACTCCGCCGAGAAGAGACCATCACGGCTACACACGCACTTGGTGTATTTTAATTGGGTCAAGTGACAAGTTATCTATAACCGGACATTAACAAATTCCCATCTGCCTCATAACCGCGGGCACGCCTTTCGAAAGATATTACCCTGCAGGGGTGTCCCAACTTAGCCCATCATAAGCTCTCACGGTCAACGAAGGATAAACCTTCTACCGGAAAGACCCGATCAGTCTCGGAATCCCGGTTTACAAGACATCTCGACAATGGTAAAACAAGACCAGCAAAGCCTCCCGAATGTGCCGACAAATCCCGATAGGAGCTGCACATATCTCGTTCTCAGGGCACACCGGATTGTCCAAGCTTCCGATAGGCCAGCCCAGAGTTGCCCCTGGTGGCCACCGGCGACTGACAGTTTGGACCAATACTCAGAGGAGCACTGGCCCGGGGGTTTAAAATAAAGATGACCCTCGGGCTCTAGAAAACCCGGGGAAAAAGGTATAGGTCGCAAATGGTAAAACCAAGGTTGGGCCTTGCTGGAGGAGTTTTATTCAAGGCGAACTGTCAAGGGGGTCCCATAAATCACCCGACCGTGTAAGGAACGCAAACTCAAGGAACATAATCCCGGTATAACAGTAACTAGGGCGGCAAGAGTGGAACAAAACACCAGGCATAAGGCCGATCCTTCCACCCTTTCCAAATATATAGATGCATTAATTAAATAAGAGATATTGTGATATCCCAACATGTCCATGTTCCGATATGGAACAAACTTCAACTTCACCTGCAGCTAGCAACGCTATAAGAGGGGCTGAGCAAAAGCGGTAACATAGCCAAACAACGGTTTGCTAGGAGAGGATGGTTAGGGCTGACATGGCTAAAATAGGAGACATGATATAGCAAGTGATAGGTAGCGAGCATGGCAATAGAGCGAACAACTAGCATAGCAAAGATAGAAGTGATTTCGAGGGGTGGTCATCTTGCCTGCAAGATTCTTAGAGTTGTCGAAAGCTTGATCCTCGTAAGGGTACTCGACAGGTTCCTCGTTCATGAACTCGTCTCCCGGCTCTACCCAAGACAAGAACACAAACAAACGGAATCACAATCAACAACGAGAATGCGCAAGCAACATGATGCAAGACATGTATGATATGCAAGTTATGATATGCGATGCATATGCGTGCTCCGGAAGGAAAATGATGAACATGGCAGTAACTTGACAAACCAAGCATGCCACTGGAAAGATGAGATGATTTCGGTCGAAATCGATATAAAGATCACCGGAATCGGATGCACGGTTTGCAAATGACAAGCAAAACAAGAATGACACTAATCTGCGATAAACAGCAAGATAGCATTTAAAATGCAACACGTAACAATGCTACAGCACCCCAACATAGCAACAAAGCACATGGTAGTAATCTACAGGAGATGTTTCACAAAAGATGAACACTGAGCTACGGCTAGTTCACAACATATCAAGCTCAAACAAGCATGGCAAAAGTGCAAAAGATTACAGGTTCACAGACTTGGTGAAAAACTGGACATGGCAGAAATCAGCAACAGGTAGCAATGTTCAGAGCACGAAATAAACATGCTACAGGAACTTAACATAGCAAAACAAGGCATGGTAGTGTTCTACTGAATGCACATGACAAAAGTCCCTTACTGACCATAAGCCAAAAAGGACCAGAAGATATGATGGCAAGCATGTAAACATAGCAAGTTTCGTTATCAGGTTCCAGACTTGGCAGAAAACAGAGCATTGCAGAAATATTAATATGTTGGCCTCTTTGTGAGCTTGATGCACTCACTACAGAGCAATACATGACAAACCAAGCATACCTACAGCAAGATGGCATGTTTATGAAGCTATCCATGGCAAGAACAATTACATAGCATGTATGGATCAACTACAATAAGCTTGGCAAAAATGCATGTCATATTGAGAATCTGTCAGAAATATTTTATAGCAAAAGTAGAGCTAGATTGAGTCATGCTATGGTACTTTAAAATTGCAAAAAATTGCAGGAATGGATTAACTACAACTATATCTACAAAACATCCTTACTGAACATCTCCAAAATATGGATGGATCTCTTTGTAGCATCAAGTTTACATGGCAACAAAATTACAGCAGACTAGGACTTGGAGAAATCACTAAGTTTCTGAAATCAGAAATATTACGGGACCTACTTTGCATGCTTGTGCTAGTCACCACATAGATCACAAAAATACAAGGACTATATCACTGGAAAGATGGCATGGCATACTTCAAAACACTTGTAGAGCTCATGCTCAAAAGATGCACAGAATAAATGATACAAAAATGACAAATCTCCAAGTTCTGACAAGAACCAGAGAATAACAGCAACTAGCCCTCTTCCAACGAAGATTTGGGCATCAAGATGACCTCTAATGAAAATGATGCAATTGAACAAAATGAAGAACATCACGATACGAACAATTTGACATATTATACGCGCGAATCGGAGCTATTTGCACAAAGTTATCGCATCGGGAACAAGTACATATGCTGATAAATTTCTGGGACTTAGCAAAAAAAACGAGGTCGGGAGAAGTCAACGGGGAGGCTACCGCTCGATCGGATCTGGGCCGGCTCCCGAGCTCGAGCTCGAGCCCGACGGCGGCGAGGCAGGGACCGGCGGTGGCGGTCGCCGGCGGTGGAGGAGGGGCCCGGAGGGCGGCGGCGGGCGGCGCCGGTGGCCGGAGGGGAGGCCGGCGGCGGGCGGCGGCGGACCCGCGTCGGGCGGCGGCGGGCGGCCGCGGCGGCGCGCTGCGGCGGCGGAGGCGGCGGCGGCCGACGGGAGGCGCGGGCGCGGAGGCGCGGAGGAGCGGGCCGAGGGGGGCCGGCCACGGGCCCGGCGGGCCGGCGCGGTCCGGGCGGCGGCGGAGTGACGTGGCGCGCTCCGGTTGGCCGGGCGCGCGGCGGACGTTGTCCGGCCGGAGCGGACGCGTCCGGAGCGGCGCGGAGGGAGAGGGTTAGGGTTTCGTCTGAGATTTCGTTTTTCGGGATGCCCACTCATTTATAGGTAGAGGGAGTTAGGAGACTCCAAATGAGGTGCGGTTTTCGCCCACACGATCGTGATCGAACGACCTAGAGCATGGAAGAGAGTTTGGTGGGTTTTGGGCTGGTTTTAGAGGGGGTTTTGCTGGACAATCAAATGGACACTGCGGAGGCCCTGTTAACCTTTGGAGTACCAAACGACCTCCGAATGGAACGAAACTTAACCGGTAGTCTCCGGGTGGTATATAAAGACCACTTGACAAGCCTCGGTCCATTCCGAGAAAGTTTGACACACGCACACGAAAGAAAACAAGAGGGGTGCACCGGAGGAGATAGGAGCGCCGGATTGGAAAACGGACAACGGGGAAAATGCTCGGATGCATGAGACGAACACGTATGCGAATGCAATGCACATGATGACATGATATGAAAATGCATGACATGACAAAATACAAAACGAAAGACAAAACCCAACAACGGAGGGAAAAACATATTACATAGCCGGAAATGGCAAGAGTCGGAGTTACAAATATGGCAAGTTACATGCGGGGTGTTACATGTATGCCCATTAGAGGAAGGAAACGGTCCCATATAATCAAAGCCCCAAACATCAAATGGTTCAATAACGAGTGAATAATTCATAGGCATTTCTTGACTTCTACTAATATTACCAATTCTTTGACATTCATCACAAGATAAGACAAACTTACGAGCATCCTTGAAGAGAGTAGGCCAATAAAAACCGGATTGCGATACCTTATGTGCAGTTCTATCTCCAGCGTGGTGTCCTCCATAAGCTTCGGAGTGACACTTGCGTAGGATCTGTTCCTGTTCATGCTCAGGTATACAACGTCTAATAACACCATCTACTTCTTCTTTATAAAGGTGTGGGTCATCCTAGAAGTAATGTCTTAAATCATAGAAAAACTTTTTCTTTTGTTGGTATGTGAAACTAGGTGGTATAGATTTAGCAACAATGTTTCAGCATACTATGGAGCAGTACGAGAAGCATTAATGACATTTAATTGTTCATCAGGAAAGCTATCATTAAAAGGTAGTGGGTCATCAAGAATATTCTCTAACCTAGACAAGTTTTCTGCAACGGGGTTCTCAGCTCCCTTTCTATCAATAATATGCAAATAAAATTCTTGTAGCAAGAGAAACCATCTAATAAGTCTAGGTTTAGCATCTTTCTTCTCCACAAGATATTTAATAGCAGCATGATCAGTGTGAACAGTTGCTTTAGAATCAACAATATAAGGTCTGAACTTATCACAAGCAAATACAACCGCTAAAAATTCTTTTTCAGTAGTAGCATAATTTCTCTGGGCATTGTCTAGAGTTTTACTAGCATATTGAATAACATTTAATTTCTTATCAACTCTCTGCCCTAGAACAGCACCAACAGCATAATCACTAGCATCACACATAATTTCAAAGGGTAAATTCCAATCATGTGGTTGAACAATAGGTGCAGAAATCAAAGCTTTCTTAAGTATTTCAAATGCTTCTACACAATCATCATCAAAGACAAAAGGAATATCTTTTTGTAAGAGATTAGTTAGAGGCCTGGAGATTTTGGAGAAGTCCTTAATGAACCTCCTATAAAAACCGCATGACCAAGGAAACTTCTTATACCTTTAATGTCCTTGGGACACGGCATCTTTTCAATAGCATCGACTTCAGCTTTATCAACTTCAATACCTCTTTTAGAAATTTAATGCCCCAAGACAATACCTTCATTAACCATAAAGTGGCATTTCTCCCAATTCAAGACAAGATTAGTTTCTTCACATCTCAGCAAAACTCGATCCAGGTTGCTCAAGCAATCATCAAAAGAGGATCCATAAACAGAGAAATCATCCATGAAAACCTCACAAATCTTTTCACAAAAGTCAGAGAATATAGCCATCATGCATCTTTGAAAGGTAGCAGGTGCATTACATAAACCAAAAGGCATACGTCTATAAGCAAAGGTACCAAAAGGACAAGTAAAAGTGGTCTTTTCTTGATCCTCTGTTGACACAGGTATTTGAGAGAAAGCAGAATAACCATCTAGAAAGCAAAAATGTGTGTGTTTGGATAATCTTTCTAGCATTTGATCAATAAAAGGTAAAGGGTAATGATCCTTTTTAGTAGCTTTATTTAATTTGCAGTAATCAATTACCATTCTATAACATGTAACAATTCTTTGTGGGATCAATTCATCTTTATAATTAGGAACAACTGTAATACCTCCCTTATTAGGGACACAATGGACAGGACTTACCCACTGACTATCATCAATGGGATAAATTATACCTGCTTCAAGGAGCTTTAATATTTCCTTTCTTACCACTTCTTTCATCTTAGGATTTAGCCGTCGTTAGTGATCAATAACGGGTTTGGCGTCTTTCTCCAAATTTATTTTGTGTTGACATAGAGTGGGACTAATGCCCTTAAGACCATCAAGAGTATATCCAATAGCAGCACGGTGCTTCTTCAGAGTTTTCAATAATTTGTTTTCTTCATGCTCTGAAAGTTAGCACTAATAATAACAGGATATATCTTCTTTTCATCAAGATAAGCATATTTAAGAGTATCAGGTAATGGTTTAAGGTCAAACACGGGATCACCTTGGGGTGGAGGAGGATCCCCTAGGATTTCAACAGGCAAGTTGTGTTTCAGAATAGGTCCCTGTTTAAAGAATACTTCATCTATTTCCCTTCTTTCATTCATAAACGTATCATTTTCATGGTCTAGCAAATATTGTTCTAAAGGATCACTAGGAGGCACGGCAATAGAAGCAAGACCAATAATTTCATCTTTACTAGGCAATTCCTCATCACGGGGTTGTCTACTAAATTTAGCAAAATTAAGCTCATGAGACATATCACCCAAACCAATAGTAACAACATCCTTTTCGCAGTCTATCCTAGCATTAACAATGTTCAAGAAGGGTCTACCAAATATAATGGGACAAAATCTATCTTGTGGGGAACCAAGAACAAGAAAATCAGCAGGGTATTTAACCTTCCCACACAAGACTTCAACATCTCTAACAATCCCAATCGGTGAAATAGTATCTCTATTGGCAAGCTTAATGGTAACATCGATATCTTCTATCTCAGTAGGTGCAATATCATGCATAATTTCTTCGTATAAAGAATGAGGTATTGCACTAGCACTAGCACCCATATCATACAAGCCATGATAACAATGATCTCCTATTTTAACAGAAATAACAGGCATGCCTACCACAGATCTATGTTTATCTTTAGCACCAGGTTTAGCAATTCTAGCAGTCTCATCACAGAAGTAAATAACATGCCCATCGATATTATCAGCCAAGAGATCTTTAACCATAGCAATTTTAGGTTCAACTTTAACTTGCTCAGGGGGTTTGTGTGTCCTAATATTACTTTTGTTGACTACAGTTGAAGCTTTAGCATGATCCTTTATTCTAACAGGAAAAGGTGGGTTCTCAACATAAGCAGTAGGAACAACAGGATCATCATAAGTGATAGTCTTTTCTTCAACTTTAATAGGTGCAACTACTTTTACTTCAATGGGAGGACTATATTTAAACCACTTCTTCTTAGGGAGATCAACATGAGTAGCAAAGGATTCACAGAAAGAAGCTACTATCTCAGAGTCAAGTCCATATTTAGTGCTAAATTCATGGAAAACATCGGTATCCATAAAAGATTTAACACAATCAAACTTAGGTGTTATACCTGACTCCTTACCTTCGTCGAGATCCCAATCTTCAGAGTTGCGTTTAATTCTTTCCAATAAATCCCATTTGAATTCAATAGTCTTCATCATAAAAGAGCCAGTACAAGAAGTATCGAGCATGGAGCGATTATTGAGAGAGAGCCGAGCATAAAAATTTTGAATAATCATTTCTCTTGAGATCTCATGATTGGGGCATGAAGATAACATTGACTTAAGCCTCCCCCAATCTTGAGCGATGCTTTCTCCTTCGCGAGGCCAAAAATTATATATATAATTACGATCACGATGAACAAGATGCATAGGATAAAACTTCTGATGAAATTCCAATTTCAATCATTTGTAGTTCCATGATCTCATATCATCACATAGCCTATACCATGTCAATGCCTCTCCCTTCAAAGATAAAGGGAAGACCTTCTTCTTGATAACATCATCGGGAATACCTGCAAGCTTAAATAATCCACAAACTTCATCCACATAGATTAGGTGTAAATCGGGATGTAATGTTACATCTCCTGTAAAAGGATTAGCTAGCAGTTTCTCTATCATACCCGAAGGAATTTCGAAGTAAATATTTTCAGTAGGTTCAGTAGGTTGAGTAGAAACTCTTTGCTCTACTGGTCGGGGTGAAGATACCCCGAACAAGAGCCTCAAAGGATTATGTTCCATAGTAACAAGTGACAGTAAATTTCAGCACACTATATAAATTTTTCCTTACCAAATTCCACCTACCAAAGGAGCTTCACTCCCCGGCAACGGCGTCAGAAAAGAGTCTTGATGATGCACAAGTATGGGGGATCTATCGTAGTCCTTTTGATAAGTAAGAGTGTCGAACCTAATGAGGAGCAGAAGGAAATGACAAGCGGTTTTCAGTAAGGTATTCTCTGCAAGCACTGAAATTATCGGTAACAGATAGTTTTGTGATAAAGTAATTTGTAACGGATGACAAATAAAAAGTGTAAATAAAGTGCAGCAAGATGGCCCAATCCTTTTTGTAGCAAAGGATTAGCCTGGACAAACTCTTATATAGAGAAAAGTGCTCCCGAGGACACATGGGAATTATCGTCAAGCTAGTTTTCATCATGCTCATAGGATTCGCGTTCGTTACTTTGATAATTTGGTATGTGGATGGACCGGTGCTTAGGTGCTGCCCTTTCTTGGACAAGCATCCCACTTATGATTAACCCCTATTGCAAGCATCCGCAACTACAAGAGAAGTATTAAGGTAAACCTAACCATAGCATGAAACATATGGATCCAAATCAGCCCCTTACGAAGCAACTCATAAACTAGGGTTTAAGCTTCTGTCACTCTAACAACCCATCATCTACTTATTACTTCCCAATGCCTTCCTCTAGGCCCAAACAATGGTGAAGTGTCATGTAGTCGACGTTCACATAACACCACTAGAGGAGAGACAACATACATCTCATCAAAATATTGAACGAATACCAAATTCACACGACTACTTATAGCAATACTTCTCCCATGTCCCGAGGAACAAACGTAACTACTCACAAATCATATTCATGTTCATAATCAGAGGGGTATTAATATGCATAATGGATCTGAAAATATGATCTTCCACTAGATAAACCAACTAGCATCAACTACAAGGAGTAATCAACACTACTAGCAACCCACAGGTACCAATCTGAGGCTTTGGGACAAAGACTAGATACAAGAGATGAACTAGGGTTTGAGAGGAGATGGTGCTGGTGAATATGTTGATGGAGATTGGCGCCCTCCCAATGAGAGGATCGTTGGTGATGACGATGGTGATGATTTCCCCCTCCCGGAGGGAAGTTTCCCCGGCAGAACAACTCTGCCGGAGCCCTAGATTGGTTCCGCCAAGGTTCCGCCTCGTGACGGCTGAGTTGCTTCCCGAAAGCTTGCTTATGATTTTTCTCGGACGAAAGACTTCATATAGCAGAAGATGGGCACCGAAGGCCTGCCAGGGGGCCCACGAGGTCGGGGGCGCGCCCAGGGGGATAGGGCACGCCCCCACCCTCGTGGCCAGGGTGTGGGCCGCCTCTGATGGATTCTTTCGCCAATATTTTTTATTAATTCCAAAAATAACTTCCGTGAAGTTTCAGGACTTTTGGAGCTGTGCAGAATAGGTCTCTAATATTTGCTCCTTTTCCAGCCCAGAATTCCAACTGCCAGCATTCTCCCTCTTCATGTAAACATTGTAAAAGAAGAGAGAATAGGCATAAGTATTGTGACATAACGTGTAATAACAGCCCATAATGCGATAAATATGAATATAAAAGCATGATGCAAAATGGACGTATCACACAGCTACGTTCGCATGCCTTTTGGTTTGTCGAACGCGGCTGTTACCTTCCAGCATCGCCTGCGGAGCGTTCTAGCAGCTCAGGAGGCTAGGAACCACGCGGTCCTGGTGGAGATGGCGATGGTTCTTCGTGAGCCCCCTGAGCCCCCAGTGTCTCCCGAGGTTCAGGACCCAGGCGGTTCGTGAGGAGCGACTTCTTCACCACGCGTCTTCAGCTACTCCAACATCTCCTCAGCAGCGGTGCCAAGTGACATTTTCCGGTTTGTTCAGTTGGGGGCGCCCCTCGGGCCGCATTATCCCCAGATCGCATGGGCCTGTCCCTGCGACATGTATCAATTCGTGCCTTTGATTTGCTTTATTGGGGGTGCCCCTTGGGCAGCATCATCCCCAAGCCGCGTGGGTCCGTCCCTGTGGCATGTATCGTTTTGCATCTATCAGAACTAGCCTTACCTCCCTCTATGACTTGCCTTATGATTATCATCTTTCCTGTCCGGTGCTTCAATACCATGAACGTCGTGCGCCCTTGCAAACTCACTCACGACCGCCTCATGATTAAGGACTGGCACGGTGTTTGTGCTCGGGTCCGTCCTTGCAGCGTCGCCAAACCCAAGAGGCTGAGATCTGGCTCGCGGACCAGCCCCAGTGTATGTCATCTCCCATGGCCCTTGGTGCCTTGATCTCGCATGAGCTAATCACGGGCGGACGAGCTGCGGTGCGCGACCCGGTGCCTCACCACCATGGGAGCCGCGCACCGGTTGTCTTTCTTTAGGATTTTCGCATGAGAAGACTGGGCACGGCGTCTGTGCTCGGGTCCATCCCTGCAACATCGACAAACCCAACGACTGACCTCTGTCTGGCGGGCCGGTCCAATTCACATCACCTCCTGGGGTCGTTGGTGTTTGACCTTCTCATGTGACAACCTCAGGACATTCACTCGGCGCAGGCTGTCTAACCATCTCGCAGGACCATCACAAGTGTTCTAAATCAAATTCAGGCGCAACCTGCCTTGAGGTAGGGCCTCGTGAGTCCCGCACTGGCTCACGAGTGCCCAGACAAACCTCCCCTAGCCCTGTCGTGCAAGCCATGTGCCAGGGCGGGGCTGTACACGCCCCGGGGGCTCCACTCAGAGGGAGCCCCCACCCACGAACCAGTGGAAGCACCATGCTCCGCGCTGGCAGTCAACACGGTCGAGGAGCGGCTATGCCCGTGCAAGTGCGGAAGCGCCATGCTCCGCGCTAGTGATAAACAACTCAGGGCGGCCCGATGGGCGCATCAACCTCAGGGAGCCGCCAGGCTCAGTGTTCTGCCTCATCACAACACTTCCCTTCAGGAGAGTCGCGCGAGGGGGCTGGGCACGGGGGCTACGCTCAGGTCGCGCCTAGCGTACGCCACCCTGCCAAGTCCCTCGGACTTGGTCGTCGCGTGCCCCTCCCGAGCAGGACCTCGGTGAGGAAAGGTATGGAGGTCTGTTCGCACGTCAAGGGGGACTCCTGACTATCGCAACTTAGGAGCCTAACTGGTCACGTAGCCCCTCACTCCTTGGTCTCGTCTTGGTGATCCGGACGACCCAACGGCGGCTGAGGTATGCACGGGGCTGGGCCCTGCCGACGCAGAACGCTAAGACCTACTCTCACATCTCCTTCTTGAGGGTTGTTCGCACGTCAAGGGGGACTCCTGAGCATCGCGACTCAGGAGCCTAACTGGTCCCGTAGCCCCTCACCCCTTGGTCTCGTCCTGGTGATCCGGACGACCCAACGGCGGCCGAGGTATGCGTGGGGCCGGGCCCTACCGACGCAGAACGTCAAAGCAAACAGGAAGGAAATCGCAAAATCCTAGCAAATTATTACAATACATACTGTCTCTTAAAAGGTGCCAAGTGCATAAGTTCTTACGCCTCCACGAGGCACGATACATGTTGCAGGAATAAAATTAAGGGGAGCGTCACCAGCGAGATTCTTCTTCAGCCTTGGACACCGCGATCGCCCGCCATGGGTGCTCCGTCGTCGACAACGTTGCCGTCGCCTGTGCCGTCCGCCGTGGCCGCAGGTTCGGCGGCACCATCGGCCGTAGGCGTGGGGTCGTCGGCGAGGAATTTTCGTAGCAGGGCCTCCACCTGGTCCTTCACGGCTTCGGTAGCAGCAGTGCAACGCTCCAGGTCCACAGGCTCAACTAAGGCTCCGAAGTCGAAGTTGGGGTCGCGAAGGTGGAGATGGCTGAAGACGCGCATCATGGCCGAGGCGGAGAGCGCGCGGGATTCTCCCTCCACCATGGGGCCGACCCAAAGAACGACGCCCTCGAGCGTCGTGACAAGATGGGGGAGCAGCTCGGTGGGGCCTTCCTCAGCAGTCACCAATGGCTTCTTCAACCCCCTCCCATAGAGATCCCGCAGTGCCTTGCGGGACCTCTTCTCAAGAGAACTAAAGATGGCACAATCTTGGGAGAGAACTTTTGCCTTGGTCTCCAGCTGAGTCTTCTCCGCCTCCACCTCCTCCTTCAACTTCTCCAGGCGGCTGCACTCCGCAGCCTGCGCCCGGCCCGATTGCTCTAGCTCGGAGTCGCGCTCAGCAACTGTGGCCTCACGAGCCTTCAGCTCCTCCTCTTGCACCTCGCGCTGACGGGCCTCGGTGGCCTATTGGTCGCGAAGGGCCTTCAGGTCGGCCTCCGCTGCCTGGCAGCGCTTCTCGACAGCCTCAGCATCCTTCAACGCCACGTCGCGGGCGGCCGCGGCCAGGCCGGCAGCTTGTTTACCCTCCTCAGAGGCCGCTACGGCCTTGCTCCATGGCGCCCTGACGGACGCATCAGACCACAGCCATCCCGAGATCAACTCCAGGCGCCTCGACGCCAGGCGACGGTCGATGCCTTGAAGGTCGTCGCGAAGCTGGGTCAGCGCAGAAAGAGCCTCCTCCAAAGCACCAGGCGAAGCAGGCGGATCACGGCCCAGTGGCGTGATGGAAGAGGGAAGAGACACCGCCGGCGCCAGGATCAGTAAGGTAGCAGCGACAGAGGGGGCCGGGGGCTCCAGAGCTTTCGGGACCTCAGCAGGCGAGTTGAGGGCGGGCGCCTCCGGAGCCGCCTGGGTTATGGAGATCGCCTTCTCCTGAGGCCGGGCCCCCGAGTCTCGCAAGGACGAACCAGCCACGGGAGCGCGCTGGCCGTCCCCATCCCTCGATGGTCCCAGTCGTCTCCTTCTTCTTCTTCACCACCGGCATCGGCCTAGCCGTGCAAAAGGGAGGCATCAAGATACTACGACAGGAGCAGGGAACAGAGATCAAGGCGGAGCACTTACTGGTCCACGATGGCGTAATCCCTCGCCCTCTTCAGAAGCACCATGCCCGCAGTCTTCGCGGACCGGGGCACTGGCACACGAGCCCCAGGGGCTGACAAGGGCGTGAAGCCCGGGTTTGCGGCAGTGCATGCCGGTGACGGAGCAGAGGCACCACCTCGGGACCCCCGGCTTCAGCTTCTTCAGAGGAGTGCCCCTGGATCTCATGGTGACCCCAATGGAGTGCAGGGACTCCTGAACCGGGTGCTCGCCGGCGTCGTCGTTGTCAGAAAGGATGAGGCACCACCTCGGGACCCCCGGCTTCAGCTTCTTCAGAGGAGTGCCCCTGGATCTCATGGTGACCCCAATGGAGTGCAGGGACTCCTGAACCGGGTGCTCGCCGGCGTCGTCGTTGTCAGAAAGGATGAGGAGGAGGTCGGCTTGCGCGCGGGGGGGGGGGGGAGGAGGTCTCCCTCGGACCTTCCAAGGTCTCCTCCGAATCTATCCTCTCCTCCTCGTCGGACTCGCTGGAAGGCGCCGCCACCGGGGAGCCCGGGGGCCGAGAAGGCCGCAGAGGCACAAGCCCGCGCTCGTCGAAGGCAGGCATGGCGGCGGCGAACTTCTCCTCGTCCGGGCGGCAATACAGCGGAAGATGGGAGTCCGGGGGGCAGCCCTGATCCTTCCTGAGCAGGGTGCGCACAATTTGGTCCAGCTCCTCCTTGGACAGGTCGTCCGGGCGCAGCCGGAGGTCATCTCATGCGCCCTTGAACTTCCACGGAGGGCGCGAGTGCACCTGGAGCGGGGCCAGGCGCTGCGTTAGGAATTCCTGGACGATCATGGCCCCCATCAGCTTCTCCGCCTTTGGGTCATCAGTCTTCAGGTCTGCTGCCATCTTCTCTAGCAACGGCTTCGCCGTGGGATCGGTGAGCTTCTCATGAGTCCACCCTTCTAGGGGCATTGGCAGCAAGGTCGGCAGCACCAGCCTAGGGTGGGAGCGCTTGGCGTCCATGAAGATCCACCTATTCCTGAAGACCTCCACCTTCTTCCCGGCCCGCGAAATCGCATTTCTGCCATGGGCCGCGACGAAGTTGGCGCACCCAGAGCACTGGGTGCCATTAACCCGGAGATAGAAGAGGTGGCGAAGCAGCGCCACGGAGGGCATCATCCCCAGAAATGCCTCGCAGTAGAAGGCAAAGATCGATAGGAGGAGGACGGAGTTGGGGTGAAGATGGAGGGCGTGGAGCTTGTAGTGGCGAAGAACGGCGATGAAGAAGTCGGAGAAAGGAGGAACTAGCCCCACAAAGACGTCCTACTGAAAGAAGGGGTAGAAGGTGCCGCCCAGGGTTTCTGGCTTAGCAGAGCCGACCTGGAGCGCCGTCTCTCCCCCTTCATTGCTGCTGCCGGCCCTCACCTAGAGCACGGTGGCGAGGTGCTTCTCCTTGGCGAGAGTGGACGCGCACAAGGCTGGCTTGAACCAGGAGGCTTGGCGCCCGGCCGCGGCGGAGGATCCAGCCTTATAGGTGGCCATCGGTCGTTGTGGGATGAGATTAGCGGATCTGGAGGTTTTATGAGCAGGAGGAGAAAGGGGATCTGGAGCAACACGAAGGGAAGGCAATGAAAGTTTTGCAGCGGGCGCCAGCCTTTTTTACCAAGCAAGGACAGTTGCCGAGGCAGCGCGTGGGGAAGCGGAGACGCCCACGTCCCATCAATCGCCACGCGTCGACTGAGGCCTCATGCGGTTAGGGCCCGCGGCGCTCCGCACTTGCCCTTTGGCTTCACCTCAAAGCCAAGTTCGAGCGCACCTTGGGCCCGGGGGCTACTGTTGGCGTCCTGAGACCGGGGGTGCCCAGACTTGCCTGCCTGCGGCCCACGGGGTGGCTCCGTCTATGGCCCGGTACGACCCAGCTTCAACAACAACTACACAAGACCCTCGCGAGGGGCCAAGCCTCGCGAGGCAGACGACACCAAGACCTTCGCGGGGGGCAGCGTCACCATGCCGGCTCCCGAGGAGCGGAGATATCTATGCAAGGTGCACCTCACGAGGTTCATATGATGTGAGCCATGACGACCAAGGCCAGACGGGCGCCAGCGGGCGTAGTGTACCAGTTTCCTCTTTGGTGCTAAGGAGGCAAGCGCAGGCGCGGGGTCCTGAAGAATCAAGCAAAGGTTTCCATATCGGTGCAACGAGACCAAGACCGCCAGGACGGCAGGACAGAGGTCATTGCGGAGCCCACCACGGCATCACCACCAGAGGCTTTTGCAGGCGAAGACTACTTTGTCAGGATAACTTGTACTAGTTGTCTCCCTTCAAATTTGGCTGTTGTGGGATCCCTTCCCGCCTACATTTGGGAAGAATACCAAGGCCACTATAAATAGGACTTAGCCACCACCATAGAGGGGACAGATCATTGAGATCACCCTCTCATCCACCAGCTCATCGAGCTCAAGAACACCTCACCTCCTGAGGCTGTCCAACCACTTTACTAGTTCATCCTCAGCCCCTCGAGGCTATCCACCACAAAGCTGGAGTAGGGTATTACACCGCAAGGTGGCCCGAACCAGTCGTCGGCTTCACCCCCCAGGTGAATGTCATGAGGGGTGTTTTGTTTCTGTGTTGTTACCCTTAGCCAACATCTTGGTACCCGGAGGAGGTAGCGTGTGGCCAAAACTAGGCAATCAGACTATTCAGTTTTACCGCTTTCACTTAGCCTTAGGAGCTTGACGGTGGGGGCTAAGGACTAGCCCCCTGTGTTTTTTAATATACTTGGGGGTAAATACTGGCCCTTTCCGGTCACTTGGTTTGTGTTAAGACAAACCCTTCGCGTGACACGGCAAAATCGCCAATGGTTTTTTGAGTCAAACCTCGTCATCGGATCACCGATCAGTTCGCGCTTACTATGACGGTCAGTTTTTGGCTTTCTCCTCCTGAGGTACTTGACTGGGCAAGCCAGAACTACAATCGCATGGGTTCTCCCTTTGCCCTCTTAGCCGAAGGTGCGGAAAATAAGGGGCAAGCACAGAAGCCGGGCAACCCAACTGTTGACCTAAGACATAGTTCGGAACTTGATGCATATAGTGCAATATCCGAGATGTCGAACACTCAGTGGAAAGCAGTGTCGGACTTGGGGTGTCGAGCTGATAGTGAAATCGATCACTAAGTTAGTTAACCGATCATGTTTTCATGCCGGGCTATTCGAAGGGTGAGGGGAGAATCAGAAATGGGATAGACAATCGCAAGATGCGGATATCCGAACACCATAAAGGGTGTATTTATTATTTCTCTTAAGCTCAGGATGTCTAACCGTACAATTCAAATTGCCATGGAATTATTTGTAAAAAGAAAAAGGCGTTACAGAGTAAAGGGTTTACGCAGGGCCTTGATGCGTGAGTCGAAGCCTCCACTATGCCCTGCTGCACGTCTACGCCTTCCCTTCTGAGAGCTGGGAGGGACCATCAACAAAACCTTGAGGGGTTAGGATCCTGTTGATGAAGCTTTATGCTTGGGGGGGTTTGCTGAATTGGCACCCGGGTCGTCCGGAGGTAATTCCGAAGTTCAGGTTAGCCAAACATATGCTTCGGATTTATTGATATATACCTCACGGCTGCCCATGGTATTTTGAGTGCGAAATTGTGCCGACGAGGCACGTGGAGCGCGAAGAGTGTGGGCGTGCCGTGGGCCGCGCATCCCTATTTGCAATGAACGCATGCAGGTTCCCATGGTGGGGAATGGGTTCGAACCCGTTTACTGTTGTCACCGGTCTGTACGGCGGGTCGGCATCTAGACCTGAATGGTCCGGTTTGGTCTTCGACTGCCAGGGCCGCAGTGTGCTCTTCGGTCCGAAGTGAGCGTTCTGTGTTGCCTTTCATTGTTATGACGCCCGAAGGATCAGACATCTTCAAGTTGAGGTACGCGTAATGCGGGACGACATTGAACTTGGCGAACGTCGTTTGGCCGAGGAGGGCGTGATAACCGCTGCAGAAAGGTGCAATGTCGAAGATCAAGTCCTCGCTTCGGAAGTTGTCCGGAGAACCGAACACTACTTCAAGCGTGTGCCTGTGCAGCGGGCCTCCACTCCCGGAATGACCCCCTTGAAGGTGGTGTTATTGCGTTTGATCCTTGACGGATCGATCCCCATCTTCCTCACTCTGTCTACATATATCGAACTGAGGCTACTGCCCTGTCCATTAGGACTGTAGTGAGGTGGAGTCCATTGATGATAGGGTCGAGTACTAAGGCTACGGATCCTCCATGGCATATGCTGGTCGGGTGATCCCTTTGATCGAAAGTGATCGATCAAGCTGACCATGGATTGAAGTTCAGCGCTATGAGCTCGACGGAATATACGTCTCACAGTGCTCGTCTCCTTTCCTTCTTTGGTATGTGGGTTGCGTAGATCATATTTACCATCTTGACCTCCGAAGGGAAGGGTTTCTGGCCTCCACTATTCAGCCTGCCAGGCTCGTCATTGTCCTTGATTCATGGGATTTTGCCCAAGTCTTCGGCTGTAAGCTTGCCGCCGTGCTTTATCACCCAACAGTTACGGTTGGAGTGGTTGGCGGGCTTCTCTGGAGTGCCGTGGATCTGGCAAGTCCTGTCCAGTATTGCATCTAGTATGGAAGGGCTGTCACCGTTGCCTTTAGGGGCTTTCTTTAGGGGTCCGGACTTCTAATTGCAGAATCGGACATTTACTATCGTATCCTCGCCCTCGCCATCTGATACGTCCATTTTGCATCATGCTATTATATTGATATTTATTGCATTATGGGCTCTTATTACACGTTATATCACAATACTTATGCCTTTTCTCTCTTATTTTATAAGGTTTACATGAAGAGGGAGAATGCCGGCAGCTAGAATTCTGGACTAGAAAAGGAGCAATATTAGATACCTATTCTGCATAACTCCATAAATCCTGAAACTTCACGGAGAATTATTTTGGAATATATAAAAAATAATGGGCGAAGAAAGCACCAGAGGGGGGCCACCAGCCATCCACAAGGGTGGGGGGCATGCCCTACCCCCCTAGGCGCACCCCTGCCTTGTGGGCCACCTAGCAGGCCCTCGATGCCCATCTTCTGCTATATGGTGTGTTTTGACCTGGAAAAATCAGAAGGAAGCTTTCGGGATGAAGTGCCGCCGTCTCAAGGCGGAACTTGGGAAGAACCAATATAGGGCTCCGGCGGAGCTGTTCTGCCGGGGAAACTTCCCTCCGGGAGGGGAAAATCGAAGCCATCGTCATTACCAACGATCCTCTCATCGAGAGGGGGTCAATCTCCATCAACATCTTCACCAGCACCATTTCCCCTCAAACCCTAGTTCATCTCTTGTATTCGATCTTTGTCTCAAAACCTCAGATTGGTACCTGCGGGTTGCTAGTAGTGTTGATTACTCCTTGTAGTTGATGCTAGTTGGTTTCTTCGGTGAAAGATCATATGTTCAGATCCTTAATGGTAATTAATACTCCTCTAAATATGAACATGAATATGCTTTGTGAGTAGTTACTTTTGTTCCTGGGGACATGGGATGAGGGAGTCCTGGATTGGGGGTCCTCGGACAGCCGGACTATATACTTTAGCCGGACTGTTGGACTATGAAGATACAAGATTGAAGACTTCGTCCCGTGTCCGGATGGGACTCTCCTTGGCGTGGAAGGCAAGCTTGGCAATACGGATATGTAGATCTCCTCCCTTGTAACCGACTCTGTGTAACCCTAGCCCCCTCCGGTGTCTATATAAACCGGAGGGTTTAGTCCGTAGGACAACAACAACCATACCATAGGCTAGCTTCTAGGGTTTAGCCTCTACGATCTCGTGCTAGATCAACTCTTGTAATACTCATATCATCAAGATCAATCAAGCAGGAAGTAGGGTATTACCTCCATCGAGAGGGCCCGAACCTGGGTAAACATCGTGTCCCCCGCCTCCTGTTACCATCCGCCTTAGACGCACAGTTCGGGACCCCCTACCCGAGATCCGCCGGTTTTGACACTGACATTGGTGCTTTCATTGAGAGTTCCACTGTGCCGTCACCGTAAGGCTAGATGGCTCCTTCGATCATCGGCAACGATGCGATCCAGGGTGAGGTTTTCCTCCCCGGACAGATCTTCGTATTCGGCGGCTTCGTACTGCAGGCCAACTCGCTTGGCCATCTGGAGCAGATCGAGAGCTACGCCCCTGGCCATCAGGTCAGGTTTGGAAACTTGAACTATACTGCCGACATCCGCGGAGACTTGATCTTCGACAGATTCGAGCCCATGTCAGGTGCGCCGCACGATCACGACGGGCATGACTTAGCTCTGCCGTCGGACAGTGTTCGGGAGATCACACCTGCGACTACTCCGGAACAAATTGCGCCATCTGAGGACGGGTGGATGGACCCCGCCACGGAGGCCGCACACTCAGTGGCGATAGAGCCGAATACTGACTTCACCTCCTACGAGACCCGCGTTGCCGAACCATTGGATTCGTCCCCGGCCGTGGGCCCCGAACCGCTTGTGTCGGTGCCTACCGAATCTGATCGGGCACCGATCTTGGAGTTTTCCTCCGCGGATATCTTTCAGCACTCGCCCTTGGGCGATGTGCTAAACTCATTGAGGTCTCTCTCCTTGTTAGGAGACCCTTGGCCGAACTATGTCCAGCTAGAATGGGATGCGGACGATGAAGAAATTCGCTCCCCACCCACCACCCACTTAGTAGCCACTGTCGACGATTTAACCGACATGCTCGATTTCGGCTCCGAAGACATCGACGGTATGGACGACGATGCAGGAGACGAACAGGAACCATCGCCCACAGGGCGCTGGACAGCCACTTCATCACATGATATATACATGGTGGATACACCCAAAGAAGACAATGATGAGGAACGGGAGGATGCAGCGAAGGATAACCCCCTCGAGAAGCAACCAAAGCGACGACGTAGACGCCGCTCCAAATCCCACCTCGGCAAAAATAGCGATAACAGCGCAAGAAAGAATGAGACCCCGGTCGACTCCAAAGCAACAGAGCAGGACGAGCCAGCGGACGGCGAACATAGTACGGAGCCACTGTCCGATCACGGCGACGCCGAGGGTAGAAATCATCAACCTGTCTCCGGAGAGGAGAATAGTCTGGATGACGATATACATATCATCCCGGAAAGGAACTTGGAACAAGAGAACCTCCACGGAAGGCTTATTGCCAGCGCAAGGAGTCTTAAGAAGCAGAAACAAAGGCTTAAGGCCGCGCAAAATACACTCATCAATAGATGGAACAAAGCGCTGGACACTACTGAAAAGTACGGTGGCAATCGCCACACAAAGAGTTACCCAAAGTGCAAGCTGCTGCCTGAATTCGATGACGAGGCCTTAGAGCCTACACAGCCAAAAAATAAAGCGGCCGACCGGTCGGATCGACCACCTCGTGGCCGCGATAGGGCGGCTTACGAGGCCGCACATAAGTCAACACACGATTCACGTGAGGACTTGCATCAAAAATCCGGCATGACCGGATCCATCTACGGATCTAGGAAGCGTGCTCCAGCGCAGAATCAAAACCGAACACTACAACAGCCAGAATGCCATGACACATCCAAATATAGGGGTGCCGCGCACCCCCTATGCTTCACCAATGAGGTGCTGGATCATGAATTTCCAGAGGGATTCAAACCCGTGAACATAGAGGCGTACGATGGGACGACAGACCCTGGGGTCTGGATTGAGGACTTCATGCTCCATATCCATATGGCTCGCGGAGACGATCTCCACACCATCAAATACTTGCCCCTCAAGTTGAAAGGACCAGCTCGGCACTGGCTGAAGAGCCTCCCCGAAAATTCAATTGGAAGTTGGGAGGAGCTTGAGGATGGTTTTAGGGCTAACTTTCGAGGGACCTATGTCCGACCTCCGGACGCAGACGATTTAAGTCATATAATTCAACAGCCCGGAGAGTCAGCCCGAAAGCTTTGGAATAGATTTCTTACTAAAAAGAATCAAATCGTCGACTGCCCGGACGCCGAAGCCTTAGCAGCTTTCAAACACAGCGTCCGAGACGAATGGCTCGCCAGACACCTCGGCCAAGAAAAACCGAGGACAATGGCAGCCCTAACAAGCCTCATGACCCGCTTTTGCGCGGGCGAAGATAGCTGGCTGGCCCGTAGTAGCACCAGCGACCCAGGCACATCTGAAGTCAGGGATGGCAATGGAAAACCACGACGCAGTAAAAGCAAGCGTCGAAATAACGAAGACAGCCCAGACAACACGGCGGTAAACGCCGGATTTAGGGGCTCTCGACCCGGTCAGCGGAAAAAGCCTTTCAAAGGCAACAGAGATGGACCGTCCAGCCTAAACAAGATTCTAGACAAATTATGTCAGATTCATGGCACCTCCGATAAACCTGCAAATCACACCCACAGAGAATGCTGGGTCTTCAAGCAGGCCGGCAAGCTAAACGCCGAACACAAGGGGAGGGAGACACCAAGTGAAGACGAGGATGAGCCTCGCCAGCAAAACACTGGGGGACAGAAAAAATTCCCACCAGAGGTCAAAACAGTGAACATGATTCACGTAACAAAAAGAAGGAGCAAACATGCACTCCGAGACATATGCGCCGTAGAGCCCCAGTCACCCCCCTAAGTTCAACCCTTGGTCGGCCTGCCCGATCACTTTTGATCGCAGGGATCACCTGACAAGTATCCGGCACGGAGGATTGGCTGCCTTGGTGCTAGACCCAATTATCGACGGATACCACCTCACCCAAGTCCTCATGGACGGCGGCAGTAGTCTTAATCTGATATATCAGGACACAGTCCGCAAAATGGGGATAGACCCGACAAGAATCAGCCAAAGCAATACTACCTTTAAAGGAGTAATACCAGGCCCAGAGGCCCGTTGTACGGGCTCTCTAGTACTAGAGGTTGTATTCGGTTCTCCCGACAACTTCCGAAGTGAAAAGTTAACCTTCGACATCGCTCCATTCCGAAGCGGCTATCAAGCACTACTCGGAAGAACAGCTTTCGCTCGTTTTAATGCAGTACCGCATTACGCTTCTCTTAAGCTTAAGATGCCCGGTCCACGTGGCATCATCACAGTTAGCGGAAATGTTGAGCGTTCCTTACGTGCGGAAGAACATGTGGCGGCTTTAGCAGCCGAACACTAAACGGCCTCTCCAACCAGAATAAATGATCGGTCGTCAAGACCGCGGACACGGCTAGACGAGTCCGGCGCATCACTAGCTGTAACAGCTTAGATAAACCTGAGATTGGTTTGATGGATATACCCCCATAGGCGGTACCAGGGGCTTCCCGCATGTAAAAAGGACTACAGTTCGGCTCGACCTTACTTATCTTGAATTTTAATGGTTTATTGAGAATAACCAATTTTTCGCACGACAACTTTCACCTAAGTTCTTCTCTTTTACAGATGATAATCGTGCTACACCCTTCCAGGATACGGCACAACGGAGACACAGGCGCAGACGTGCAGCAGGGCCCCGCTCAAAGGTTTCTTTTTAGATTAAGACCCTGTGTAAACCTTTTTTACTGTCTCTTGTTGCTTCACATCCTCCGGATACTCAGTATAACCGAGAGGGATGCTGACGTTATTGGCATTTCGCCACGTCAGAATGATGCACGTACCTGGACACTCAGGGTTCATTATCAAGGGCGTTACTCAGCCCGGTATATGTTGTAAAGACCGAATACCTTAGGGAGTGTTCGGCGTCGCGAGTTTGGCCTTATATGCATCAGCTCCGAATCATGTCTTTGGTCAAATGTTGGGTTTGCCCGGCTCCCGCGTTTTGCTACCTTACGTTCCGCTCTATCGGCTAAGGTGGCACCGGGAGAACTACTGCGATTGTGCCCTGGTTCATCCGGATGAGCACCTCAGTAGAGAAAGCCGAAAACTGACTGTCATGATAAAGCGCGAGACTGGTCAACCACTCGATGACTTAGCGGAATCTTCGGGATTCCTCCGCATTAACGAAGGGCCGGTTTTCCCGGTCATGTACGTACGCGCCCCAGACTCAGATGAGCGTGGAAGTACCAGGGGCTATATAGTAGCCCCACTGTCAAACTCCTATGGTTAAGTGAAAGTGTTAAAGCAATATAGTCTGATTGCCTCGTTCGCCGCGCTACCACCTCCTTAATGGACCAAGACGTTGGATCAAGTGTGAACACGCGCTTTTGCGAACACCCCCGCATTATATGCGTGGGGGCTGAAGCCGATGACTGCAAACTTTCAGGTTATATACATATATACATAAACGGCCGCACAGGAGGCACCATAATACTTTCAGGCAAAAGTATAAACACAGCCTTTATAATTTAAATAGCATTGTTTTTACAATCGGAATACATGTCACTCGAACATGACACTCTTCGAGCACTGAGTCTCTATTAAACGAGCACCTTCCAGGACTTCTTCAAAATAGTGCTCGGATGAAACCTGGCGTACGGCCGGATTCTGGGTTGCAATAGCGGTGGCCTCCATCTCTGCCCAGCATGTCTTGACACGGGCAAGAGCCATCCGCGCACCTTCTATGCACGCCGACCACTTTACAACGTCAATATGCGGCACAACACCAAGGAATCGTTGCACAAGACCAAAATAACTACTCGGCCTTGGTCCTTCCGGCCAGAGATGATCCACGACAGACCTCATGGCAAGTCCAGACAACCTATGGAGCTCGGCCCACTCGGCCATTTGCTCATTTAACAGCAGCGGACGCGCCGGAGCATTGAATTGCGACCAGAACAACTTTTCCACTTCGTGATCTTTTTGATCTTTGAAAAACTTGGTCGCATCGGCGGCACTCGCTGCCAAATCCAAGTACGCGTCTGCAGAACTCCATAATTGATCCAGGAGAGCATACTTAGGATCTCCGAACTTCGTCCGCAACAAAAAGGGCTTCCCAGCCGTGATATCTCCGGCTTGTCGTAGCACCTCCTTCGCTGCTCTGATTTTAGAGCCGGTTTCCTTGGCTGCTACCATGGCTTTGTCCAGGTCCGCCGTCTTTGTTTGACTTTCCCTTTCAAGAAGCTCATAACGGTCGGTGGCACCATTCAACTCAACAGCCATCTTGGCTATTTTCTCTTTGCTCTCGCAATGCGCAGCCTGTTCGGCTCTTAATTCTTCGACCGCCTTTAGGGCGGCCACATCACTCCTCCTGGCTTGTTCCTTGGCTTGGGCAAGTTCCGCCCGGAGGGTCTCCACGGCGGCAGCTCCATCTGCAGTCACAACATATTATAGATACTAGCATCATGCCCCTCTTAATATATGTTGACCATCGGAGAATACATACCCCGTGCCTCGTCAAGCCGCCTGTTTACAAGCACGATGTCGGCATCCGCCGCATCAAGTTGCTGCTTCAGTTCGGCAAACTCCCTAGTGCGGCTAGCCACCGGACCCTCAGCCACCTGCACATGAAGGTGGCATGATTATTACCTGGGACTATGATCCTCTGTTTGCCGCCTTTTTTGACAGCAACCAGAGTCTCAGGGGCTACTATCTGCATAGGGCACACCTGGCGTGTGCGGTACCGTCAAAAATATACATATTACTTTGTGTACCTCAATGCCTCTCAGCAGGCTCATAAAAGCTTCATGCAACCCGCTTTCGGTGGATGAAATCTTCTCAACTACCGTACCCATTAACGTACGATGCGCCTCTAAGATAGCCGCTTGCTCCAGAAGACTCATCAATGCGTCCGATCACGCACCGGACAGCTCCGGACTTTTTCTGTTGCTCCCTTCAGGAGCCGAATAGTCTGGACTTCGGGAGGCTGAAGGATTACCTTCTGGCCTTGGTGGACTAGGAGAAATCCTCTATGATGACACCTCTGGGTCGCCCGCCTCGTGAGGCGGGGAGGCATGGGGAGGTGTTTCGCTCTCCATCATCTCCGGAAGAAGATCCCCCAAAGACGAACTCTGTCGAGAAGGGCTATGATCCGAACTACAGGACATACGTCTCGGTTATTGTCCTCGGAAATAAAGTAAGATATGTTTACTATAAAGTACTTTTGTCTACTTACAGCTCGGTGGGGGGCTGATCCCTTTGCGGGCACTGTGCGGTAAGGATACCCTCCGGGGTAGGACCCCCTGATGAAGATTTCTTCCCTTGTTTGGAAACCATTGTTTCCAAGTCTTCATAGGCGGTCCTCTTCCTTCCTTGGGGAGAGGGGATTTTAGATTCTTCTCCCCGGTTATCCTCCTTCGCGGAGGCACTAATTCCCCCGGTCTGGATGAAGAATGAGTGCAGCCCGCTTTCGGCTTCTTTATTCCCCCCTTTATCTTCCCCTGATGGCGCTTGATAAGGCGCGAGCTCAAGCATTCTGGCCAGTACTGGATCTGTTGATCCTTCGGGAAGGGGGGCCGAACACCTGATCATCTTCGCTTTTTTTTACCCAGTCCTGGTCAAAGAGCGACTTTTCATAATGATGTTGTGATGAATAAAGAGACAACATGTTCGGCCGAAGAACTACTTACTTGGGTGTCTGGACGGTTGCAGTTTAGACCCGCATCCTCGGTGGTGTCCAGACACTTTATTCGTGATCCGAAGAACAATCTGTACATCTCTTCGAGCGGCACGCCGAAGAAGTGTTGAATAGTTCACGGTCCTTCCGGGTTGAACTCCCACATACGGAGAGGTCGACGTTTGCAAGGCAGGACTCGACGAACTAGCATGACTTGCATTACCTTGACAAGGCTGACATCTCTCTCGAGGAGATCTCGGATGCGACTCTGCAATGTTGGCACATCATTTACTGGCCCCCAGTCCAGCCCCTTGTTGACCCATGACGCCAGTTGTGGCGGGGGGCCCGAGCGAAAGGAAGGGTCGGCTACCCACTTAGTACCTCGGGGAGCTGTGATGTAAAACCACTCCCGTTGCCATAAGCTGGACACCTCCGGGAAGGAACCCTTTGGCCATGGAGCATCAACGCCTTTGCTTATTATGACACCTCCGCATTCTGCGTGTCGCCCATTAATCATCTTCGGCTTCACATTAAAGGTCTTGAGCCATAAGCCGAAGTGTGGGGTGACGTGGAGGAAGGCCTCACACACGACGATGAACGACGAGATGTGAAGGATGGAATCCGGGGCCAGATCATGGAAATCGAGCCCGTAATAGAACATGAGCCCTCTAACAAAGGGATCTAGGCTAAAGCCTAGCCCTCGGAGGAAGTGGGAGACAAATACGACACTCTCGTTGGGTTCAGGAGTGGGGATGACCTGCCCTCGAGCAGGCAGCCTGTGCGAGATTTCGGCGGTCAGATACCTGGCTTCTCTTAGCTTCTTGATGTCCTCCTCTGTGACAGAGGAGGGCATCCACCGACCTTGAAGGTTGGATCCGGACATGATTGAAGGTCCGAAGCGCCTAGCCTGAGCCTTGGGTGTTGGAACTCAAGGTGGGGGAAGGATTCGATTGAGTGCGAGAAGAAAAGGACAGGCCTTGGCCCCTTTATAAAGAGGGTGAATATCAAGCGTCCTCCGCGTGGCCGTTTGGAACTTGCCTAAAATCGAGGAGTCATACCAACAGGCACGATTGGGTTACCCATACCCGTATTGATGAGAATCCCGTGATAAGGGGAACACGATCTCTGCTTCGACAAGACGTGCCAATAAAACCGCCTCGCGAAACGTGCAGTGGCAGGCTGGGAGAAACGGTTCGAATAATGACCAGGCCGTGGTGTGATGTCACGTTATGAAAAGTTGTCAGCAGATTAGATTTGTGGAAATATTATTCTCTCTACGGTGGTATGTGGAATTTGTTTTGCAGAGCCGGACACTATCCTTGTGTTCAAAATCTTCTATGGAGTATTCGGAGGAGGAACCCGCCTTGCAATGCCGAAGACAATCTGCGCGCCGGACTCATCGTCATTGAAGCCTGGTTCACGGGCTACTGAGGGAGTCCTGGATTGGGGGCTCCTCGGACAGCCGGACTATATACTTTAGCCGGACTGTTGGACTATGAAGATACAAGATTGAAGACTTCGTCCCGTGTCCGGATGGGACTCTCCTTGGCATGGAAGGCAAGCTTGGCAATACGGATATGTAGATCTCATCCCTTGTAACCGACTCTGTGTAACCCTAGCCCCCTCTGGTGTCTATATAAACCAGAGGGTTTAGTCCGTAGGACAACAACAACCATACCATAGGCTAGCTTCTAGGGTTTAGCCTCTACGATCTCGTGGTAGATCAACTCTTGTAATACTCATATCATCAAGATCAATCAAGCAGGAAGTAGGGTATTACCTCCATCGAGAGGGCCCGAACCTAGGTAAACATCGTGTCCCCCGCCTCCTGTTACCATCTGCCTTAGACGCACAGTTCGGGACCCCCTACCCGAGATCCGCCGGTTTTGACACCGACATGGGAGAAGTCTTGTTATAAGTAATCATGTGAATTTGGTATTCGTTCGATATTTTGATGAGATGTATGTTGTCTTTCCTCTAGTGGTGTTATGTGAAGCTCGACCACATGACAATTCACCATGATTTGGGCCTAGGGGAAGGCATTGGGAAGTAATAAGTAGATTATGGGTTGCTAGAGTGACGGAAGCTTAAACCCTAGTTTATGCGTTGCTTCATAAGGGGCTGATTTGGATCCATATGATTCATGCTATTGTTAGATTTATCTTAATTCTTCTTTCGTAGTTGCAGATGCTTGCGAGAGGGGTTAATCATAAGTGGGAGGCTTTTCCAAGGAAGGGCAGCACCCAAGCACCGGCCCACCCACATATCAAATTATCAAAGTAACGAACGTGAATCATATGAGCGTGATGAAAACTAACTTAACAGTAATTCCCATCTGTCCTCGGGAGCGCTTTGCTTTATATAAGAGTTCGTCCAGGCTTGTCCTTTGCTACAAAAAGGATCGGGCCACCTTGGTGCACCTTAGTTACTTTTGTTACTTGTTACCCGTTATGAATTATCTTATCACACAACTATATGTCACCGATAATTTCAGTGCTTGCAGAGAATACCTTGCTGAAAACCGCTTGTCATTTCCTTCTGCTCCTCGTTGGGTTCGACACTCTTACTTATCGAAAGGACTACGATAGATCCCATATACTTGTGAGTCATCACCGTCATTGTGGCGACGTCTATTCTTGTTGTGTCGGGGCTTTCCATTTCCGTCCCGAATCTCCGAGGTACCGGAGCAAGCAAACTGTCTTCGCCAGCCCAAAAGCGGGCCATAGTTCTTGGTTTGTCCTGGCCGAGCTATCTTACGAGCCATTCGTCCTTGACAATATGCTTGAAAGCAGCCAAGGCTTCGGCATCTGGACAGTCGACAATCTGGTGTTTCTTTGTGAGGAATCGGTTCCAAAATTGTCAGGCAGATTCTCCGGGCTGTTGTGTGATGCGATTTAGGTCATCAGCGTCCGGAGGTCGGACATAGGTGCCCCAAAAGTTCGCTTAAAAAGTGTCCCCAAGCTCTTCCCAACAGCCTATAGTCTTCAGGAAGGCTATTCAACCAGTGTCGAGCCAGACCTTTAAGCTTTAGTGGCAGATATTTGATGGCGCGGAGGTCATCTCCTCGCGCCATATGAATGTGGAGGAGTATATCCTCTATCCATACGCCCGGATCTGTTGTTCCATCGTATGGTTTAATGTTCAGAGGCTTGATGCCTTCTAGGAATTGGTGTTGCATTACCCTCTCTATGAAGCACAGGGGGTGTGCGGCGCCCCGAACTCGGGCTACGTCACGTCGGAGGTCTTCGGACATTTGAGTCCGCTGGTGCTCCCGGATTAAATCATTTCGGTTCGCCCAATCGTAATATCCTTCCTGTTGTATGGGCGGATCTTCTCTGGGTCCGTAGATGGACCTGGTATGGCCTCCTCGAGTGTTTAGGTCATGGCGGAGGTCGTGCTCGTAGGTGGGTCGCACTTGATCCATGCCATAACGGCGAGGTGGGTCGGCAGGGTGCTTGGCCTTGTCAGCTTCTCTGTCCCGCCCTCTAGAGGGTCTTCGGGGACGATGAAATAGTCCTCCCCGAGACTGGCCTCCTCTTTAGAGAATGGGAGGTATTTGCTATCTTCGGAGTCATCGGGGTTTTCTGGGTTGAACGTGTCCTCCTGCCCCACGGGGTCATTGTGATGATGTTCGTTGGTTGCGGCTCCGACAAGGTCATTGGTAACCCACAAGTATAGCGGATCAATTGTAGCCTCTTTCGACAAGTAAGAGTGTCGAACCCAACGAGGAGCTAAAGGTATAACAAATATCCCCTCAAGTTCTATCGACCACCGATACAACTCTACGCACGCTTAACGTTCGCTTTACCTAAAACAAGTATGAAACTAGAAGTACTTTGTAGGTGTTGTTGGATAGGTTTGCAAGAATATAAAGAGAGCGTAAATAAAAAGTAAGGGCTGTTTAGATAAAGACACAATAAAGTAAATATAGCGAGTGTGGAAAAGTGGTGGTAGGTGTTGTGAAATTGTCCCTAAGCAATTGACTACTTTACTAGACCGATAGCAAGTTTTATGTGGGAGAGGCCACTGCTAGCATGTCATCCCTGACTTGGAATTCTATGCACTTATGATTGGAACTATTAGCAAGCGTCCACAACTACTAACGTTCATTAAGGTGAAACCCAACCATAGCATTAAGATATATTGGTCCCCTTCAATCCCGTATGCATCAATTTCTATGCAAGGTTAAAGCTTCTGTCACTCTTGCCCTCCAATACATAATCCTATCAACGTACAACTAACCCTATGGTGTGATCCACGTGCGCGCTCATATGATGGGCACCAAAGGATAGCAACATAAGCACAAGCAAATTAAATCAATCATAGCAATTCATCAACCACCGATAGGACAACCAAAATCTACTCAGACATCATAGGATGGCAACACATCATTGGATAATAATATGAAGCATAAGGCACCATGTTCAAGTAGAGGGTACAGCGGTTTGCGGGAGAGTGGACCGCTGTAGATAGAGGGGGGAAGGTGATGGAGATGTTGGTGAAGATGACAGAGGTGTTGGTGAAGATCGCGGTGATGATGATGATGGCCACGGCAGCGTTCCGGCGCCACCGGAAGAGAGGGGGAGAGGGGCCCCCTTCTTCTTCTTCTTCCTTGACCTCCTCCCTAGATGGGAGAAGGGTTTTCCCCTCTGGTCCTTAGCCTCCATGGCATGGGAGGGGCGAGAGCCCCTCTGAGATTGGATCTGTCTCTCTGTCTCTCTCTGTTTCTACGTTCTGGTATTTTGCCCTTTCGCCGTTTCTTATATATCCGGAGATCCGTAACTCCGATTGGATTGAAACCTTCGCCAAGATTTTTCTCTGAAAATTAGCTTTCTTGCGGACAAAGAAGATCAGCAACCGCCTTATGAGGTCCCACGAGGGTCAGGGGCGCGCCTAGGGGGGCAGGCGCACCCCCCTGCGTCGTGGCCACCTCGGGCACCGTCTCGCGTTGATTCTTCCTCCCATATTTCCCAAATATTCCAAAAATATTCTCCGTCCGTTTTTATTCCATTTGGATTCCGTTTGATATGGGTTTTCTACGAAACATAAAAGATGCAACAAACAAGAGCTGGCACTGGGCACTGGATCAATATGTTAGTCCCAAAAATAGTATAAAAAGTTGCCAAAAGTATATGAAAGTTGTATAATATTGGCATGGAACAATAAAAAATTATAGATACGACGGAGATGTATCAACATCCCCAAGCTTAATTCCTGCTCGTCCTCGAGTAGGTAAATGATAAAAAAGATATTTTTTGATGTGGAATGCTACCTAGCATAATCTTGATCACATAATCTAATCATGGCTTGAATATTAAGACACGAGTGATTCAAAGCAATAGTCTATCTTTTGACATAAAAACAATAATACTTAAAGCATACCAACCAAGCAATTATGTCTTATTCAAATAACATAGCCAAAGAAAGCTCATCCCTACAAAATCATATAGTCTGGCTATGCTCCATCTTCACCACACAAAGCATTCAAATCATGCACAACCCCGATGACAAGCCGAGCAATTGGTTCATACTTTTTAACGCGCTTCAGCCTTTTCAACCCTCACGCAATACATGAGCGCAAGCCATGGACATAGCACTATAGGTGGAGTAGCATATGATGATGGAGGTTGTGTGGAGAAGACAAAAAAAAGAGAAAGTCTCACATTGACGCGGCTAATCAACGGGCTATGGAGATGCCCATCAATTGATGTCAATGTGAGGAGTAGGGATTGCCATGCAACGGATGCACTAAGAGCTATAAGTGTATGAAAGCTCAAACTGGAAACTAAGTGGGTGTGCATCCAACTTGCATGCTCATGAAGACCTCGGGCATTTGAGGAAGCCCATCATCAGAAGCAAGAGAGTTTAATTCTTTCTACAAAAGATATGCCATGATAGGTAGGTAGGCTGTTTTGAGGAAGATATAAGGAGGTTTATGTGTGATAGAGCGCATCGTATCACGGGGTTTGGATGCACCGGCGAAGTTTGCACCAACTCTCGAGGTGAGAAAGGGCAATGCACGGTACCGAAGAGGCTAGCAATGATGGAAGGGTGAGAGTGCATATAATCCATGGACTCACATTAGTCATAAAGAACTCATATACTTATTGCAAAAGTTTGTTAGCCCTCAAAGCAAAGTACTACTACGCATGCCCCTAGGGGGATAGATTGTTAGGAAAAGACCATCGCTCGTCCCCGACCGCCACTCATAAGGAAAGCAATCAAAGAGCACTTCATGCTCCAGCTTCGTTACATAACGGTTCACCATACGTGCATGCTATGGGACTTGCAAACCTCAACACAAGTATTTCTCAATTTCACAATTACTCAACTAGCACGACTCTAATATCACCACCTTTATATCGCAAAACTATTGCAAGGAATCAAACATATCATATTCAGTGATCTACAAGTTTTATGTAGGATTTTATGACTAACCATGTGAATGACCAATTCCTGTCATCTCTCTAAATAGATATAAGTGAAGCAAGAGAGTTTAATTCTTTCTACAAAAGATATGCCCACGCTCTAACAAATATAAGTGAAGCAAAAGAGCATTCTACAAATGGCGGTTTTCTATGTGAAGATAAACAAGCAATCCAAACTTCAAAAGATATATGTGAAGCACATGAAGCATTCTATAAAGCTATACTCAGAAGATATAAGTGAAGTGCAAAGAGCATTCTATAAATCAACCAAGGACTATCTCATACCAGCATGGTGCATAAAAGAAAAGTGAAATATAAATGCAAAAGACGCTCCAAGATTTGCACATATCGCATGAACGAAACGAATCCGAAAACATACCGATACTCATTGAAGAAAGAGAGGATGCCTTCCGGGGCATCCCTAAGCTTAGATGCTTGAGTCTCCTTCAATAGTTACTTGAGGTGCCTTGGGCATCACCAAGCTTGAGCTCTTGCCTCTCCTTCTTCTCCTCACATCGAGACATCCTCGATCATCGAACACTTCATCCACACAAAACTTCAACAGAAAACTCGGTAAGATCCGTTAGTATAATAAAGAAAATCACTACTCTAAGTACTGTTGCAAACCAATTCATATTTTGTTTTTGCACTGTAGATACTGTAATATAACTTTTTCATGGCTTAATCCACTGATATAAATCGATAGTTTCATCAAAACAAGCAAACTATGCATCAAAAACAGAATCTGTCTAAAACAGAACAGTCTGTAATAATCTGAACATTAACCATACTTCTGGTACTTAAAAAATTCTTCCAAAATTAGGAAAAATAAAAAATTTGTATATAAAGACAGTGCATAAAGTTTCAGAACCATTTGACGTTCCAGTAAAAAATGTAAAATCGCGCACTACAGCGAAAGTTTCTGTCCTGCACCGTACAAACCAACAAGCATTGTAAACATCCTAAAGGCAAACCTTGGCACATTATTTTTATAATACAATGGAATTGTACAAGGGTATAATTATTTTTGTTGAAAAGTTTCTGTAATCAAGATTCACAAAGTTTCCGTGAGCATGAACAAAGTTCAAGGCTAGCTCCCACTTTAACAATGCTCGTCTTTCTCACTTTCGCTTTTCTTTTTGAAAAAGTTTTAGGTTCCCGTCTTTATTTTTTTGTTTTTAAAATTTATAAAAGCACTCAACAGAAATAAATGACTCTCTAAAACTTCCGGGTTGTCTCCCTGGCAGCGCTTTCTTTAAAGCCATTAAGCTAGGCATATAGTGCTCAAGTAATGGATCCACCCGGATCCCAAGGTATATCAAAGCCAATTTTAATTAACAATGATTTGTAATTTAGTAGTGAGAACAAAGTAACATATATCATGTAATGATGAAGTATAACTCTCTTCCTATGCATCGGCATGTCATAAAAGAACAATTCATGCACACACAGTAAAGGCCAATGCATAGTATAAACAGTTTGTTGCAATTTTATCATATTGGAAACATAGAGAGGTGGAGATATAGTTCCTCTCTCATAATAATTGCAAGTAGGAGCAGCAAGCACATGCATATTATATCTATCAAAACCATCATGTGCAACGGTAAAAGGAAACCCATCAATATAATCCTTAATAAGGGGAAACTTCTCCGATATAGTATAATCGGGAGAATTCAAAAAGATAATAGGACTATCATGCGTGGGTGCAATAGCAACAATTTCAAGTTTAACATAAGGAACTATAGAAAGTTCATCTCCATAAGCATAATTCATATTGGCATCTTGGCCACAAGCATAGCAAGTATCATCAAAAAGGGATACTTCAAGAGAATCAATGGGATCATAACAGTCATCATAGCAATCATCCTTCAGTAAGCACGAAGGGAAATTAAACAATGTATGAGTTGAAGAGTTACTCTCATTAGAAGGTGGGCACGGGTAGCTAATCCGCTCTTCCTCCTTTTGTTCTTCACTCTCCTCCTCATCTTTTTCGACCAATGAGCTCACAGTTTCATCAATTTCTTCTTCCATAGACTCCTGCAAAATATTAGTCTCTTCTTGGACAGCGGAGACTTTCTCAATAAATGCATCAATATCGGCATTGTATTCATAATTCTCATAGCAATATTTAAGGATAGCTAAATTTTTAGGTCTATAAACAGCATCATAAATATTTTCACACTCTTTAAATACAGATTCAATTTCATAATCACCCATAAAAGCAACAAATTCTTCTATTTGTTCCACATCATAGTAATCATATATACCTCTGGCATAAGAAGCCAAGGTTTCATTATCATTAAATTTGCATTAAAAGGGAAGTTGTGGAGACTTCATCCTAGAGCAACAAGTATAATCATATCTCAAGCATAGTTGCCTGGCATACCACTTCAACATATAAATTTGATCCCATAATAGTTTCCCTTTTTGAGTCAAGCGGTAATCCCTAAAGTATTCACGTTGATCCAACGTGTCTCCCATTACATAATTGAATGAGGTTTTCTCAGGATTATCAAAGTAGTACATAATATTTTCACATAATGATCATCGAGGGTTTAGGAGGTTCCCCATCTCCATGAGTAGCAAGTAAACCTAATTTTTTTGGTATTTCGTGTTCCATATCCATAACTGAAGATAGAAAACAACTAAGTACAGCAAATAAAAATAACTTAGTGATAAAGCAAACAAGCACACACGAGAATATTCACCCCACGCTATGACTCCCCGGCAACGGCGCCAGAAAAAGGTCTAGATAACCCACAAGTATAGGGGATCAATTGTAGCCTCTTTCGATAAGTAAGAGTGTCGAAACCAACGAGGAGCTAAAGGTAGAACAAATATTCCCTCAAGTTCTATCAACCACCGATACAACTCTACGCACGCTTAACGTTCGCTTTACCTAAAACAAGTATGAAACTAGAAGTACTTTGTAGGTGTTGTTGGATAGGTTTGCAAGAATATAAAGAGAGCGTAAATAAAAAGTAAGAGCTGTTTAGATAAAGACACAATAAAGTAAATATGCCGAGTGTGGAAAAGTGGTGGTAGGAGTTGCGAAATTGTCCCTAAGCAATTGACTACTTTACTAGACCGATAGCAAGTTTTATGTGGGAGAGGCCACTTCTAGCATGTTATCCCTCACTTGGAATTCTATGCACTTATGATTTGAACTATTAGCAAGCGTCTGCAACTACTAATGTTCATTAAGGTGAAACCCAACCATAGCATTAGATATATTGGCCCCCCTTCAATCCCGTATGCATCAATTTCTATGCTAGGTTGAAGCTTCTGTCACTCTTGCCCTCCAATACATAGTCCTATCAACATACAACTAACCCTATGGTGTGATCCACGCGTGCACTCATATGATGGGCACCAAAGGACAACAACATAACCACAAGCAAATTAAATCAATCATAGCAATTCATCAACCACCGATAGGACAATGAAAATCTACTCATACATCATAGGATGGCAACACATCATTGGATAATAATATGAAGCATAGGGCACCATGTTCAAGTAGAGGGTACAGCGGGTTGCGGGAGAGTGGACCACTGTAGATAGAGGGGGGAAGGTGATGGAGATGTTGGTGAAGATGACGGAGGTGTTGGTGAAGATCGCGGTGATGATGATGATGGCCACGACAGCGTTCCGGCGCCACCGGAAGAGAGGGGGAGAGGGGCCCCCTTCTTCTTCTTCTTCCTTGACCTCCTCCCTAGATGGGAGAAGGGTTTCCCCTCTGGTCCTTGGCCTCCATGGCATGGTAGGGGCGAGAGCCCCTCCGAGATTGGATCTGTCTCTGTGTCTCTCTCTGTTTCTGCGTTCTGGTATTCTGCCCTTTCGCCGTTTCTTATATATCTGGAGATCCGTAACTCCGATTGGATTGAAACCTTCGCCAAGATTTTCCCCCCAAAAATTAGCTTTCTTGCGGCCAAAGAAGAGCAGCAACCGCCTTACGGGGGTGGGGGCCACGAGGGTCAGGGGCGCGCCCAGGGGGCAGGCGCGCCCCCTGCCTCGTGGCCACCTCGGGCACCGTCTCGCGCTAATTCTTCCTCCCATATTTCCCAAATATTCCAAAAATATTCTCCCTCCTTTTTTATTCCATTTGGATTCCATTTGATATGGGGTTTCTGCGAAACATAAACATGCAACAAACAGGAACTATCACTGGGCACTGCATCAATATGTTAGTCCCAAAAATAGTATAAAAAGTTGCCAAAAGTATATGAAAGTTGTATAATATTGGCATGGAACAATCAAAAATTATAGATACGACGGAGACGTATCAGTCATACGTATTGTTTCCGGTGCCATTCTCCGCAGAGTCCACATTGCTCGTCTAGCTTTGACGTGGCTTTGATCGATGATGCTATTTATGGCGCTTGGGCGGCTCATCTCTGGGCTTGTTTTTTTCCTGATTGGGAGTGACATCGCCGTCCTTGGAGGTGTCCACCATGTAAATATCGTAGGTGGACATGGCCGTCCAGTGGCCGGTGACGGGGGGGCAACATCAGTGTTAGCCGTGGCTCCGCCGTCTTCATCCATGTATTCGGAGTTTTCCGAATTATAATCTAGCATATGGGTTAAATCATCGATAGTAGCTACCAAGTGGGTGGTTGGTGGGACATAAAATTCCATGTAGTACGCCTCGAAGGGTTGATGGTTGTGGGCGGAGGGCAGGTCCTCCTGGATGGCCATTTTCTGGATTCGGTCCAGCGCCTCGTTTAAAATAGCGAGGGTCGCTGACTTTGAGGGCTCTAGGCCAAATTCCATTGTGACGGGGTGGAGGGCAGTCAGTGCCCTGGTCGGTCCTTGGTTTCCACAGGCCGAGCTAGACTCAGGGTACGGTACCGGATCCTTGAGAGGGTCTGGATCGTCACTAGGGACTAAGGACGGGCCTTGATTCTTGCATGTGATTTCCACCCCGGGATTCGAGATCAAGTTGGTTCGGGCCAGGGATGATCCCTGACCATCGGTTGCCGGCTCGTCGTAAGGGCTTAAGGCCAGAGGGGCGTCATGACGGGAAGATTTGGCCAAGATTGACTCTTGGTCTTTGCCTCTTGATTCTGCCTCGAAGGCCAAGGAAAGGCCCTCCGTAGACATGACGGATCCCGCCGAAGGTGGGGTCTGACCCTCACTTCAAGCGGAGCCCTCCTGGCTCGAAGCAATTCGGAGGGTGGGGGCCGATCTATAGATCAGATCGGAGAGAGATTCCGGGGCGGGGCATAGCAAGGCCTGCGAGGGTGCAGAAGGGGGTAGTGAATCCGGCGAAGACCAGATCGCCCCGCGTGTCCGCAACATATTCCTGTTGGAAATATGCCCTAGAGGCAATAATAAAATGGTTATTATTATATTTCCTTGTTCATGATAATTGTCTATTATTCATGCTATAATTGTATTGACCGGAAACCGTAATACATGTGTGAATACATAGACCACAACATGTCCCTAGTAAGCCTCTAGTTGACTGGCTCATTGATCAATAGATGGTCGTGCTTTCCTGGCCATGGCATTGGATGTCGTTTATAACAGGATAACATCATTGGGAGAATGATGTGATGGACAAGACCCAATCCTAAGCATAGCACAAGATCGTGTAGTTCGTTTGCTAAGAGCTTTTCTAATGTCAAGTATCATTTCCTTAGACCATGAGATTGTGTAACTCCCGGATACTGTAAGAATGCTTTGGGTGTACCAAACGTCACAACGTAACTGGGTGGCTATAAAGGTGCACTACAGGTATCTCCGAAAGTGTCTGTTGGGTTGGCATGAATCGAGACTGGGATTTGTCACTCCGTATAACGGAGAGGTATCTCTGGGCCCACTCGGTAATGCATCATCATAATGATCTCAATGTGACTAAGGAGTTAGCCACGGGATCATGCGTTACAGAACGAGTAAAGAGAATTGCCGGTAATGAGATTGAACGAGGTATGGGGATACCCACGATCGAATCTCGGGCAAGTAACATACCGATGGACAAAGGGAATTGTATACGGGATTGATTGAATCCCCGACATCGTGGTTCATCCGATGAGATCATCGTGGAACATGTGGGAGCCAGTATGGGTATCTAGATCCCGCTATTGGTTATTGGCCGGAGAGGTGTCTTGGTCATGTCTGCATGGTTCCCGAACCCGTAGGGTCTATACACTTAAGGTTTGGTGACACTAGAGTTGTAACGGGAATAGTATTTGGTTACCGAAGGTTGTTCGGAGTCCCGGATGAGATCCCGTACGTGATGAGGAACTCCGGAATGGTCTGGAGGTGAAGATCGATATATTGAACGAAGGGTATTGGAGTCCAGAATTGTTCTGGGAGTACCGGGTGACGACCAGCGTGACCGAAAGGTGTTTCGGAGGCCCCGGCAAGCGTTGGGGGGCCTTATGGGCCAAAGGGAGGGGGCACACCAGCCCACTAAGGGGCTGTGCGCCCCTCCCTACCCCTCGCACGTAACCTAGAGAGGTGGGGGCGCCTCCCCTAGGGCAGCCACCCCTCCGGGCTTGGGGGGCAAGTTTCCTAGGGATGGGGGCACCCAAACCCATCTAGGGTTTCCCCTGTGGCCGCCGCCCCTCCCCTGGGGAACCCTAGGGAGCCTCCTCCATCCCCCTTCCCCCTATATATAGTGAGGGAGAGAGAGGGCAGCCGCACCCCTTCCCTGGCGCAGCCCTCTCCTCCTCCAACTCCTCCTCCTCCGTAGTGCTTAGCGAAGCTCTGCCGGAGAACCACGAGCTTCATCGCCACCATGCCGTCGTGCTGTTGGAGTTCTCCCTCAACTTCTCCTCTCCACTTGCTGGATCAAGAAGGAGGAGACGTCCCCGGGCTGTACGTGCGTTGAATGCGGAGGCGCCATCCGTTCGGCGCTAGATCGGATCTTCTGCGATTTGAATCGCCGCGAGTACGACTCCATCAACCGCGCTCTTGTAACGCTTCCGCTTAGCGATCGTCAAGGGTATGAAGATGCACTCCTTCTCTCTCGTTGCTAGCATCTCCTAGATTGATCTTGGTGACACGTAGGAAAATTTTGAATTATTGCTACGTTCCCCAACAGTGGTATCAGAGCTAGGTCTATGCGTAGATTCTATGCACGAGTAGAACACAAAGTAGTTGTGGGCGATGATTTGGTCAATTTGCTTACCGTTACTAGTATTATCTTGATTCGGCGGCATTGTGGGATGAAGCGGCCCGGACTGACCTTACACATACACTTACGTGAGACAGGTTCCACCGACTGACATGCACTTGATGCATAAGGTGGCTAGCGCGTGTCTGTCTCTCCCACTTTAGCCGGATCGGATTCGGTGAAGAGGGTCCTTATGAAGGGTAAATAGCAATTGGCATATCACTGTTACGGCTTTTGCGTAGGTAAGAAACATTCTTGCTAGAAACCCATAGCAGCCATGTAAAACATGCAACAACAATTAGAGGACGTCTAACATGTTTTTGCAGGGTATGCTATGTGATGTGATATGGCCAAAAGGAGTGATGAATTATATATATGTGATGTATGAGATTGATCATGTTCTTGTAATAGGAATCATGACTTGCATGTCGATGAGTACGACAACCGGTAGGAGCCATAGGAGTTGTCTTAATTTATTGTATGACCTGCGTGTCAATGAAAAAACGCCATGCAATTACTTTACTTTATTGCTAACCATTAGCCATAGTAGTAGAAGTAATAGTTGGCGAGACAACTTCATGAAGACACGATGATGGAGATCATGGTGTCATGCCGGTGACGAAGGTGATCATGTCGCACCTCGAAGATGGAGATCAAAGGCGCAAGACGATATTGGCCATATCATGTCACTTTATGATTTGTATGTGATGTTTGTCATGGTTGCATCTTATTTGCTTAGAACGACGGTAGCATAAAATAAGATGATCCCTCACTAAAATTTCAAGAAATGTGTTCCCCCTAACTGTGCACCGTTGCGAAGGTTCGTTGTTTCGAAGCACCATGTGATGATCGGGTGTGATAGATTCTAACGTTCGCGTAAGCCAGATTTACACATGCGAAACACTTAGGTTGACTTGACGAGCCTAGCATGTACAGACATGGCCTCGGAACACAAGAGACCGAAAGGTCGAACATGAGTCGTATAGTAGATGCGATCAACATGGAGATGTTCACCGTTGATGACTAGTCCGTCTCACGTGATGACCGGACACGGCCTAGTCGATTCGGATCATGTATCACTTAGATGACTAGAGGGATGTCTATCTGAGTGGGAGTTCATTAAATAATTTGATTAATTGAACTCATTATCATGAACATAGTCTAAATTGTCTTTGCAAATTATGTTGTGGATTAATAGCTCGCGCTTTAGCTCCCTGTTTTAATACGTTCCTAGAGAAAGACTAAGTTGAAAGATATTGTGAGCAACTGTGCGGACTAGGGTCGTAGTCTGAGGATTGTCCTCACTGCTACACAGAAGGCTTCTATCCTTGATGCACCGCTCAGTGTGCCAACCCCTCTAGCGTCGTCTATGGATGTTGTGAACATTTGGCAGACACGTTCTGATGACTACTTGATAGTTTTGTGCGCCATGCTTTACGGCTTAGAATCAGGGCTCCAAAGGCATTTTTGAACGCCATGGAACATATGAGATGTTCCAAGAGCTGAAATTGGTATTTCAGGCTCATGCCCGTGTTGAGAGGTTTGAGACCTCTGACAAGATCTTTGCCTACAAGATGGAGGAGAATAGCTCAACCAGTGAGCATGTGCTCAGAATGTCTGGGTACTTCAATCACTTGAAACAAAGTGGGAGTTAATCTTCCAGATAAGAGAGTGATTGACAAAAGTTCTCCAGTCACTATCACCAAGCTGCTAGAGTTTCATGATGAACTATAACATGCAAGGGAAGATGATCCCAGAGCTCTTCGTCGTGCTTAAGGCTGTAAAGGTAGAAATCAAGACGGAGCATCATGTGTTGATGGTTAACAAGACCACTGGTTTCAAGAAGGGCAAGGGCTAGAAGGGAAACTTCATGAATGGCAAGCCAGTTGCCGCTCCAGTGAAGGAACCCATGAACCCAAAACCTAAGACGAAGCGCTTCTATTAGGGGAACGGTCACTGGTAGCGGAACTGCCTCAAATACTTGGTAGATAAGAAGGCTGGTAACTTCAACAAAAGTGTATTTGATATATGCGTTATCGATGTGTACCTTACTAGTACACCTAGTAGCACATGGTTATTAGATACCGGTTCAGTTGCTAATATTGGTAACTCGAAACAAAAGCTATGGAATAAACGGAGACTAGCTAAGGGCGAGGTGACGATGTGTGTTGGAAGTGTTTCCAAGGATGATATGATCACCATCGCACGCTCCATCTACCTTCAGGATTAGTATTGAACCCAGATAAATTTTGTTTGCATTGGTGTCTGCGTTGAGCATGAACATGATTAGATCATGTTTATTGCAATACGGTTATCCATTTAAGTCAGAGAATATTGGTTATTCTGTTTACATGAATAATACCTTCTATGGTCATGCACCCAATGTGAATGGTTTATTGAATCTCGGTCGTAGTGATACACATGTTCATAACATTGATGCCAAAAGATGTAGAGTTGATAATGATAGTACCACTTTCTTGTGGCACTGCCGCTTAGGTCATATTGGTGTAAAGCGCATGAAGAACCTCCATGCTAATGGACTTTTGGAGTCACTTGATTTTGAATCACCTGACACATGCGAACCATGCCTCATAGGCAAGATGACTAAAACCCCGTTTTCTGGAACAATGGAATGGGCAAGTGACTTGTTGGAAATCACACATGCTGATGTGTGCAGTCCGATGAGTGCTGACGCACGCGGCGGATATTGTTATTTTTTCACCTTCACCGATGAATTGAGTAGATATGGGTATATTTACTTAATTAAGCATAAGTCTGAAACATTTGAAAAGTTCAAGCAATTTCAGAGTGAAGTTGAGAATCATCATAACAAGAAGATCAAGTTCCTATGATATGATCAAGGGGAGAGTATCTGAGTTATGAGTTTGGCAATCACTAAAGACAAGGTGGAATCGTTTCACAGTTGACGCCACCTGGAACACCATAGCGTAATGGTGTGTCCGAACGTCGTAATCGCACCCTATTGGATATGGTGCGATCTATGATGTCTCTTACTGATCTACCGCTATCATTTTGGGGTTATGCATTAGAGAGAATTACATTCACTTTAAAATATGGCACCATCTAAGTCCGTGGAGACGACACCGTATGAACTATGGTTTGGCAAGAAACCTAAGTTGTTGTTTCTTAAGGTTTGGGGCTGCGATGCTTATGTCGATAGGCTTCGGCCAGAAAATCTCAAACCCAAAGCGGAAAATTGTGTCTTCATAGAATACCCAAACAAGACAATTGGGTATACCTTCTATCTCAGATCTGAGGGCAAAATGTTTGTCGCTAGGAACAGGTCCTTTCTCGAGAAAGGGTTTCTGTTGAAAGAATTGAGTGGGAGGAAGATAGAAATTGATGAGGTTGTTGAACCTTCACTTCAACCAGAGAGTAGCGCAGCACAGAAAGATGTTTTCTGTGGCACCTACCTTAGTTGAAGAGAAAGCTAATGATGATGATCATGGAGCTTCAGATCAAGTTACTATCAAACCTCGTAGGTCGACAAGGGTGTGTACAACTTCTGAGTGGTAACCCTGTCTTAAAGGTCATGTTGTTGGACAACGAGGAACCTATGAGCTATGGAGAAGCAGTGGTGGGCCCAGGTTCCAACAAATGGCTAGGAGCCATGAAATCCGAGATGGGATCCATGTATGAGAACAAAGTATGGACTTTGGTGGACTTCCCGATGATCGGCAAGCCATTGAGAATAAATGGATCTTTAAGAAGACAGACGGTGATGGTAATATCACCATTTATGAAGCTCAACTTGTCTCAAAGAAGTTTCCGACAAGTTCAAGGGGTTGACTATGATGAGACTCTCTCAATCATAGCGATGCTAAAGTCTGTTAGAATTATGTTGGCAGTTGCTGCATTTTCATTTATGAAATCAGGCAGATGGATGTCAAAACAAAGTTTCCTTGACGGTTTCCATGAGGAAAGGTTGTATGTGATACAACCAGAAGGTTTTGCCAATCCTAAGGATGCTAAAAGGTATGCAAACTCCAGCGGTCCTTCTATGGACTAGAGCAAGCATCTCGGAGTTGGATCATACGCTTTGATGAGGTGATCAAAGCTTTTTGGGTTTATACAAAGTTTGCAAGAAACTTGTATTTACAAGAAAGTGAGTGGGAGCACTACAACATTTCTGATAGGTATATGGATGACATATTGTTGATCGGAAATGATGTAGAATTTATGGAAAGCATAAAGGGTTGTTTGAATGGAGTTTTTAAAAGGAAGACCTGTGTAAAACTGCTTACATGTTAGGTATCAAGATCTATAGAGATAGATCAAGACGCCTGATAAGACTTTCACAGAGCACATACCTTGACATGATCTTGAAGGAGTTCAAGATGGATCAGTCAAAGAAGTAGTTCTTGCCTGAGTTGTAAGGTGTGAAGTTAAGACTTGAAGCTCGACCACGGCAGAAGAAAGAGAAAGGACGAAAATCGTCCCCTATGCCTTAGCCATAGGCTCTATACGATATGCCATGCTGTGTACCGCGATGTGCCTTGCCACGTGTCTGGAAAGGGGGTACAAGAGAGATCCAGGAGTGGGTCATTGGACAGCGGTCAAAATTTTCCTTAGGAATAAGGAAATGTTTCTCGGTTATAGAGGTGATAAAGAGTTCGGCGTAAAGGGTTACGTCGATGCAAGCTTTAACACCTATCCGGATGACTCTGAGTAGCAAAACGGATACGTATAGTGGAGAAACCATTTGGAATAGCTCCAAGTGGAGCATGGTAGCAACATCTACAATATGACATAGAGATTTGTGAACTACACACGGATCTGAATGTTGCAGACCCATTGACTAAAACCTCTCTCACAAGCATAACATGATCAAACCCTAGAACTCATTGAGTGTTAATCACATGGCGATGTGAACTAGATTATTGACTCTAGTAAACTCTTTGGGTGTTAGTCACATGGCGATGTGAACTATGAGTGTTGATCACATGGCGATGTGAACTAGATTATTGACTCTAGTGCAGGTGGGAGACTGTTGGAAATATGCCCTAGAGGCAATAATAAAATGGTTATTATTATATTACCTTGTTCATGATAATTGTCTATAATTCATGCTTTAATTGTATTGACCGGAAACCGTAATACATGTGTGAATACATAGACCACAACATGTCCCTAGTAAGCCTCTAGTTGACTGGCTCGTTGATCAATAGATGGTCGTGGTTTCCTGGCCATGGACATTGGATGTCGTGGATAACGGGATCACATCATTGGGAGAATGATGTGATGGACAAGACCCAATCCTAAGCATAGCACAAGATCGTGTAGTTCGTTTGCTAAGAGCTTTTCTAATGTCAAGTATCATTTCCTTAGACCATGAGATTGTGTAACTCCTGGATACCGTAAGAATGCTTTGGGTGTACCAAATGTCACAACGTAACTGGGTGGCTATAAAGGTGCACTACAGGTATCTCCAAAAGTGTCTGTTGGGTTGGCATGAATCGAGACTAGGATTTGTCACTCCGTATAACGGAGAGGTATCTCTGAGCCCACTCGGTAATGCATCATCATAATGAGCTCAATGTGACTAAGGAGTTAGCCACGGGATCATGTGTTACAGAACGAGTAAAGAGACTTGCCAGTAACGAGATTGAACGAGGTATGGGGATACCGACGATCGAATCTCGGGCAAGTAACATACCGATGGACAAAGGGAATTGTATACGGGATTGATTGAATCCCCGACATCGTGGTTCATCCGATGAGATCATCATGGAACATGTGGGAGCCAATATGGGTATCCAGATCCCGCTATTGGTTATTGGCCGGAGAGGTGTCTCGGTCATGTCTGCATGGTTCCCGAACCCGTAGGGTCTACACACTTAAGGTTCAGTGACGCTAGAGTTGTAATGGGAATAGTATGTGGTTACCGGAGGTTGTTCGGAGTCCCGGATGAGATCCCGGACATGACGAGGAACTCCAGAATGGTCCGGAGGTGAAGATTGATATATTGGACGAAGGGTATTGGAGTCCGGAATTGTTCTGGGAGTACCGGGTGACGACCAGCGTGACCGAAAGGTGTTTCGGAGGCCCCGGGGGGCCTTATGGGCCAAAGGGAGGGGCACACCAGCCCACTAGGGGGCTGTGCGCCCCTCCCAACCCCTCTCACATAACCTAGAGAGGTGGCGGCGCCTCCCCTAGGGCAGCCACTCCTCCCGGCTTGGGAGGCAAGTTTCCTAGGGGTGGGGGCGCCCAAACCCATTTAGGGTTTCCCCTGTGGCCGCCGCCCCTCCCCTCGGGAACCCTAGGGCGCCTCCTCCATCCCCTTCCCCCTATATATAGTGAGGGAGAGAGAGGGCAGCCGCACCCCTTCCCTGGCGCAGCCCTCTCCTCCTCCAACTCCTCCTCCTCCTCCGTAGTGCTTAGCGAAGCTCTGCCGGACAACCACGAGCTCCATCGCCACCATGCCGTCGTGCTGCTGGAGTTCTCCCTCAACTTTTCCTCTCCACTTGCTGGATCAAGAAGGAGGAGACGTCCCCGGGCTGTACCTGTGTTGAACGCGGAGGCGCCGTCCGTTCGGCGCTAGATCGCATCTTCCGCGATTTGAATCGTCGCGAGTATGACTCCATCAACCGCGCTCTTGTAACGCTTCCGCTTAGCGATCGTCAAGGGTATGAAGATGCACTCCTTCTCTCTTGCTAGCATCTCCTAGATTGATCTTGGTGACACATAGGAAAATTTTGAATTATTGCTACGTTCCCCAACAATTCCAGATTACCGAATCGAATTCGGTGTTCAGGAGCGAAGTTGTCGATCTGATCCAAACGACCAGCCGGGTTGGCGTGCAGCACGATGCTATCGAACGCGAAGAGTTGACCGGAGACAAATAGGTCCTCGGATCCGATGCATTCTCCTATGATCAGGCAAGCCATCGATCCTCCGGGCGACCCCACAGCGGAACTCTCAATGAAAGCACCAACGTCGGTGCCAAAACCGGCAGACCTCGGGGTAGGGGGTCCCGAGCTGTGGATCTAGGATCGATGGGGAACAAGGGATGACGAACGCAGTGTTTACCCAGGTTAGGTACCTCTCGAAGAGGTAATACCCTACGTCCTGCTTGATTATATTTGATGTATAGTATGGTTTACAGAGTAGGTCTACCTCGAGATCAACATGAGCTAAACCCTAAGACGATGAGGTAATGAATATATCTCTAGCCCTAAAGACTACAACCCTCGGTTTATATAGACACTAATAGGGTTAGGGTTACCGGAGATAGATTACAATAAGGGATAAAAAGATCATTTCAATCCTTAACTTGGAGGACACACCATGGCTTCATAGATCTTCCGTCGCTATGCGGCTTCACCAGTCCGGCCCATATTCAATGGGCGGGCGCCCTGAGGACCCCTTAGTCCATAACTCCCTCACCTGCTATTCCAAGTAAATTTGCATGTGCCACCTCTAAAATTTCAAATGAACATATGTTTTGTGTGCCTGGACCGCTCATGGAGCAACAGGGGGCGGTCAGTATCTTCCATGCTAAGCGGGTTATTCTCATGATGAGTGTTTATTCACTCGTCCTTGCATGAGAGGGGTGGTAATAGGGATGCCCAGTCCCGAAATTAAAAATTGCAACTAATTAAACAAAACTCCCCCTGGATTGTTGTTGGTATAGACGGTACCCGTGGATTCTGCTAGCCGTGGAATGTGTTTGTTGGTGGAGGGGGGGGTAAACCTTTACTTTTATCGCTTGGGAACCGCCGCTAATGTGTCTAGCATGGAAGATATTGATAACTCTTGGTCGTAACATTGATAGGAAGGGCGTACCTCCCAAAATTATATTATCTCTGTTTTAAAAACTTTGAGTTTTGGCACCTCTGCAAATCCCTGCTTCCCTCTGCGAAGGGACTATCTATTTAATTTTATGTTGAGTCATCACCTTCTCAAATAAGCGCCAGACCTGAGAGCACTATTGTATCCTCATGCATTGTGTATAGTAAATGTTGGATGCATCATGACTGGATCTTTTCTACCATGAATTACAATGTTTAGTCGCTGCTTGAACTTTAGAGGTGCTCTGCATTTATGTTTTGTGGTCTCAGAAAGGGCTAGCGAGATACCACTGTTGTCATATTATATCATGATTGTTTTGACAAAGTGTTGGCATTTGATATATCTTATTATTGCTCTCTAGTTGATTATGCCATTGATATGAGTTAATATAATTTCTAAGAGTTATGGTTGACATGGTTAGTCGTGATCTTTGCTGAAAACCTGGGTGCTACTTAAGCTTATTTATGTAAATAAGAACAAAAGAGTTCATAAAAGTTTTTCTTTTTCACTTTCAGTTTATCAACTGAATTGCTTGAGGACAAGCAAAGGTTTAAGCTTGGGGGAGTTCATACGTCTCCGTCATATCTACTTTTCCTACTGCTTTTGCTATTGTTTTGGACTCTAATTTGCATGATTTGAATGGAACTAACCCGGACTGGCGATGTTTTCAGCAGAACTACCGTGGTGTTGTTTTTGCGCAGAAATAAAAGTTCTCGGATTGGAACGACACTTTTTGGAGATATATTTCAGAATAAATAAAAATACAGGGACCAAGAACCATCGGAGGGTTGTGCCCATCTGGTGCCCCCTGACCCTAATTCTGACACTATAAATAACTATTTTCGGACAAAAAATAGGACAGGAAGTTTCATCACATTTCACGATACGAAGCCGCCGCCACCTCCTGTACTTCATCAGGAGGCCAGATCTGGAGCCCGTTTGGGGCTCCAGAGAGGGGAATCTTTGGTCTTCGTCATCACCAACCCTCCTTCATCACCAACTCCATGATGCTCCCCACCGGGAGTGAGTAATTCCTTCTTAGGCTCGCTGGTCGGTGAGGAGTTGGTTGAGATTCATCATGTTATCGAGTTAGTTTTGTTAGGGCTTGATCCCTAGTATCCACTATGTTCTGAGATTAATGTTGTTATGACTTTGCCATGCTTAAAGCTTGTCACTAGGGCCCAAGTGCCATGATTTCAGATCTGAACCGTTCATGTTTTCACCATTATATCTATGTTCTAGATCTGATCTTGCAAGTCATATTCACCTATTACGTGTTATGATCCGTAAACCCCAGGGTGACAGTAATTGGGATACTTTCCGGCGATGACCGTAGTTTGGGGAGTTCATGTATTCATTATGTGTTAATGCTGTGTTTTGGTTCTCTATTACAATGAGGCCTTAATATCTCTTAGTTTCCTTATGGACCCCGCTGCCACGGGAGGGTAGGACAAAAGATGTCATGCAAGTTCTTTTCCATAAGCACGATGACTATTTACGAAATACATACCTAAATTATATTTATGAACTGGAGCTAGTTCTGTATCGGCCTAGGTTATGACTGTTATATGATGAATATCATCCAACGAATGCACCAATCCAATGCCTACGAATTTTCCACATATTGCTCTTGCTAAGTTACTACTGCCATTGCTACTATTACAACTGCTACAATACTGTTACTGCTGTTACCGTTACTATTTCTACTGTTACCACTACTATCAAAACTATCATATTACTGTGCTACTGATCACCTTGCAGTAGATATTTAATCTCCATGAGTGGCTGAATTTATAACTCAACTGCTAATACTTACAAATATTCTTTGGCTCCCCTTGTGTCGAATCTATAAATTTGGGTTGAATATCCTCGAAACTGTTGCGATTCCCTATAGTTGTGGTTATCAATCTTCACCTCGACAGGAAGCACAAAGAGTTACTCCTCAACCTACTGCACCTACTAAAAATATTAATTATGAGATTTCTTCGGGTATGATAGATAAACTGCTAGATAATCCTTATGCAGTAGATGGAACACTCCATCCTGATATGCACGTAATCTATGTGGATGAAGTTTGTGGATTATTTAAGATTGCAGGTTTACCCGGAGATGAAGTTAAGAAGTAGGTCTTCCCTTTATCTTTGAAGAAAAAGGCATTTACATGGTATAGACTATGTGATGATATTGGAGCTTGGGATTGGAATCGATTGAAGTTGGAATTTCATCAAAAAAATATCATATGCATCTAGTTCATCGTGATCGGAATTATATATATATATTTTTGGCCTCATGAAGGAGAAAGTTTTGCTCTGGCTTGGGGGGGGGCTTAAATACATGATGTATATGTGCCCCAATCATGAGCTCTCAAAATAAATTATCTTGCAGAATTTTTACGCTCGGCTTTCTCATGATAATCAAAACATGCTTGATTCTTCTTATTGGCTCTTTCATGAAGAAGGCTATCGAATTCAGATGGAATATTTTGGAAATGATTAAACGCAACACTGAATATTGGGAACTCGACAAAGGTAATGAGTGAGGTATAACACTTAAGTTCGATTGTGTTAAATCTTTATGGATACCGATGCTTTTCACAAGTTTAGCACTAAATATGGACTTGACTCTGAGATAGTAGCCTCTTTTGTGAATCATTTGCTACTCATGTTGATCTCCCTAAGGAGAAGTGGTTTAAATATCATCCCCCTGTTAAAGAAAAAGATTGAGGAGCCAGTTATGGTTAAGGAAGAAACTATCATTTACAATGTTGATTCGGTTTTGCCTACTGCTTATATTGAGAAACCACCCTTCCCTCTTAGGATAAAGGAACATGCTAAGGTTTCAACCGTGGTTAGAAAAGTAATATTAGAGCACCCAGACCCTCTGAACAAATTAAAGTTGAACCTAATGTTGCTAGTTAAGGATCTCTTGGTCGATAATATAGATGGGCATGTTATTTATTTCTGTGATGAAGCTACTAGAATTGCTAAACTCGGTGATAAAGATGAGAATAAGCCTGTTGTGGGCATGCATGTTGTGTCTGTTAAAATAGGAGACCATTGTTATCATGGCTTATGTGATTTTGGTGCTAGTGTGAGTGCTATCCCGTTTACCTTATATCAAGAAATTATGAATGATATTGCTCCTGCTAAAATAGAAGACATTGATGTTACAATTAAGCTTACTAATAGAGACACTATTACACCACTTGGGATTGTTAGAGATGTTGAAGTCTTGTGTGGGAAAATAAAATACCCTACTGATTTTATAGTTCTTGTATCTCCACTAGATGATTTTTGTCCCATAATATTAGGTAGACCTTTCTTGAACACTGTTAATGCTAAGATTGATTGCACTAAAGAAACTGCCAGTGTTAATTCTGGTGATATGTCTCATGAGTTTAATTTTTATAAGTTTCGTAGACAACCTCATGATAAAGAATTGCCTAGTAAAGATGAAATTATTGGTCTTGCTTCTATTGTTGTACCTCCTACTGATCCGTTAGAACAATATTTGCTAGACCATGAAAATGATATGAACTTGAATGAAGGAAATGAAATAGATAAGATGTTCTTTGATCAACAACCTATTCTTAAACACAATTTTCCTGTTGAAACTCTCGGAGGTCCTCCTCCACCTAAAGGTGATCCTGTGTTTGAATTAAAACAACTTCCCGATACACTGAAATATGATTATCTTGATGAAAAGAAGATATATCATGTTATTATTAGTGCTAACCTTTCAGAGCATGAAGAAAAGAAAATATTAAAAATTCTGAGGAAGCACCGTGCTGCTAGTGGATATACTCTTGATGATCTTAAGGGCATTAGTCCCACTCTATGTCAGCATAAAATTAATATGGAACCTGATGCTAAACCAGTTGTTGATCCTCAACAACGATTAAATCCTAAGATGAAGGAAGTGGTAAGAACTGAAATATTAAAGCTTCTGGAAGGAGGTATAATTTATCCTATAGCTTATAGTAGATGGGTAAGTCATGTTCATTGTGTTCCTAAGAAAGGAGGTATTACTTTTGTTCCTAATGATAAAATGAGCTTATTCCACAAAGAATTGTAACTGGTTATAGGATGGTAATTGATTTTAGAAAATTAAACAAAGCTCTAGAAAAGATCGTTACCTCGTACCTTTTATTGATCAAATGTTAGAAATATTGTCTAAACATACACACTTTTGCTTCCTTGATGGAGATTCCGGTTTCTCTCAAATACCTGTATCACAACCCGACCAAGAGGAGACCACTTTTACTTGCCCTTTTGGAACTTATGCTTATAGACGTATACCTTTTGGTTTATGCAATGCACCTGCTACCTTTCAAAGATGTACGACTGCTATATTCTCTGACTTTTGTGAAAAGATTGTTGAGGTTTTCATGGATGATTTTTCCGTTTGCAGAACTTTTTTTGATGATTGCTTAAGCAACCTTGATCGAGTTTTGCAGAGATGTGAACAAACTAATCTTGTCTTGAATTGGGAGAAGAGCCACTTTATGGTGAATGAAGGTATTGTCTTGGGCATAAAATTTCTGAGTGTGGCACTGAAGTGGATAAGGCCAAAGTTGATGCAATTGAGAAAATGTCGTGTCCTAAAGATATTAAAGGTATCCGAAGTTTCCTTGCTCATGCTGGTTTCTATAGGAGATTTATTAAAGACTTCTATAAAATTTCTAGGCCTCTAACTAATCTCTTGCAAAAAGATGCTCCATTTGTTTTTTATGATGATTGTGTAGAAGCCTTTGAAACACTTAAGAAAGCCTTAACTTCCATACATATTGTTCAACCACCTGACTAAAACTTGCCCTTTGAAATTATGTGTGATGCTAGTGATTATGTTATTGGTGTTGTTCTAGGACAAAGAGTTGATAAGAAATTAAATGTTATACACTATGCTAACAAAACTCTAGACAATGCTCAAAGAAATTATGTGATACGTCTCCAACGTATCTATAATTTTTGATTGTTCCGTGCTATTATATTATCAATCTTGGATGTTTTATAATCATTTATAGTCATATTATATCACTTTTTGGTTCTAACCTATTGACAAAGTGCCAAGTGCCAGTTGCTGTTTGCTGCATGTTTTTTACATCGCAGGAAATCAATATCAAACAGAGTCCAAACGCAACGAAACTTTACGGAGATTTTTTTTACCAGAAGGAACATAATGGGCCCTGGCTGCGCCAGAGGGGTGCTCCGAGGAGAGCACAACCCACCAGAGCGCGCCAGGAGGCCCAGGCGCGCCCTGGTGGGTTGTGCCCACCTCGGGTGCCCCCCGGGCAGCCTCTTTGCTCTATAAATACCCCAATATTCCAGAAACCCTAAAGGCATCGACGAAATATTCATCCAGCAGCCGTAGAGTCCTGAACCACTAGATCCAATCTAGACACCATCTCGGATGGGGTTCACCACCTCCATTGGTGCCTCTCCGATGATGCGTGAGTAGTTCTTTGTAGACCGTCGGGTCCATAGTTAGTAGCTAGATGGCTTTCTCTCTCTCGCTGAATTCTCAATACAATGGTCTCTTGGAGATCCATATGATCTAACTCTTTTGCAGAGTGTTTGTTGGGATCGATGAACTTTGAGTTTATGATCAGATCTATCTTTTTATATCCATGAAAATATTTGAGTTTCTTTGATCACTTTTATGCATGATTTCTTATAGCCTCGTATTTCTTCTCTGATATTTGGGTTTTGTTTGGCCAACTTGATCTATTTATCATGCAATGGGAAGAGGTGCTTTGTAGTGGGTTCGATCTTACGGTGCTTGATCCCAGTGACAGAAGGGGAACAGACACGTATGTATCGTTGCTACTAAGGATAAAACGATGGGGTCTATCTCTACATAGATAGATCTTGTCTACATCATGTCATCGTTCTTATTGCATTACTCCGTTTCTCCATGAACTTAATACACAAGATGCATGCTGGATAGCGGTCGATGTGTGGAGTAATAGTAGTAGATGCAGGCAGGAGTCGGTCTACTAATCTTGGACGTGATGCCTATATAATGATCATTGCTTGTATATCGTCATGAGTATTTGTAGTTCTATCAATTGCCCAACAGTAATTTGTTCACCCACCGTTTGCTATTTTTTCTCGAGAGAAGCCACTAGTGAAACCTACGGCCCCCGGGTCTCTTTCTCATATTATTTGCCTTTGCGATCTACTTTTCCTTTGCATTTATTTTGAGATCTATTAAACTAAAAATACAAAAATACCTTACTGCAATTTATTCTTATTTATTTTATTTGGCGTTCGATCTATCAATCTACTACAATTTTATCTCACGTCCGTTTGCCTATCTTGAGGCGCCGTACCCAAAAGGGATTGACAACCCCTTTTACACGTCGGGTTGCGAGGATTTGTTATCTGTGTGCAGGGGCTGTTTACATTGTGTTTCTTGGTATCCTACTGGTTCGATAACCTTGGTTTCACACCTGAGGGAAATACCTACCGCCGCTGTGCTGCATCATCCCTTCCTCTTGGGGAAATACCGACGTAGCTTCAAGCGACATCATTATGCTACTACTGAAAAAGAATTTTTAGCAGTTGTGTTTGCTTGTGATAAATTCAGATCTTACATTGTTGATTCTAAAGTAATTGTTCACACCGATCATGCTGCTATCAAATACCTATGGAAAAAAAGATGCTAAACCTAGACTCATTAGGTGGGTACTACTGCTACAAGAATTTGACTTGCATATTACTGATAGGAAGGGAGTTGAGAATCCTGTAGCTGATAACTTTTCTAGGTTAGAAAATATTCTTGATGACCCACTACCTACTGATGATAGCTTTCCTGATGAACAACTAGTTGTCATAAATGCTTCTCGTAATACTCCTTGGTATGTAGACTATGCTAATTATATTGTTGCTAAATTATACCACCTAGCTTTGCATACCAACAAAAGAAAAGATGCTTCTTTGATTTAAGACATTAATTTTGGGATGACCCACATCTTTATAAAGAACGAGTAGATGGTATTATTAGACGTTGTATATACCTGAGAATGAACAAGAACAAATCCTACGGAAGTGTCACTCCGAGGCTTATGGAGCACACCATGCGGGAGACAGAACTGCACACAAGGTATTACAATCTAGTTTTTATTCGCCTTCTCTTTTCAAGGATGCTCGTAAGTTTGTCTTACCTTGTGATGAATGTCAAATAATTGCTAATATTGGTAGACTTCAAGAAATGCCTATGAATTATTCACTTGTTATTGAACCATTCGATGTTTGGGGATTTGATTATATGGGACCTTTTCCTTCCTCTAATGGGTATACACACATTTTGGTTGATGTTGATTATGTCACTAAGTGGGTAGAAGTTATTCTAGCTAGTAGTGCTGATCATAACACTTCCATTAAAATGCTTAAAGAAGTTATTTTCCCGAGGTTTGGAGTCCCTAGATATTTAATGACTAATGGTGGTTCACATTTTATTCATGGTGCTTTCCGTAAATTTCTTGCTAAATATGATGTCAACCATTGAATTGCATTCCCTTGTCACCCTCAATCTAGTGGTCAAGTTGAGCTGAGTAATAGAGAAACAAACTTAATATTGCAAAAGGCCGTCAATAGGTCTCAAAAGAATTGGTCTAAGAAACTTGATGATGCATTATGGGCTTATAGAATTGATTAGAAAAATCCTATGGATATGTCTTCATATAAAATGGTTTATGGAAAAGCCTGTCATTTGCCTCTTGAGTTAGAACATAAAGCATATTGGGCAATTAAAGAACTCAATTATGATTTGAAACTTGCTGGTGAAAAGAGGTTATTTGATATTATCTCATTAGATGAATGGAGAACCCAAGCTTATGAAAATACCAATTTTTTAAAGGAAAAGTTAAAAGATGGCATGACAAAAGAATCCAAAAACGGGAATCAAAGTGGGTGAATATGTTCTATTGTACCATTCTCGTTTCAGATTTTTTGTAGGAAAACTTCTCTCTAAATGGGTAGGACCATATATCATTGAAGAATTTTATTGTTCTGGAGCTATCAAGATTAATAATGCCGAAGGCACAAACCCGTGAAGGACATATGCCCTAGAGGCAATAATAAAGTTGTTATTTATATTTCCTTATATCATGATAAATTTTTATTATTCATGCTAGAATTGTATTAACCGGAAACTTAGTACATGTGTGGATATATAGACAAACAGAGTGTCCCTAGTATGCCTCTACTTGACTAGCTTGTTAATCAAAGATGGTTAAGTTTCCTAGCCATAGACATGTGTTTTCATTTGATGAACAGGATCACATCATTAGAGAATGATGTGATGGACAAGACCCATCCGTTAGCTTAGCATAATGATCGTTTAGTTTTTCTGCTATTGCTTTCTTCATGACTTATACATGTTCCTTGGACTATGAGATTATGCAACTCCCGAATACTGGAGGAACACCTTGTGTGCTATCAAACGTCACAACGTAACTGGGTGATTATAAAGATGCTCTACAGGTGTCTCCGATGGTGTTTGTTGAGTTGGCATAGATCAAGATTAGGATTTGTCACTCCGTGTATCGGACAGATATCTCTGGGCCCTCTCGGTAATGCACATCACTATAAGCCTTGCAAGCAATGTGACTAATAAGTTAGTTGTGGGATGATGCATTACGAAATGAGTAAAGAGACTTGCCGGTAACGAGATTGAACTAGGTATGAAGATACCGACGATCGAATCTCGGGCAAGTAACATACCGATGACAATGGGAATAACGTATGTTGTTATGCAGTTTAACCGATAAAGATCGTAGAATATGTAGGAACCAATATGAGCATCCAGGTTCTGCAATTGGTTATTGACCGGAGAGGTGTCTCGGTCATGTCTACATAGTTCTCGAACCCGTAGGGTCCGCACGCTTAACCTTCGATGATGATTTTATATTATATGAGTTATGTGTTTTGCTGACCGAATGTTGTTCGGAATCCTGGATGATATCACAGACATGACGAGGAGTCTCGAAATGGTCGAGACATAAAGAATGATATATTAGACGATGTTATTCGGACACCGGAAGAGTTCCGAGAGGTACCGGGTAAAAACGGAGTGCCGGAGGGGTTACCGGAACCCCCCAGGGAAGTAATGGGCCAACATGGGTCTTAGGGGAGAGAGAGGGCAGGGCACGAGGAGGTGGCGCCCCCCCCCCCCGCCATGGGTATTCCGAATAGGAATAGGGGAGGGGGCGCGGCCCCCCTTTCCCTCTCCCTCTCCCTCTCCCTTCCTTCTTCCCCCTTCCACCAAGTGGAATCCTACTAGGACTTGGAGTCCTAGTAGGACTCCTCTCTCTTGGCACACCCTACAGAGGCCGGCTGGCCTCCCCCTCTCCTCCTTTATATACGAAGGCAGGGGCACCCTAGAATACACAAGTTTCTCTTAACCATGTGCGGTGCCTCCCTCCACAGTTACACACCTCGGTCATATCATCGTAGTGATTAGGCGAAGCCCTGCGCCGGTAACTTCATCATCACCGTCGCCACACCGTCGTGCTGATGGAACTCTCCCTCGGCCTCAACTGGATCAAGAGTTTGAGGGACATCATCGAGCTGAATGTGTGCTGATCACGGAGGTGTTGTACGTTCGGTACTTGGATCGGTTGAATCGAGAAGACGTTCGACTAAATCAACCGCGTTACTAAACGCTTCCGCTTTCGGTCTACGAGGGTACGTGGACACACTCTCCCCGCTCGTTGCTATGCATCTCCTAGATAGATCTTGCATGATCGTAGGTAAATTTTTTGAAATACTGCGTTGTCCAACAACCCGAGGGTGGTCAATGGACAAAGAATTAAGCATTATATCTCAGGTACGCCTATTAGTATTGAAACTAACATTATTCAAACCGTGACACCAGAGGAATACATAAAAGAGACCTTCCCAAACACTCCAAAACACTAAAAAGGAAGAGGTGCGTGATACGGTAAGTAAACCGACTCAAAAAATTCCATAAACATATTTTTTGTCAATTTTGGAATATTAGAAAAAATAGAGAACACTCGAGGAGGCAACCCAGGTGTCCACTAGGCACCAGGGCGCGCCTGCCCCCTGGTGCGCCTTGGTGGGTAGTGGGCCCCTCGTGAACCTTCCCAACTCCGTTTTCTTAGGTATACTTGTTTTGCAAGATAAAACTTCTTTATATATACTCCCGCATATTTTGACCACCGTATCGCAGAAATATCCTCTGTTCTTGTTTCGTGCTATTTTTCTGTCAGATCTATCAAGCCAGGCATCATGTCTTCTCCCTCCAACAACGTGGGAGATGATGTTTGGCTACTGAATATGGAACTAAGGAGAGAGGAAACAAAGGAGGCCACCAAGGAGGACAAGGTCAAAGTAGTTGCAGGGAATCAAGCCCAAGAAGGAGGGCAAGCCATGCCCAGGGAGGAAATTGTGAAAGAGGGAGATATCCTTCAACCATTCTATGATCATCTCACCCCATCTACAATTGAAGCCCTAAGGGCCTTTGAAACGGTTTGTGTTCAGAATACATATCTCACTCGTGAAGTTATTTTGTTGGAAGAGCAAAACACCGCCCTTCGGAGCATCAACCGTAGATTGGAGTACCTGCCAAGGCTGAAGTGCGAGTGCACCACTTCATCACTACCACCATCACTGAGGAAAGAAACTTGAGTACACGGGTTTGGGAACTCCCCTTATCTTGTGCCAAGCTTGGGTGAGATGCCCCGGTATCGTATCACCATCACTTTTGTTATCTTTACCTATTTTAGTTCGATCCTTCGTTATTTTGTAATTTAGTTGAATAAAAGTTTAGTACGATCTATTTTCGAGTGCTAGTTTCGTATCTATCCCTCTATGTAATCGAGTAGAGATTTATATAATAAAAATTAGATTGAGTTTTTTGCTTCTTTACCTTTTTGTTTCAATCCTAGCAATGAAAATAATGAAAAATATCATATGCTAATCTTATGGAAAGTAATAACATTACATAAGGAAAAGTATAAGTGGTAAAATTTATTGAAAGTTGACAAAAATAGCATTGGTCAATGATGCAATTCATGAAGGATTTAATAAGGGAAGAGAAGATTCACATGCAAATGCACTATCTTGGACATCTTTTATGATTGTGAGCCCCCATTAAATATTTTATGCCAAATTGTTGACATTGGACAAGGAAGACAACGTAATAAATTATGTTTGCTTACATTCACCTGGAAGTTATATTGTAGATCCTCCAACATGTGGTGCTTGCCCAACATCTTTGCTAGCCAAAAATCCACACCAAGTAGAGATACTACTTGTGCATCCAAAAACCTTAAACCATATTTCATGTCATGGGAGTCCACTATACCTACCTATGGATTGAATAAGAGCCCTCAAGTAAGTTCTCATCGGTGCATAAAGCAATAAAAATTGCTTCTAAATATGTTTGATCTTTTATTGTAAGGGAAAATAAGCATTGTACAAACTTGTGATGGCAAAGTAATAAAACGACGAACTACAGAATAAAGGTTGCTATCATAAGGGGCAATATAACGTGGCGTTCCTTTGCATTGAGAGCTTTTACATCCAAAAACAAAAAGTGCATGACAACCTCTACTTCCTCTGCAAAGGGCCTATCTTTTACTTTTATGTATTTACTTTTTATGAAAGAGTCAATAGTGTTCTCCTCCATTCATTTTTATTTGTATCTTTTGCAAGTATCATGTGGTGGAGAAAGATCTAGGCACATATATCCAGTTGGATATGAGTGATCATGACTTATTATTGTTGACATCACCCCTGAGGTGAATAAGTTGGGAGGCGAAATTATAAGCCCCTATCTTTCTAGGTGTCCGTCTGAAACTTTTTGCTTCTATATGTTGTGAGTGTTAGCAATCATAGAAGACTAAATGATCGTTGAGTATGTGGACTTGCTAAAAAGCTCTGACATGAAACCCTTCCTGAAAATATGATGAATTCCAATTGCATTGTTCACTTACAACATAGTTTGTTAGTTTTGAAGAAAATTTATGCCTTATACTTCAATGTTGTGATGAATTATTACTTGCTCATGAGAAGTTATATGATAACGAATATTGTTATTATAATAATGATCATGATGCTACTATGTCCGTATTTTGTTTTTATTGACACCTCTCTCTCTAAACATGTGGACATGATTATCGATATCGGCTTTCACTTGAGGACAAGTGAGGTATGAGCTTGAGGGAGTTGATACGTCCATTTTGCATCATGTTTTCCTACTGTTATTTATAGTGTTTTCAATCAATATAACACTTTATGGAGTAATTCTAATGCCTTTTCTCTCATAATATGCAAGGTTTACATAAAGAGGGAGAATACGGGCAGACGGAATTCTAGACCTGGAAAAGTTATGTCAGAGATACCTATTCTGCACATCTCCAAATGAGCTGAAATTTTACGAAGATTTATTTTGGAATATATAAAAAATATTGGAGAAATTAAATACTAGAGGGGGCCACCCAGGTGCCCACTAGGCACTGATACGTCTCCAACGTATCTATAATTTTTTATTGTTCCATGCTATTATATTATCTGTTTTGGATGTTTTTGTATGCATTAATATGATATTTTATATTATTTTTGGGACTAACTTATTAACCTAGAGCCCAGTGCCAGTTTCTATTTTTTCCTTGTTTTTGAGTTTCGCAGAAAAAGAATACCAAACGGAGTCCAAACAGAATAAAACCTTCGCGATGATTTTTCTTGGATCAAAAGACACCCCAGAGACTTGGAGATCAAGTCAGAGAAGCCACGAGGCGGCCACAAGGAGGGAGGGCGCACCCCCTGCCTTGTGGGCCCCTCGTGACCCCCTGACCTAATTCCTCAGCATATATATTCCCAAATATTCCCAAACCACTAGAAGTATCCGCGAAAAGAAGTTTCCACCGCCACAACCTTCTGTTCCCGTGAGATCCCATCTTGGGGCCTTTTCCGGCATCCTACCGGAGGGGGATTTGATCACGGAGGGCTTCTACATCAACTCTATTGCCCTTCCGATGAAGCGTGAATAATTTACCACAGACTGATGGGTCCATAGCAAGTAGCTAGATGGCTTCTACTCTCTCTTTGATTCTCAATACCATGTTCTGCACGATCTTCTTGGAGATCTATCCGATGTAATCTTCTTTTGCGGTGTGTTTGTCGAGATCCGATGAATTGTGGATTTATGATCAGCTTATCTATGGATATTATTTAAATCTTCTCTAAATTCTTTTACGCATGATTTGGTATCTTTGTAATTCTCTTTGAACTATCGGTTTGGTTTGGCCAACTAGATTCGTTTTTCTTGCAATGGGAGAAGTGCTTAGCTTTGGGTTCAATCTTGCGATGTCCTTTCCCAGTGATAGTAGGGGCAGCAAGGCACGTTATGTATTATTGCCATCGAGGATAAAAAGATGGGGTTTACATCATATTGCTTGAGTTTATTCCTCCACATCATGTCATCTTACTTAATGCGTTACTCTGTTCTTCATGAACTTAATACTCTAGATGTAGGCAGGAGTCGGTCGATGTGTGGAGTAATAGTAGTAGATGCAGAATCGTTTTGGTCTACTTGACACGGACGTGATGCCTATATTTCATAATCATTGCCTTGGATATCGTCATAACTTTGCGCTCTTCTGTCAATTACTCGACAGTAATTTGTTCACCCACCGTACTATTTGCTATCTTGAGAGAAGCCTTTAGTGAAACCTATGGCCCCCGTGTCTATTTTCCATCATATAAGTTTCCGATCTACTATTTTGCAATCTTTTACTTTCCGATCTATAAACCAAAAATAGAAAAAAAATATTTACTTTATCTTTTGTTTAGTTTCATCTATCTCTATCAGATCTCACTTTTGCAAGTAACCGTGAAGGGATTGACAACCCCTTTATCATGTTGGGTGCAAGTTGTTTGATTGTTTGTGCAGGTATTGGTGATTTGTGCGTTGTCTCCTACTGGATTGATACCTTGGTTCTCAAACTGGGGGAAATACTTATCTCTACTTTGCTGCATCACCCTTTCCTCTTCGCGGGAAAAACCAACGCAAGCTCAAGAAGTAGCAGGAAGAATTTATGGCGCCGTTGCCGGGGAGATCTACGCCAAGTCAAGACATACCAAGTACCCATCATAAACTCTCATCTCTTGCATTACATTATTCGCCATTTTCCTCTTGTTTTCCCCTCCCCCACTTCTAAAATGATTTTCGAAAAGATTTGCCTTTTCTTCGCCCTTCTTCCGTTCGTCTTCTACGTTTGCTTTTTGTGTGCTCGTGTGTTGGATTGTTTGCTTTGTCATGATGGCTCAAGAGAATACCAAATTGTGTGAGTTTTCCAACAATAATAACAATGATTTTATTAGTACTCCGATTTCTCCCGCCACTAGTGCGGAATCTTATGAAATTAATGCCGCTTTGCTGAATCTTGTTATGGAAGATCAATTTTCCGGCCTTCCTAGTGAAGATGTCGCATCCCATCTAAAGAGTTTCAAAGAAAAAAGATGTGGATAATGATATTATTAAATTGAAGCTATTTCTGTTTTCACTTTGAGATCGTGCTAAAACTTGGTTTTCATCTTTGCTTAAAAATAGTATTGATTCATGGAAGAAGTGTAAAGATGCTTTTATTTCCAAGTATTTTCCTCCCGCTAAGATCATCTCCCTTAGGAACGATATTATGAATTTTAAGCAACTTGATCATGAACATGTTGCACAATCTTGGGAGAGGAAGAAATTGATAATACGAAATTGCCCTACTCATGGTTTGAATTTGTGGATGATTATACAAAAAAATTATGCCGGATTGAATTTTGCTTCCAGAAATCTTTTAGATTCGGCCGCGGGAGGTAATTTTATGGAAATTACTTTAGGAGAAGCTACTAAACTCCTAGATAATATTATGGTTAATTATTCTCAATGGCATACCGAAAGATCTTCCACTAGTAAAAAAGTGCGTGCGATTGAAGAGATTAATATTTTGAGTGGAAAGATGGGTGAGCTTATGAAATTATTTGCTAGCAAGAGTGCCTCTATTCATCCTAATGATATGCCTTTGCCTTTGTCTACTTTGATTGAAAATAATAATGAATCTATGGATGTGAATTTTGTTGGTAGGAACAATTTTGGTAATAACGCGTATAGAGGTAATTTTAATCCTAGGTCATTTCCTAGTAATTCCTCTAATAATTATGGTAATTCCTATGACAATTATTATGGAAATTATAATAAGATGCCCTTTGATTTTGAGAATAGTGTTAAAGAATTTATGAGTTCGCAAAAGAATTTCAATGCTTTGATTGAAGAAAAATTGCTCAAGATTGATGATTTGGCTAGGAACGTGGATAGAATTTCTCTTGATGTTGATTCTTTGAAACTTAGATCTATTCCACCCAAGCATGATAACAATGAGTCTCTCAAGGATATGAAAATTTTCATTGATGAGTGCAAAGAAAGAACCGCTAAGATGCGTGCTAAGCGAGATTGGTTTGTAAAAATGTGTTCTTCTAGTTTTCGTGAAAATAATGATGAAGATCTTAAAGTGATTGATGTGACTCCTATTGAATATTTGTTTTCCAATATAAATCTTGATAAAGATGGGACTGGAGATGAGTCAACTTTAGTTAAAAGGCGTCCCAATGATTCAGAGTTTTTGGATCTTGATGCAAAAATTGATAAAAGTGGGATTGGAGAGGTCAAAACTTTAGGTAGCAATGAACCCACTCTTTTAGATTTCAAGGAATTTAATTATGATAATTGTTCTTCAATATATTGTATTTCCTCGTTGCAATCCATGTTGAATTCTCCTCATGCTTATAATCAAAACAAAACTTTTACTAAACATATCGTTGATGCTATGATGCAATCTTTTCAAGAAAAGCTTGAATTGGAAGTTTCTATCCCTAGAAAACTTTATGATGAGTGGGAACCTACTATTAATATTAAAATTAAATATTATGAGTGTCGTGCTTTGTGTGATTTGATGTGCTAGGTTTCCGTGAATTTGATGATTGTTCTTTAAATTTGCATCTTGCGGATTCCACTATTAAGAAACCTATGGAAGGATTAATGATGTTCTCATTGTTGCAAATAGGAATTATGTACCCATAGATTTCATTGTTCTTGATATTGATTGCAATCCTACATGTCCTATTATTCTTGGTAGACCTTTCCTTAGAACGATTGGTGCAATTATTGATATGAAAGAAGGAAATATTAGATTTCAATTTCCGTTAAGGAAGGGCATGGAACACTTTCCAAGAGAGAAAATTAAATTTCCATATGAATCTATTATGAGAGCTACTTATGGATTGCATACCAAAGATGACAATACCTAGATCTATTTGTGTTTTTATGCATGGCTAAGGGAGTTAAACAATAGCGCTTGTTGGGAGGCAACCCAATTTTATTTTTTGTTCTTTGCTTTTTGGTTCTGTTTTGCAATAAATAATTCATCTAGCCTCTGGTTAGATGTGGTTTTGTGTTTTAGTTAGTGTTTGTGCCAAGTAAGACCTTTGGGATGGCTCACGGTGATAGTTGATTTGATCTTGCTGAAAAATAGAAACTTTTGCGCCCAGTCCCAGATTTTTTAAAAATCACAGAAGAGTGATAAACTTCTGAATTTATTACACAAGATTGATATACAAATTGCCTCTTTTTTCCTAAGTTTTCAGAATTTTTTGAGTTACATAAGTATTCGAACTATCCAGATTACTACAGACTGTTCTGTTTTTGACAGATTCTGTTTTCTATGTGTTGTTTGCTTATTTTGATGAATCTATGGGTAGTATCGGGGGGTATGAACCATGGAAAAGTTGGAATACAGTAGATATTACACCAATATGAAAAAAGAATGAGTTCACAACAGTACCAAAAGTGGTGATTTATTTTCTTATACTAACGGAGCTTATGAGATTTTCTGTTGAGTTTTGTGTTGTCAAGTTTTCAAGTTTTGGGTAAGGATTTGATGGACTATGGAATAAGGAGTGGCAAGAGCCTAAGATTGGGGATTCCCAAGGCACCCCAAGTTAATATTCAAAGACAACCAAGAGCCTAAGCTTGGGGATGCCCCGGAAGGCATCCCCTCTTTCGTCTTCGTCTATCGGTAACTTTACTTGAGGCTATATTTTTATTCACCACGTGATATGTGTTTTGATTGGAGCGTCTTGTATGATTTGAGTCTTTGATTTTTAGTTTGCCACAATCATCCTTGCTGTACACACCTTTTGAGAGGGACACGCAGGAATCATGATTTATTAGAATACTCTATGTGCTTCACTTATATCTTTTGAGCTAGGCAATTTTGCTCTAGTGCTTCACTTATATCTTTTTAGACAACGGTGGTGGTTTTATTTTATAGAATTGTTGAAACCCTCATGCTTCACTTATATTATTTTGAGAGTCTCTAAACAGCGTGGTAATTTGCTTTGGTTATAAACTTAGTCCTAATATTCTAGACATCCAAGAGGGATATAATAAAAAAACTTTCATATAAAGTGCATTGAATAATATGAGAAGTTTGATTCCTTATGATTGTTTTGAGATATAAAGATGGTGATATTAGAGTCATGCTAGTGAGTAATTGTGGATTGTAGAAATACTTGTGTTAAAGTTTGTGATTCTCGTAGCTTGCACGTATGCTGAACCGTTATGTGATGAAGTCGGAGCATGCTTTATTTATGGATTGTCTTCCTTATGAGTGGCGGTCGGGGATGAGTGATGGTCTTTTCCTACCAATCTATCCCACTAGGAGCATGCGCATAGTACTTCGTTTCGGTAACTAATAGATTTTTGCAATAAGTATGTGAGTTCTCTATGACTAATGTTGAGTCCATGGATTATACGCACTCTCACCCTTCCACCATTGCTAGCCTCTCTAGTATCGTGCAACTTTCGCCGGTACCATACACCCACCATATAACTTCCACAAAACAGCCACCATACCTATGTATTATGGCATTTCCATAGCCATTCCGAGATATATTTCCATGCAACTTTCCACCATTCCATTTATTATGACACACTTCATCATTGTCATATTGCTTTGCATGATCATGTAGTTGACATCGTATTTGTGGCAAAGCCACCATTCATAATTCTTTCATACATGTCACTCTTGATTCATTGCACATCCCGTTACACCGCCGAAGGCATTCATATAGAGTCATATTTGTTCTAAGTATCGAGTTGTAATTCTTGAGTTGTAAGTAAATAAAAGTGTGATGGTTTTCATTATTAGAGCATTGTCCCATGTGAGGAAAGGATGATGGAGACTATGATTCCCCCACAAGTCGGGATGAGACTCCAGGCAAAAAATACGCAAAAAAATGAGAGAAGGCCCAAATAAAAATAAAAAAATGAGAGAAAAGAGAGAAGGGGCAATGCTACTATCCCTTTACCACACTTGTGCTTCAAAGTAGCACCATGATCTTCATGATAGAAAGTCTCCTATGTTGTCACTTTCATATACTAGTGGGAATTTTTCATTATAGAATTTGGCTGGTATATTCCAATGATGGGCTTCCTCAAAGTGCCCTAGGTCTTCGTGAGCAAGCGAGTTGGATGCACACCCACTTAGTTTCTTCTTGATCTTTCATAAACTTATAGCTCTAGTGCATCCGTTGGATGGAAATCCCTACTCACTCACATTGATATCTATTGATGGGCATCTCCATAGCACGTTGATACGCCTAGTTGATGTGAGACTATCTCCTTCTTTTTGTCTTCTCCACAACCAACATATTCTATTCCACCTATAGTGCTATGTCCATGGCTCACGCTCATGTATTGTGTGGAAGTTGAAAAAGTTTGAGAACATCAAAAGTATGAAACAATCGCTTGGCTTGTCATCGGGGTTGTGCATGATTTGAATATTTTGTGTGATGAAGATGGAGCATAGCCAAACTATATGATTTTGTAGGGATAAGCTTTCTTTGGCCATGTTATTTTGAGAAGACATAATTGCCTTGTTAGTATGCTTGAAGTATTATTGTTTTTATGTCAATATTAAACTTTTGTTTTGAATCTTGTGGATCTGAACATTCATGCCACAATAAAGAAAATTACATGGATAAATATGTTAGGTAGCATTCCACATCAAAAATTCTGTTTTTATCATTTACCTACTCGAGGACGAGCAAGAATTAAGCTTGGGGATGCTTGATACGTCTCCAACATATCTATAATTTTTTATTGTTCCATGCTATTATAATATCTGTTTTGGATGTTTTATATGCATTAATATGCTATTTTATATTATTTTTTGGACTAACTTATTAACATAGAGCCCAGTGCCACTTTCTTTTTTTCCTTGTTTTTAAGTTTCGCAGAAAAGGAATACCAAACGGAGTCCAAACGGAATAAAACCTTCGCGGTGATTTCTCTTGGACCAGAAGACACCCCAAAGACTTGGAGATCAAGTCGGAGAAGCCACGATGCGGCCACAAGGGGGAAGGGCACGCCCCCTGCCTTGTGGGCCCCTCGTGACCCCCTGGCCTAATTCTTTAGCCTATATATTCCCAAACCACCAGAGATGTCCACGAAAAGACTTTTCCACCGCCGCAACCTTATGTTCCCGTGGGAGCCCATCTTGGGGCCTTTTCCGGCATCCTGCCGAAGGGGGATTCGATCACGGAGGGCTTCTATATCAACTCTATTTCCCTTCCGATGAAGCGTGATTAGTTTACCATAGACCTACGTGTCCATAGCTAGTAGCTAGATGGCTTCTTCTCTCTCTTTGATTCCCAATACCATGTTCTCCTCGATGTTCTTGGAGATCTATCCGATGTAATCTTCTTTTGTTGTGTGTTTGTCGAGATCCGATGAATTGTGGATTTATGATCAGCTTATCTATGAAGATTATTTGAATATTCTAGGAATTATTTTATGCATGAGTTGGTATCTTTGTAATTCTCTTCGAACTATCGGTTTGGTTTGGCCAACTAGATTGGTTTTTCTTGCAATGGGAGAAGTTGTTAGCTTTGGGTTCAATCTTGAGGTGTCCTTTCCCAGTGATAGTAGGGGCAGCAAGGCACGTATTGTCCTATTGCCATCGAGGATAAAAAGATGGGGTTTACATCATATTGCTTGAGTTTATTCCTCTATATCATGTCATCTTACTTAGTGCGTTACTCTGTTCTTCATGAACTTAATACTCTAGATGCAGGCAGGAGTCGGTCAATGTGTGGAGTAATAGTAGTAGATGCAGAATCATTTCGGTCTACTTGACACGGACGTGATGCCTATATTTCATAATCATTGCCTTGGATATCGTCATAACTTTGAGCTCTTCTATCAATTGCTCGACAGTAATTTGTTCACCCACCATACTATTTGCTATCTTGAGAGAAGCCTCTAGTGAAACCTATGGCCCCCGGGTCTATTTTGCATCATATAAGTTCAGATCTACTATTTTGCAATCTTTTAGTTTCCGATCTATAAACCAAAAATACCAAAAATATTTACTTTATCTTTTGTTTAGTTTCATCTATCTCTATCAGATCTCACTTTTGCAAGTAATCGTGACGGGATTGACAACCCCTTTATCGCGTTGGGTGCAAGTTGTTTGATTGTTTGTGCAGGTATTGGTGATTTGTGCGTTGTCTCCTACTAGATTGATACCTTTGTTCTCAAACTGAGGGAAATACGTATCTCTACTTTGCTGCATCACACTTTCCTCTTCAAGGGAAAACCCAACGCAAGCTCAAGAAGTAGCGGGCACCAAGGCGCGCCTACCCCCCAGCATGCCTTGGTGGGTAGTGGGCCCCCTGGCCATCCTCCGGCACCCATCTTCTGGTATATAAGGCCATTTGCCCTAGAAAAAATAAGGAGAGGACTTTCGGGACTGAGCGCGGCCTTCTTGAGGCGGAACTTGGGCAGGAGTACTTTTTCTCTCCGGCGCAGAGATTCCTATCGGTGTCAAAACCGGCGGATCGCGGGTAGGGGTCCCGAACTGTGCGTCTAGGTTGATGGTAACAGGAGACGGGGGACACAATGTTTACCTAGGTTCGGGCCCTCTCTATGGAGGTAATACCCTACTTCCTGCTTGATTGATCTTGATGAATATGAGTATTACAAAAGTTGATCTACCACGAGATCGTAATGGCTAATACCCTAGAAGTCTAGCCTGTATGACTATGATTATGATTGTTCGCCTCTACAGACCTAACCCTCCGGTTTATATAGACACCGGAGGGAACTAGGGTTACATAAAGTCAGTTACAGAGAGGAATCTTCATATTTGGTCGCCAAGCTTGCCTTCCACGCCAAGGAGAGTCCCATCTGGACACGGGTAGAGTCTTCGGTCTTCGTATCTTCATAGCCCATCAGTCCGGCCCATGGCTAACAGGCCGGACGCCCGAGGACCCCTTAGTCCAGGACCCCTCAGTAGCCCCCGAACCAGACTTCAATGACGAGGTGTCCGGCGCGCAGATAGTCTTCGGCATTGCCAGGCGGGTTCCTCCTCTGATGATTTCAAAGTGATGTATTCGGATTTCCATTCAATGTCGCACCCCTCGGCTTCTGCGTATCAACAACTTCAGCTTCCACGTGTCGAGCGAATGCGAGAGGTCAGGGTGTTTTTACATATAACACCCCGGCCATGTAGGGAGGAGTGTCTATTTAAAGAGATTGGATGTCAGATCCATCCAGCACCACGCGGAAGAAATCCTCAGAGCTTGCTAGAAAAGACCACTCCAACATGGCCAGCGCTCCCAGCTCCTCCTCCCGCCCCTGCGGCCCAGAAAAAGGTGATTGGGAGAGATGTTCCGTATCCCATGGTCAGCTGGTGAAGCTGCAAACACAGGGATTTCTTCCCCCCGCATATCTGGTCCCTGTTCGGGCAGGATTGACCTCCTTCAATGACGGGGCCCAGGCGGAGAACTTCCCCAATCCATCTGGGGGGAACGAGTGTGCTTTGTCCCCTATTTGCTAAGAGGTGTTGGATTTCCAATTCATCTATTCCTCCGAGGGCTTCTGGAGTATTATGGCCTCCAACTACACAACTTCACTCCCGCCTCCATCCTGCATACCGCGGGTTAAGTCACTCCTTGCGAACTATTCTTGGGTTGTGAAGCCCATTTTGAATTGTGGAGAAAGCTATTATGTTTTGTCCCGCGTAACCATGAGGGATCCATATTTGAAGTGGGCGGAGCCGAGGTATGGCGCATCACCGAGACAAGATACCTGTCCGGCACACCAAAGAAAGCATCCGAAGAATGGCCTTCCGAATGGTTCTACATCGAGGACGTTGCACTTCCTGACCCAGTTCGGAGGGGTCTACCTGAGTTTACAAGAGTTCCTTTGAAGAAACGCCACAGCTGGCGCCCTTGGAGCCTCGAGGAGGAAGATAGTGCGGAAGTTCGTCAACTCATGAGCAAGATAAAGACACTCGCCCAGTCCGGATTATCAATAGTCGAGGTAATGGCGGCTTCCATAGTGTGGGGGGTTCAGCCACTCCAATAGAGAGGGCTTCCCATGTAGCACTACAATGGGGAGGATGACGCCTCCCGCTGCGGCCGGAAGGGTCCGGACACCCCCGTCGCTCTGGCCAAAATATTGGCTGAACTGTTCAAAGGGGAGGAAGAGGAATTTCTTTGTATCAAGCGCAGAGATGGATTTTCCATGTACAATCCTCCTAGCTGGGTAAGTCCCAACCCCTCTGCTCTACTCACTCCACTCCCTGAGCCACTTCCAATGAATATTAATCCATCCATTTATAACAGCACTGGCGAAAGATCTCCGAGGGGCTTCACAGCCCCGCCCCACAGCCAGAGGGCCACAATCGGGACCTTGACCCCGGATTCGAAGAGGATCCAAATATATTCATGGTGCGCGAGGACGGGGTGTTTTACCAGGCGAGCTATGACGGCACGGAAGTGGCCATCACCGCCGATTATCCTGGTCTTCTCCCTGCTTCACATGTAAGTAATCAGGAGACATCTCCTCCGAAAGAGTTCCCTTGCTCTGCCTCACCCACCGCATTGTCTCGTGCTCAAAAGGGGAGGTGTTTGGCACACCACGCTACCCAATAGGCAACTCCAAAGAGAGCGCCCCCCATGCCGGGCAAGCCTTCAAAGAGGAAGGCAAACAAAGGCACGGACGAGCCTTCATCGAAGAGGTATGGATTTGTAAATATTCCCCTTGGCAGTCGCATCCAACTGTGACTTTTTCGTTTGTCCTATATCAGGAAAAGAGTTCACTGGACTATGTCCGGGGGTCCGGCCGGTCATACTCCCAACCGCCAGGATCCAGATCCTGCTGCGAAGACAGGGGCTGATACGGGGGCGAGGCCGGATTGTCCCTCAGCAGAGGATTTGGATGATGTATCCGTCACGAACTCGGAAGTGGAGAGTGCCATGAATCATCAGCGCCGGAGGGCCATTTTACGAGACCCCAGCTTTTCAGAAGAGGCAATTAATGCCTTCAGCTCGGCTGATGCATACAGCCGAGCTGCTCGAGATGGGCTTACCAGAGCCACAAATCAACATTTAAAAGATGTGCAGGTAAGTTTACATTGTTCCAATATTATAATCATATACCAGTAGCCCCCGAGACTTGAATCAGTTGATATAACTGATTTAAGGATCACTGTACAACCAGGTACTTACGAAGAAGAACAACATGTTGTCTCAAGAGCTAGAAAGGTGTCGGACACAGCTAACTGCTGTTACTGCCGAACTGGAGAAATCCAAGAAGGCGTCACTTGGTAATATTCCCCTCCATCGAGGAATTATAATTATATGCCAGCTGTGCTAATACTGTTGCTTATCACATGACAGGATCGTCAGATCAACTGGAGGAGCAACTGAAAGCCGCTCAAGCGGGAGAGAAGGAGTCCAAAAGGCTACTCGCCACGGGCGAACGTGTGCTGACCCGAGCCAGGGAGGAGAAAAACAAGCTCCAGGATTCCAACACCCAGCTGGGCGAAGAACTGAAAGATGTGCGGGCCCAGCTGGCTGACTCCGTCAAGGAAAATAAAAGGCTACGAGGTGGCATATTCAGTATGTGGTCACACTTACCTTCGAGTAATTCAGAGATGAAAGGAACTGATAGAGTTATGTTTGTAGGTATGCTGATGGGCCGTCCTGAAGAGGAGATGTCCGGATCGTCGGGCGATCTGCTGCAAGAGCTGTCGCAAATGCATGAGCAAGCTCGGCAGGCGATGCGAAGTGTTGCCAAGGCCTTATGGCCATCCGCCTCCCCTCCAGGAAGTATGGAGGAGCTTGTACATCTACTCAAGGCAGCGCGGCGGCGTTTCCGATTATGGAAAATATCGGCCTGCCGGGAAGGTGCACGAGAGGCCTGGGCCATGGTGAAAACACGGTATACCAAGCTTGATCCGAATCATATGGCCTGGGTCGGACCTCTAGGGTCAGATGGGAAAGAAGTTACCATTAATTTAGTATATGACCAAGTAGAAGTAGCCGCCAAGTATTCCCAGCAAGATTGTATGTTAGACAGCCTGCTGGACGGTATAGAGGAGGAAATTTTTGAGTCCAAGTGACTATGTACTTTCCTTGACATATGTAACTCTAGCTGAATTCTAAAATGATTGTCATGGCAGACCTTTTTGCTTCGACCTCTGGACCCGAAGGTGCGGAGTGTTTCCGAATACCTGAGTGGTTAAATAAACCGGGGTATTCATGGAAACGAGGCGTAGGGGTCATAGTTGCTTGAACAGACAAGTTGTATCCGGCTAGTTATGTTATATTACATTATGATTGTAAGAAACATCTTCCAGAGAGAATAGTTCCGTTAAGGGTTCCTTTCCCTGGGTGTGCATGCGTCAAAATGCATGTCCGAACTGTGATTGGAAAAATCACAGTATACATAACATCTGGGGTTCACAATGGGGTGAATGCAAAAACGTCTTTAATCCACCGACCGAATATTCCCTTAAGAATGCTAGCTTTCGCCTTCACCCAGTCTGAGGTACACATCCGGATGACCCGGCAGTAACAATCGCAGAGGTGCTCCCTTTATGCCCTAACCGAACTAACGGGAACGTAGGGCATAAGCACATGAGCCAGGCAACCCAGCTTGGCCAAAATTTAAGTCATATCGATGCATATAATGGCGAAGAAAAGGTACATATGGGAAAAAACGCATATGTGATGAGCTTGATGCTCGGAAAATAATAATAATAAGCTTCTGTCCGGGAAGCCCCCGGCTATAATGGATGTACATGTTCGAGGGTGTGTACGTCACATGTGCACGGTTTAGCCGCGCGAAAGCTTTAAGGCTAGAAAAAAGGAAAAATGAAAAGAGAGGAAAAATAATGGAAACAACAGGGAGAAGGAGACGAAGAAATAGTTCGGCGCTAGGCATAGAATCTTCGGAGTCTGGCCGCGTTCCAGGGGTTCGGCTCTAGGCGATTGTCTGATGCATCACACAGGCGGTACGCTCCTCCAATGAGAACTTCATCGATGATGAAGGGACCCTACCGTTTGGGCTTGAGTTTGTCCTTTTTCTTCTCCGGCAAGCGTAGAACGAGTTCGCCAACATTATAAGTCTTGGCCCGTACTTCTCTGCTTTGATATCTGCGGGCCTGTTGTTGATAAAATGCGGAATGGGCTTTTGCAATATCGCGCTCCTCCTCCAGGGCATCTAGGCTGTCCTGCCGATCAAGCTCGGCCTCTCTCTCTCTCTCTCTCTCTCTCTCTCTCTCTCTTCGTACATGCGCACTCGAGGTGAGTCATGAATAATATCGCAGGGCAACACAGCCTCCGCGCCGTACACCATGAAGAAAGGTGTGTATCCAGCAGTGCGGTTGGGAGTGGTCCGCAGCCCCCAGAGTACGGAGTCGAGCTCCTCAACCCAGTGCTTGTCTGATTCTCTCAAAGACCGCACTAGTTTGGGTTTAATGCCGCTCATAATAAGACCATTGGCCCGTTCGACTTGGCCGTTTGTTTGCGGGTGATAGGCAGAGGCATAATCGAGCTTGATGCCCTAATTAGCACACCAGGTTTTTACCTCATCGGCTGTGAAATTGGAGCCGTTATCGGTGATGATGCTGTGTGGAATGAGGGAGTCCTGGATTAGGGGGGTCCTCGGACAGCCGGACTATATCCTTTGGCCGGACTGTTGGACTATGAAGATACAAGATTGAAGACTTCGTCCCGTGTCCGGATGGGACACTCCTTGGCGTGGAAGGCAAGCTTGGCAATACGGATATGTAGATCTCCTCCCTTGTAACCGACTCTGTGTAACCCTAGCCCCCTCCGGTGTCTATATAAACCGGAGGGTTTAGTCCATAGGACAACAACAATCATACCATAGGCTAGCTTCTAGGGTTTTAGCCTCTACGATCTCATGGTAGATCAACTCTTGTAATACTCATATCATCAAGATCAATCAAGCAGGAAGTAGGGTATTACCTCCATCGAGAGGGCCCGAACCTGGGTAAACATCGTGTCCCCCGCCTCCTGTTACCATCCGCCTTAGACGCACAGTTCGGGACCCCCTACCCGAGATCCGCCGGTTTTGACACCGACATTGGTGCTTTCATTGAGAGCTCCACTGTGCCGTCACCGTAAGGCTTGATGGCTCCTTCAATCATTGGCAACGATGCGATCCCGGGTGAGGTTTTCCTCCCCGGACAGATCTTCGTATTCGGCGGCTTCGTACTGCGGGCTAACTCGCTTGGCCATCTGGGCAGATCGATAGCTACGCCCCTGGCCATCAGGTCAGGTTTGGAAACTTGAACTATACTGCCGACATCCGCGGAGACTTGATCTTCGACGGATTCGAGCCCATGTCAGGTGCGCCGCACGATCACGACGAGCATGATTTAGCTCTGCCGTCGGGCTGTGTTCGGGAGATCACACCTGCAACTACTCCGGCCTTCAATCCGGAACAAATCGCGCCATCTGTGGACGGATGGATGGATCCCGCCACAGAGGCCGCACACTCAGTGGCGATAGCGCCGAATACTGACTTCACCTCCTACGAGACCCGTGTTGCCGAACCGTTGGATTCGTCCCCGGCCACGGACTCCGAGCCGCTTGTGTCCGTGCCCATCAAATCCGATTGGGCACCGATCATGGAGTTTACCTCCGCGGATATCTTTCAGCACTCGCCTTTTGGCGACGTACTAAATTCGCTGAAGTCTCTCTCCCTGTCGGGAGACCCTTGGCCGAACTATGTCTGGCTAGAATGGGATGCGGACGACGAAGAAATTCGCGCCCCACCCACCACCCACTTAGTAGCCACTGTCGACGATTTAACCGACATGCTCGACTTCGGCTCCGAAGACATCGACGGTATGGACGACGATGCAGGAGACGAACAAGAACCACCGCCCACAGGGCGCTGGACTGCCACCTCATCGTATGACATATACATGGTGGACACCCCCAATGAAGGGGATGGAGATAAGACAACGGAGGATAATCCCTCCAAGAAGCAACCCAAGCACCGACGTCAGCGGCGCCGCTCTAAGTCTCGCCATAGCAAAAGCAGCGATACCGGCACAAGAGACAATAACGCTCCGGATAGTGCCGAAGACGACGATAATCCCCTCCAGCCAGACCTCGAGCGGGAGGATGAACAAGCTAGCCCTCCGGAACAGGCAGCAAACGGAGAATCAGAGGATGACAATTACATGCCTCTCTCCGAAGACGAAGTGAGCCTCGGCGACGAAGAATTTGTCGTGCCTGAGGATCCCGTCGAGCAGGAGCGCTTCAAGCGCCGGCTTATAGCCACAGCAAACAGCCTGAAGAAAAAGCAACAACAGCTTCGAGCTGATCAAGATCTGCTAGCGGATAGATGGACCGAAGTCCTGGCAGCCGAGGAATACGAACTCGAGCGCCCAACCAAGAGTTATCCAAAGCGCAGGTTGCTACCTCAACTCGAGGAGGAAGCATTGAAACCTACATCACCAGCGTATGATGCGGCTGATCGGCCACCTCGTGGCCGAGACAGAGAGGCATTTCAGCCTGAAGTCCAGCCCGCACCCCGCCGCCACTCAAACAAAAATACCAAGGCCCGGGGCAACACGCGGGACCTGCGAGACGTATTGGAAAACAAGGCAAAACATGCAAGATCGATCTACGGATCACGGGGGCGCGCACCAACGCGGGACGATGACCGTCACGCCGGATACACTAAAAGCAAATCCGGCCGGGCCGAATACAGCAGACAAGACTCATATGAACTGCGTCGTGATATAGCCCGGCACAGAGGCGCCGCACACCCCCTATGCTTCACTGATGAAGTAATGGATCACGAATTCCCAGAGGGTTTTAAACCCGTAAATATTGAATCATATGATGGTACAACAGATCCCGCGGTATGGATCGAGGATTTCCTCCTCCACATCCACATGGCTCGCGGTGATGATCTACATGCCATCAAGTACCTCCCACTAAAACTCAAAGGACCAGCTCGGCATTGGCTGAATAGCTTGCCAGCAGACTCATTGGCAGTTGGGAGGATTTGGAAGATGCATTCCTTGACAACTTCCAGGGCACTTATGTGCGACCACCGGATGCTGATGACTTGAGCCATATAACTCAGCAGCCAGGGGAATCGGCCAGGCAATTCTGGACACGGTTCCTAACTAAGAAAAACCAAATTGTCGACTGTCCGGATGCAGAGGCCTTAGCGGCATTTAAGCATAACATCCGTGACGAGTGGCTCGCCCGGCACCTCGGCCAGGAGAAGCCGAAGTCTATGGCAGCCCTCACGACGCTCATGACCCGCTTTTGCGCGGGCGAAGACAGCTGGCTGGCTCGCAGCAACAACACATCAAGAAGTCATGGCACTTCAGATACAAAGGATACTAACGGCAGACCACGTCGTAACAGACACAAGCGCCGCAACAACGGCGACAACGCCGAAGACACGGCAGTCAATGCCGGATTCAGCGGCTCTAAATCCGGTCAGCGGAAGAAGCCGTTCAAAAGAAGCAATCCGGGCCCGTCCAGTTTGGACCGCATACTCGATCGCTCGTGTCAAATTCACGGCACCCCCGATAAGCCAGCCAATCACACCAACAGAGAATGCTGGGTGTTCAAGCAGGCCGGCAAGTTGAATGCCGAAAACAGGGACAAGGGGCTGCATAGCGACGACGAGGAGGAGCCTCGGCCGCCGAACACAGGAGGACAGAAGAGGTTCCCTCCACAAGTGAAAACGGTGAACATGATATACGCAACCCACATTCCCAAGAGGGAACGGAAGCGTGCACTAAGGGACGTCTATGCGATGGAGCCAGTCGCCCCAAAGTTCAACCCATGGTCCTCTTGTCCGATCACCTTCGATCGCAGGGACCACCCCACTAGTATCCGTCATGGCGGATCTGCCGCATTGGTCCTTGACCCCATCATCGACGGATTTCACCTCACCCGAGTCCTTATGGACGGCGGCAGCAGCCTGAACCTGCTCTATCAGGATACAGTGCGCAAAATGGGTATAGACCCCTCGAGGATCAAACCCACTAAAACCACCTTTAAAGGTGTCATCCCAGGTGTAGAGGCCCATTGCACGGGCTCAATCACACTGGAAGTGGTCTTCGGATCTCCGGACAACTTCCGAAGCGAGGAGTTAATCTTCGATATCGTCCCGTTCCGCAGTGGCTATCACGCACTGCTCGGGCGAACCGCATTTGCCAGATTCAATGCGGTACCGCATTATGCATACCTCAAGCTCAAAATGCCAGGACCTCGTGGGGTTATAACAGTCAATGGAAACACAGAACGCTCACTCCGCACGGAGGAACACACTGCGGCCCTCGCAGCTGAGGCACAAAGCAGCCTTTTAAGGCAAACCGCCAATTCAGCGATAAAGCCCCCGGATACCGTCAAGCGAGTCCGGAGTAACCTGCAACAGGATCGCCTGGCACGTTCAGAGCTCGCCTAGCAATTCGCCCCCCGTCCTAGTCCCAGTCAAGCGACGAAATATGTGCCACGCGTACATAATTACGCACTGAAAATACCATGGGCATAGGCGGGGGCACGACCAGGGCACGTCCCACAATGCGGCTCAACCGCCCAGGGGCTGTATACCTTTATCATTTTCTCTCTTTCAGGACCTTACTCTCTAGAAGCCCTTTCCAGCAGTCTGATTGCTAGACACATTACGGGAAGGAACAACCAAGGAGGCAAGAAGCTAAGACGTACAAGGGAATCCCCAGGTGGTCTCTGATAACAATCGAAGTACCCATTTTTAATACCCATACACAGCTTGCCCTGGGATAGGACATGTCAAATAGTCCTATTTTTTGCTTATTGCACTACTTGTATTAGTACGCTTCAACGTATTATTTAAATAACAATGCATAGCATTAGTCTATTATTGCATTACCCTTCTTTTTTCTTGTCTGTTTATTTACGACAACTTGCACCCGTACATTCTGGTACGACCAGTACGCCAGGGGCTTCAGTATACCCCATAATACGGCGTGAGAAGTCCGAACACTTTCGACAGTGCGTCACCCCGAACTTATAGCATTATATGCATCAGCTCTGAATCATGTCTTGGGTCAATAGTTGGGTTTGCCCAGCTCCCATGTTTTGGTACCTTACGTTCCGCAATATCGGCTAAGGTAGCGCTAGGAGAACTACTGTGATTGTGTCCCGGTTCTTCCGGACGAGCACCTCAGTAGAGAAAGCCGAAAACTGACTGTCATGATAAGGCGAGAGCTGGTCGCTGTTCGAGAGTTCTCAAGTCCTTAAAGACTTTTTCTGCTTCTGGCGAGGAGTCGGCCTTGCCCGACTTAGGCATATATAGCGCCCCAAATTCGGCCTTCCGAATACTAGGGGCTTCGCCAAAATGTAAAATTGTAGACTTCTATGGCTTAATGAGAGTGATAAAGCCTTATAGTCCGATTGCCTGGTTCGTTGTGCTGAACACCTCCCTCGAAGGACCCAAAATTGGGATAAAGAGTGCTCAGGTTTATCCCGAACACCTCAGTACTAGTTACATGGGGGCAGAAGCCGACGACTGGCCAACTCTCAGATTTTATAAACGGCCGCACAAGGCGTTGCATAGCGCAAATGAACTCGTTTCATATTACGGGATCGCATGAGTACATTCATTCGAATATTACATCCTTAGTACATTCCTCCGCCACAAGGCGAGAACCCTTTAGGACACTGTTATAATACATTTTGGGGTGGCGATGCTCCTTGCCTTCCGGCGGCCCCTCCTTCAATAGCTTCTCGGCGTCCAGCTTCGCCCAGTGGACCTTTGCTCGGGCAAAAGCCCTGCGCGCGCCCTCGATGCAGACAGACCGCTTTATGACATCAAGCCGTGGGCAGGCATTCACAAGCCGCCTCACCAGGCCGTAGTAGCTATCAGGCAGGGGATCGCCAGGCCACATCCGGACTATAAGACCCTTCATGGCCTGTTCGGCCGCCTTGTGGAGCTCGACCAGTTGCTTCAGCTGGTTGCTCGAGGGCATAGGGTGTTCGGTCCCAGTATAGTGAGACCAGATCAACTTCTCCATCGAGCTCCCCTCCTCGGCCCGGTGGAACTCTGCGGCATCTGACACACTGCGGGGTAGATCTGCGAACGCTCCTGGAGAGCTCCGAACTCGGGTAAGTAAAAGGAAATTTTCTTTCACATGCTTGCTTTGCATACTGAATGCCTTACCCGTCGCTATCTTCTTAACCGCCTCTAATTCCTGGAGGGCCTTTTGGGCTTCGGCCTTGGCATGTTGTGCGCTTTCGAGGGCCATCGCAAGCTCGGACTCTCGCGTCTCAGAGTCAAGCTATAAGGACTCGTGTTTTTTTACGAGAGCCTAGAGCTCTTGCTACAGCTCGCCCACCCGGGCCTCTTGTTTTTCTCACTCCGTGCGCTCCTTGGCCGCCTTGTCCTCGGCCTCGGACAGCGCCTTCTTCAGGGTCGCCACTTCGGTCGTGGCCCCTGGCAAAATTCATGACGATCCCATGATCTAAGCAACCACCCTTGTTTTTTCTTATCAACATACAGACGGGGTATAACTTACCTTTGATTTCTTCGAGCTGCCTTTTGGCAAGGCCGAGCTCTTCCTTCGATCGCTCAAGGTCCCGCTTCAGTGCGGCGACCTCCGCAGTACGTGCGGCAGCGGCTAGCAGTGAAGCCTGCATATGCACATAGACATATTTCGATTAGACTCCTGCGGTTATTATGTGATCCTCTATTCGGCCTTTCTTCGCAAACGCCAAACAGAGCATCAGGGGCTAGTGTCTATGCGGTAACATTCTCTTATAATCTGGTTACTTACCTCAAAGCCTGTTAGGAGGCTGGCACAGGCTTCAGTCAGTCCGTTCTTGGCGGACTGAACCTTCTTGACCACCGCACTCATGATAGTGCGGTGTTCTTCGTCGATGGAAGCGCCGCGAAGCGCTTCCAGCAAGTTGTCCGATGCCTCTGGATGGACAGAGGCCACCGGCACAGGCGGCTTGCCCCTCTTAACGGGGGGTCGCCTGACAGAGTCCGGAACCACTGGAGGTTCCGGCGCAGTGTTCGGCTGGGGGCCGAATTCGGAGCCCATGGGAGTCTTGCTCCCCTTGCGCCCAGGGTCCGGAACGTCGCCTTGAGGCGCCTCCAGGACTACCTCCCCTCGGCTCGGTGCCCTTTGAGACAACACCTCGACGTTGTCCGTAGGGCGAGGGGTGGAGGCGGTCGGAAGTGAATCACTATTCATATCCGACGGGTCCAAAGAACCATCCGACGAAGATACGTCGATATGGGCTCGGGACGGACTGCATAATCATGTTCGGCGTGATGAGAAGCAGTGCAATAAAACATACCATGAATTACTATGGTATCCGGATACTTACGACTTCGCCAGGGGCTTGTCCCTGGGCAACCACTCGTCGTCGCTGTAGGCGGCCGTCGTGGAGCAGTCCGGAAGGAGGATCCTTCCCTTCTTGGACCCTTCGGCCCCCCCGATTGGGGCGGCCTTCCTTTTCTTGTCTCCCCCGGCTGGGGGGGGAGAACTTTCCTCTTCCTCCTCCTCGTTTTCGTGGGAGGAGTGCGCCTCGGAGTTTTCATACGATGAGTCCGATATAACCTTGCGCCGGAGACCCTTTCGGGTCCCCGTGGCCTTCTTCTTGGCCTTCTTCACCGGCACCTCGTAAGGCGCCGGAGCCAGCATCGCCGTTTGGAGAGCATCTGCAAGATCTTTAGGCAGGGGGGCTGGGCAATCGATCTGCTCCGCTGTCTCTACCCAGTCCTGTTAAATGGCATGGAGGCTTAGATCCCACACATGATTATACTGGGGAAAATAAACATCCTATGAGATATGGAAAACTTACCGGATTGGCAGGGCGCTTTGCGCTGAGTCCGCGGTCCTCGGTAAGGGGAGGAGGTACCTCGGCGCCCTTGAACAGCACCTTCCAGACGTCCTTGTGCGTCGTGTCGAAGAGCTCTTGCAGCGTCTGGTGCTCAGCCGGGTCGAACTCCCACAAATTGAATGCCCGTCGTTGACACGGGAGGATCCGGCGGAAGACCATGACCTGGACCACGTTGACAAGCTTGATTTTCTTGCTCATCATGTTTCTGATGCATTTCTGGAGTCCGGTCAGCTCCACCGATGAACCCCAGGACAGGCCCTTCTCTTTCCACGAGGTGAGCCGCGTGGGGATTCCGGATTGGAATTCGGGGGCCGCCACCCAGTTGGTGTCACGCGGCTCGGTGATGTAGAACCACCCCGATTGCCACCCCTTTATGGTCTCCACATAGGAGCCTTCGAGCCAGTTGACGTTAGGCATTTTACCCACCATGGCGCCTCCGCACTCCGCTTGCTGGCCGACCACCACCTTCGGTTTAACATTGAAGGTCTTCAGCCACAGGCCGAAGTGGGGCCTGATGCGGAGGAAGGCCTCGCACACGATGATAAACACCGAGATGTTGAGGATGAAATTGGGGGCCAGATCGTGAAAATCCAGCCCGTAGTAGAACATGAGCCCGCGGACAAACGGGTGGAGAGGAAATCCCAGTCCGCGGACGAAGTGGGTAAGGAAAACCACCCTCTCATAGGGCTCTGGCGTAGGGATGATCTGCCCCGCATCTGGCAGCCGGTGTGCGATATCCGCGGCTAGATATCCGGCTCCCCGTAGCTTTGTGATGTTCTCCTCCGTGATGGAGGAGACCATCCACTTGCCTCCCGCTCCGGACATGCTTGGAGTGGTTTGAGGAGAAAAACGCGAACTTGGGCGCTGGAGCTCGAGTGCGCAAGAATGGATGAGCAAGGAGGAAGAAGGCGTGGGTGAAAAGGGTGAATCCTTGTCCCTTTATAAGGGCGGAAGAGGCGATGCGCCTCCCCACTTACCTCGTAAAATTGCTTATTCCCCAAGCGCCGTAATTGATGGCGTGGTTGGGTTACCCACACCCGTATTGATGAGAATCCCGTGATAAGGGGACACGATCTCTGCTTCGACAAGACGTGCCAAGGAAACCGCCTCGCGATATGTGCAGTGGCTGGTTGTGAAAAACGGTTCGAATAATGACCGGGCCGTGGTGTGATGTCATGCTGCAAAATGCGTCAGCAGATTAGATTTGTGGAAATATTATTCTCTCTACGGTGGTATGTGGAATTTGTTTTGCAGAGCCGGACACTATCCTTGTGTTCAAAATCTTCTATGGAGTATTCGGAGGAGGAACCCGCGTTGCAATGCCGAAGACAATCTGCGCGCCGGACTCATCGTCATTGAAGCCTGGTTCAGGGGCTACCGAGGGAGTCCTGGATTAGGGGGGTCCTCGGACAGCCGGACTATATCCTTTGGCCGGACGGTTGGACTATGAAGAAACAAGATTGAAGACTTCGTCCCGTGTCCAGATGGGACTCTCCTTGGCGTGGAAGGCAAGCTTGGCAATACGGATATGTAGATCTCCTCCCTTGTAACTGACTCTGTGTAACCCTAGCCCCCTCCGGTGTCTATATAAACCGAAGGGTTTAGTCTGTAGGACAACAACAATCATACCATAGGCTAGCTTCTAGGGTTTTAGCCTCTACGATCTCGTGGTAGATCAACTCTTGTAATACTCATATCATCAAGATCAATCAAGCAGGAAGTAGGGTATTACCTCCATCGAGAGGGCCCGAACCTGGGTAAACATCGTGTCCCCCGCCTCCTGTTACCATCCGCCTTAGACGCACAGTTCGGGACCCCCTACCCGAGATCCGCCGGTTTTGACACCGACATGGAACACCATAACGGTGTACAACACCGGATATGAATTCTATCACTGGCCCGCCTTGGCCGTTTTAACTGGTTTGGCCTCTATCCACTTAGTGAATTTATCCACCATGACCGGCAGATAATTTTTCTTATGGCTTCCTCCTTTAAGAGGTCCGACCATATCGAGCCCCCAGACCGCGAAAGGCCAAGTGATGGGGATCGTTTGTAGAGCGGTGGGGGCATATGGCTTTGGTTGGCGAAGAGCTGGCATCCGACGCAACGTTGGACAAGGTCCTGTGCATCTGCTCGGGCCGTGGGCCAATAAAAACCTGTACGGAAGGCCTTGCTAACAAGGTCCCGAGCTGCAGCATGATGACCGCCGAGACCGGCATGAATTTCAGCCAGGAGCTACCGCCCCTCTTCCTCGGAGATACATCTTTGAAGGACTCCGGTAGCGCTTTTCTTGTAGAGCTCTCTGTCGTGAACCTTGTAGGCCTTCGAACGCCGGACAATGCGGCGAGCCTCATTCTGATCCTCAGGGAGTTCTCTCCTATTAAGGTAGGCCAAGAAGGGTTCGGTCCATGTGGCAATGACTGCCATGATGAGATGGGCCGACGGTGTTATTTCGGTGGCTGAGCCCCCGATGATATCGATGTGTTCGGAGTCTGGGGTTGTGTTCGGATCCGGACTGGTATTGCCGCTCTCCCCTTGCCACACCACGGACGGCTTAAAAATCCTTTCCAGAAAGATGTTAGGTGGGACGGGGTCGCGCTTGGCGCTGATGCGAGCAAGGACGTCCGCCGCTTGATTACTTTCTCGAGCCACGTGATGAAACTCGAGCCCCTTGAACCGAGCCAACATTTTCAGGACGGCGTTAAGATAAGCCGCCATCTTTAGATCTTTGGCATCGAAATCTCCATTTATTTGAGATATTGCGAGGTTTGAGTCCCCGCGCACTTCCAGGCGTTGTATGCCCATGGAGACAGCCATCCGAAGACCATGCAATAAGGCCTCGTATTCGGCTACGTTATTGGAGTCTGTGTATAATATTTGGAGTACGTACTGGACTACGTCTCCAGTGGGGGACGTTAAAATGACGCCCGCTCCTAATCCTGCCAGCATTTTGGAACCATCAAAATACATAACCCAGTTGGAGTATCTGCCGTATTCTTTAGGGAGTTCGGCCTCTGTCCATTCGGCGACGAAGTCCGCTAGTACTTGGGATTTAATGGCTCGACGCGGTGTTATGTCGAATGGAAGGAGCTCAATGGCCCATTTGGCAATCCGGCCCGTAGCATCGCGGTTGTTTATTATGTCATTGAGAGGTACTTCGGAAGCCACCGTGATCGAACACTCTTGGAAGTAGTGTCGTAGCTTCCGGGATGCCATGAAGACCGCGTATGCTATCTTTTGATAATGAGGGTACCGGGATTTGCATGGTGTGAGGACAGTGGATACATAGTATACCGGATTCTGAAGCGGGAATTTGTGTCCGTCCTGCTCTCGCTCGACGACAAGCACGGCGCTCACCACCTGGTGTGTTGCCGATATGTATAATAACATGGGTTCGCCGACGTTCGGCGCGGCTAGGATTGGGTTGCTCGCTAGAAGGGCTTTTATTTCTTCCAGTTCGGCCGTTGCCGCATCCGTCCACTCGAAGTGATCGGTGCGCCGGAGAAGGCGATAGAGTGGCAATGCCTTTTCTCCCAATCTGGAGATAAAGCGGCTTAAAGCTGCCACGCATCCGGCGAGTTTTTGGACTTGTTTAAGGTCCGTTGGCGTAGCCAATTGTGACAAAGCTCGGATTTTGGCTGGATTTGCTTCAATTCCTCTATTAGAAACGATGAAGCCCAGCAGTTTTCCAGCGGGGACGCCGAAAACACACTTTTCCGGATAGAGCTTGATGTCATATGCACGGAGGTTGTCGAATGTGAGACGTAAATCGTCAATTAGTGACTCGACGTGCTTAGTTTTGATGACGACGTCGTCCACATATGCTTCAACTGTCTTGACAATCTGTTTCTCCAGGCATGTTTGAATCATGCGTTGATTGGTTGCATGCTACCTCTGGAGCACTGCGTTGGTTTTCCCTTGAAGAGGAAAGGGTGATGCAGCAAAGTAGCGTAAGAATTTCCCTCAGTTTTTGAGAACCAAGGTATCAATCCAGTAGGAGGCCACACGCGAGTCCCTCGCACCTACACAAACAAATAAATCCTCGCAACCAACGCGATAAGGGGTTGTCAATCCCTACACGGTCACTTACGGGAGTGAGATCTGATAGATATGATAGGATAATATTTTTGGTATTTTTATGATAATGATGCAAAGTAAAATAAAAGCAAAGTAAAAGCAAAGGAAATAACTAAGTGTTGGAAGATTAATATGATGAAGATAGACCTGGGGGCCATAGGTTTCACAAGTGGCTTCTCTCAAGAGCATAAGTATTTTACGGTGGGTGAACAAATTACTACTGTTGAGCAATTGACAGAATTGAGCATAGTTATGAGAATATCTAGGTATGATCATGTATATAGGCATCACGTCCGAGACAAGTAGACAGACTCCTGCCTGCATCTACTACTATTACTCCACACATCGACCGCTATCCAGCATGGATCTAGAGTATTAAGTTCATAAGAACAGAGTAACACCTTAAGCAAGATGACATGATGTAGAGGGGTAAATTCATGCAATATGATAAAAAAAACCCATCTTGTTATCCTCGATGGCAACAATACAATACGTGCCTTGCTGCCCCTACTGTCACTGGGAAAGGACACCGCAAGATTGAACCCAAAGCTAAGCACTTCTCCCATTGCAAGAAAGATCAATCTAGTAGGCCAAACCAAATTGATAATTTGAAGAGACTTGCAAAGATAACCAATCATACATAAAAGAATTCAGAGAAGATTCAAATATTGTTCATAGATAAACTTGATCATAAACCCACAATTCATCGGTCTCAACAAACACACTGCAAAAGAAGATTACATCGAATAGATCTCCACGAGAGAGGGGGAGAACATTGTATTGAGATCCAAAAAGAGAGAAGAAGCCATCTAGCTAATAACTATGGACCCGAAGGTCTGAGGTAAACTACTCACACTTCATCGGAGGGGCTATGGTGTTGATGTAGAAGCCCTCCGTGATCGATGCCCCCTCCAGCAGAGCTCCGGAACAGGCCCCAAGATGGGATCTCGTGGGTATAGAAGGTTGCGGCGGTGGAATTAGGTTTTTGGCTCCGTATTTGATCATTTGGGGGTACGTAGGTATATATAGGAGGAAGGAGTACGTCGGTGGAGCAACAGGGGGCCCACGAGGGTGGAGGGCGCGCCTCGGGGGGTAGGCGTGCCCCCCTACCTCGTGGCCTCCTCCTTTGTTTCTTGACGTAGGGTCCAAGTCTCCTGGATCTTGTTCGTTCCAAAAATCATGTTCCCGAAGGTTTCATTCCGTTTGGACTCCGTTTGATATTCTTTTTCTGCGAAACTCTGAAATAGGCAAAAAAACAGCAATTCTGGGTTGGGCCTCCGGTTAATAGGTTAGTCCCAAAAATAATATAAAAGTGAATAATAAAGCCCAATAATGTCCAAAACAGAAGATAATATAGCATGGAGCAATCAAAAATTATAGATACGTTGGAGACGTATCAAGCATCCCCAAGCTTAATTCCTGCTCGTCCTCGAGTAGGTAAATGATAAAAACAGAATTTTTGATGCCGAATGCTACTTGGCATAATTTCAATGTAATTCTTCTCATTGTGGCATGAATGTTCAGATTCGATATGATTCAAGATAAAAGTTTAATGTTGACATAAAAACAATAATATTTCAAGCATACTAACTAAACAATTATGTCTTATCAAAATAACATAGCCAAAGCAAGTTATCCCTACAAAATCATATAGTCTCGCTATGCTCCATCTTCCCCACACAAAATATTCATATCATGTATGACCCCGGTTTTGGCCAAGCAATTGGTTCATACTTTTAACGCGCTTCAGCCTTTTCAACTCTTACGCAATACATGAGCGCAAGCCATGGATATAGCACTATGGTGGAATAAGGTATAATGGTAGGGGTTATGTGGGAAGACAAAAAAAGAGAAAGTCTCACATCAACGAGGCTAATCAACGGTCTATGGAGATGCCCATCGATTGATATTAATGCGAGGAGTAGGGATTGCCATGCAACGGATGCACTAGAGCTATAAGTGTTTGAAAGCTCAAAAAGAAACTAAGTGGGTGTGCATCCAACTTGCTTGCTCATGAAGACCTCGGGCATTTGAGGAAGCTCATCATTGGAATATACAAGCCAAGTTCTATAATGAAATTTCCCACTAGTATATGAAAGTGACAAAATGAGAGACTCTCTATCATGAAGATCACGGTGCTACTTTGAAGCACAAGTGTGGTAAAAGGATAGTAACATTGTCCCTTCTCTCTTTTTCTCTCATTTTTTTTATTTGGGCCTTTTCTCTTTTTTTATGGCCTCTTTTTTTTAGTCTGGAGTCTCATCCCGACTTGTGGGGGAATCATAGTCTCCATCATCCTTTCCTCACTTGGGACAATGCTCTAAGAATGATGATCATCACACTTTTATTTACTTACAACTCAATACTTAGAACAAAATATGACTCTATATGAATGCCTCCAGCGGTGTATCGGGATATGCGATGAATCAAGAGCGACATGTATGAAAGAATTATGAACGGTGGCTTTGCCACAAATACAATGTCAACTACATGATCATGCAAAGCAATATGACAATGATGAACGTGTCATGATAAATGAAACGGTGGAAAGTTGCATGGCAATATATCTCGGAATGGCTTTGGAAATGCCATGATAGGTAGGTATGGTGGCTGTTTTGAGGAAGATATAAGGAGGTTTATGTGTGAAAGAGCGTATCATATCACGGGGTTTGGATGCACCGGCGAAGTTTGCACCAACTCTCAAGGTGAGAAAGGGCAATGCGCGGTACCGAAGAGGCTAGAAAATGGCAGAAAGGTAAGTGTGTGTATAATCCATGAACTCACATTAGTCATAAAGAACTCATATACTTATTGCAAAAATTTATTAGCCCTCGAAGCAAAGTACTACTACGCATGCTCCTAGGGGAAGGGTTGGTAGGAGTTAACCATCGCGCGATCCCGACCGCCACACAAAGGAAGACAATCAACAAATACTTCATGCTCTGACTTCGTTACATAACGGTTCACCATACGTGCATGATACGGGAATCACAAACTCCAACACATGTATTTTTCAATTCCACAATTACTCAACTAGCACAACTATGATATTACCACCTTTATATCTGAAAACAATTATCAAGCATCAAATTTTCTCATGATATTAATTAAAGAAAATTGCCATGCTATTTTAAGACTCTCAAAATACTATAAGTGAAGCATGAGAGATCAATAGTTTCTATAAAAAAAATCCACCACCGTGCTCTAAAAGATATAAGTGAAGCACTAGAGCAAAACTATATAGCTCAAAAGATATAAGTGAAGCACATAGAGCATTCTAATAATTTCCGAATCATGTGTGTCTCTCACAAAAGGTGTGTACAGCAAAGATGATTGTGGTAAACTAACAAATAAAGACTCAAATAATACAAGACGCTCCAAGCAAAACACATATCATGTGGTGAATAAAAATATAGCTCCAAGTAAAGTTACCGATGGAAGTAGACGAAAGAGGGGATGCCTTCCGGGGCATCCCCAAGCTTTGGCTTTTCGGTGTCCTTAGATTATCTTGGGGTTGCCATGGGCATCCTAAACTTAGGCTCTTGCCACTCCTTGTTCCATAATCCGTCAAATCTTTCACCCAAAACTTGAAAACTTCACAACACAAAACTTAACAGAAAATCTCGTGAGCTCCGTTAGCGAAAGAAAACAAAACACCACTTCAAGGTACTGTAATGAACTCATTATTTATTTATATTGGTGTTAAACCTACTGTATTCCAACTTCTCTATGGTTTATAAACTCTTTTACTAGCCATAGATTCATCAAAATAAGCAATCAACACATGAAAAACAGAATCTGTCAAAAACAGAACAGTCTGTAGTAATCTGTAACTAACGCAAACTTCTGGAACTCCAAAACATCAGCCAAAATAGGAAGACCTAGGCAATTTGTTTATTGATCAGCAGAAATTGGAATCGATATTTTATCACGTTCTGGTGATTTTTAAAAATTATTTTCATGAACAGAAAGTTTCTGGAAATTTCTGCAAGATCAAATAACTATCATCCAAGAAGATCCTATAGGTTTAAGTTGGCACAAACACTAATTAAAACATAAAAACACATCTAACCAGAGGCTAGAACAAATATTTATTCCTAAACATAAGCAAGAAGAAAAAAAACTAAAAATAAAATTGGGTTGCCTCCCAACAAGCGCTATCGTTTAACGCCCCTAGCTAGGCATAAAAGCAAGGATAGATCTAGGTATTGCCATCTTTGGTAGGCAATCCATAAGTGGCTCTCATAATATATTCATATGGTAATTAACTTTATTCCTAGGGAAGTGTTCCATGCCTTTCTTTAATGGAAATTGTAATCTAATATTCCCTTCCTTCATATCAATAATTGCACCAGTCGTTCTAAGGAAAGGTCTACCAAGAATAATAGGACATGAAGGATTGCAATCTATATCAAGAACAATAAAATCTACGGGCACATAGTTCCTATTTGCAACAATAAGAACATCATTAATTCTTACCATATGTTTCTTAATAGTGGAATCCGCAAGGTGCAAGTTTAGAGAGCAATCATCAAAATCACGGAAACCTAGCAAATCACATGAAGTTTTGGGAATAGTGGAAACACTAGCACCCAAATCACATAAAGCATAGAACTCATGATCCTTAATCTTAATTTTAATAGTAGGTTCCCACTCATCATAAAGTATTCTAGGGATAGAAACTTCCAACTCAAGCTTTTCTTCATAAGATTGCATCAAAGCATCAACGATATGTTTGGTAAAAGCTTTATTTTGACTATAAGCGTGAGGAGAATTTAGCACGGATTGCAACAAGGAAATACAATCTATCAAAGAGCAATTATCATAATTAAATTCCTTGAAATCCAAAATAGTGGGTTTATTAATATCTAGGGTTTTGTTCTCTTCAATCCCACTTTTATCAAATTTAGCATCAAGATCTAAAAACTCCGAATTTTTGGAACGCCTTCTAGGTAAAGGTGGATCATATTCAGTCCCATCATTATCAAGATTCATATTGCAAAACAAAGATTTAATAGGGGACACATCAATAACTTTTAGATCTTCATATTTATTTTCATAGAAACTAGAAGAACACGCTTTCACAAAGCAATCTTTCTTAGCACGCATCCTAGCGGTTCTTTCTTTGCACTCATCAATGGAAATTCTCATGGCTTTGAGAGACTCATTGATATCATGCTTAGGTGGAATAGATCTAAGTTTCAAAGAATCAACATCAAGAGAAATTCTATCAACGTTCCTAGCAAATTCATCAACCTTAAGCAATTTTTCTTCAAGCAAAGCATTGAAATTCTTTTGCGAATTCATAAACTCCTTAACACTAGTCTCAAATTCAGAAGGCATCTTATTAAAATTTCCATAAGAGTTGTTGTAGGAATTAGCATAATTATTATAGAAATTGCTAGGATAAGGCCTAGGATTAAAGTTTCCTCTATACGCGTTGTTACCAAAATTATTCCTGCCAACAAAATTCACATCCATAGATTCATTATTATTCTCAGTCAAAGTAGACAAAGGCATATCATTAGGATCAGAAGAAACACTCTTAGTAGCAAATAATTTCGTAAGTTCATCCATCTTTCCACTCAAAACATTGATTTCTTCTATCGCATGCACTTTTTTATTAGTAGATCTTTCAGTGTGCCATTGAGAATAATTTACCATAATATTATCTAGGAGTTTAGTAGCTTCTCCTAAAGTGATTTCCATAAAAGTGCCTCCCGCGGCCGAATCCAAAAGATTTCTAGAAGCAAAATTCAATCCGGCATAAAAAATTTGTACAATCATCCACAAGTTCAAACCATGAGTTGGGCAATTACGTATTATTAATTTCATCCTCTCCCAAGCTTGTGCAACATGTTCATGATCAAGTTGCTTAAAATTCATAATGTCGTTTCTAAGAGAGATGATCTTAGTGGGAGGAAAATACTTAGAGATAAAAGCATCTTTGCACTTATTCCAAGAATCAATACTATTTTTAGGCAAAGACGAAAACCAAGCTTTAGCGCAATCTCTAAGCAAAAAAGGAAATAGCTTCAATTTAACAATATCATTATCAACATATTTCTTCTTTTGCATATCACACAAATCAACGAAGCTATTTAGATGAGTAGTGGCATCTTCACTAGGAAGGCCGGTGAATTGATCTTTCATGACAAGATTCAACAAAGCAGCATTGATTTCACAAGATTCAGTATCGGTAAGAGGAGCAATCGGAGTGCTAAGGAAATCATTATTGTTGGTATTGGTAAAGTCACATAATTTGGTATTATCTTGAGCCATCGTGACAAACAAGCAATCCAACACACGAGCAAACAAAAAGCAAGCAAAAAAAAGGCGAACGAAAAAGTGAGGGCGAATAAAACGGCAAGGGTGAAGTGGGGGAGAGGAAAACGAGATGCAAATGGAAAATAATGTAATGCGGGAGATAAGGGTTGTGATGGCTACTTGGTATGTTGAATTTTGCGTAGACCTCCCCGGCAACGGCGCCAGAAATCCTTCTTGCTACCTCTTGAGCACTGCGTTGGTTTTCCCTTGAAGAGGAAAGGGTGATGCAGCAAAGTAGCGTAAGAATTTCCATCAGTTTTTGAGAACCAAGGTATCAATCCAGTAGGAGGCCACACGCGAGTCCCTCGCACCTACACAAACAAATAAATCCTCGCAACCAACGCGATAAGGGGTTGTCAATCCCTACACGGTCACTTACGGGAGTGAGATCTGATAGATATGATAGGATAATATTTTTGGTATTTTTATGGTAATGATGCAAAGTAAAATAAAAGCAAAGTAAAAGCAAAGGAAATAACTAAGTGTTGGAAGATTAATATGATGAAGATAGACCCGGGGGCCATAGGTTTCACTAGTGGCTTCTCTCAAGAGCATAAGTATTTTACGGTGGGTGAACAAATTACTGTTGAGCAATTGACAGAATTGAGCATAGTTATGAGAATATCTAGGTATGATCATGTATATAGGCATCACGTCCGAGACAAGTAGACCGACTCCTACCTGCATCTACTACTATCACTACAGGAATCAGCTACTTTGCCGTCTGCCACGGCAGACGGCAAAGGCAAGGATGGCGGACAGCAAAGGCCTTTGCCATCTGCCGCGGACGGCAAAAGGCTCCGGCAAAGTAGGCATCGGTAAAGAGCTTCTTTGCCGTCTGCTTTTTGAAGCGGACAACAAAGGGGCCTTTGCTATTAGCGGCTGACGGTAAAGAAAGCCGACGGCAATAAATGTGCTGTTAGTCCGTTAGGCGGCTAACAGCAGCCTTTGCCGTCCGCCGCTGACGACAAAGAGCATCCGGCCTTTGCCGTCCGCCGAATGACGTCAGCTGGACGTCACTGCGGGACAAGCCTTTGCCGTCTGCCACTGTAGGAAAAGCCTTTGCCGCCCGCCGCTGTAGGCAAACTGACCAAATGGGTCAGCTCCTAGGTAGCACAGGTGGCCGCCGCGTGGCTTCTTTGCCGTCCGTGGCGGACGGCAAAGGAGCCTTTGCCATCAGCGGCTGACGGCACAGGTGCCTCTTTTTTCTGTTTTCTTTATCCAGCAATTTTCACAGCAAATATATGACCTATATATATATATATATTTCACAGGGCTATTTAACAGCAAACATATGACATATCCAGCACATAAGTTTCATCGTGCATACATATATAGTTCCATGCATTCATACATAGCAAGTTGCACATACACATTGTTCCATCCATACATATTACAATGCAAAGTTTCATCAAGATAGCAAGTTCCATCATAGCAAGCTAGAAGAATACTAGAGGAGAATGAACGAAAAAACAAGCACTCCATCATAGCAAGCTAGCTTCCGTGAAGTGAATGAAATCTGCAAAATGGCAAATAAGAAAGTTAGAAAAAGGTGACTAGAAGAAGAAGTATATGCCATTTATTAGCTAACTTAGGTGAAATGGATCGTTTATGAGCTAACTTAGTTGAAATGGATCATTTATGAGCTAACCTAGGTGAAATATATCGTTTATGAGCTAACTTAGGTATAATGCATCATTTTAGAGCTAACCTAGGTAAGATGGGTCATGTTGGAGCTAACCTAGGTGAAATGGATCGTTTTTTAGCTAAGTTAGGTGAAATGGATCGTTTATGAGCTAACCTAGGTGAAATAGATCGTTTATGAGCTAACTTAGGTAAAATGCATCATTTTAGAGCTAACCTAGGTGTGATGGGTCATTTTGGAGCTAAACTAGGTAAAATGGATCGTTTGTGAGCTAACCTAGGTGAAATGGATCGTTTATGAGCTAATCTAGGTAAAATGGGTCATTTTAGAGCTAACTTGGGTAAAATGCATCATTTTGGAGCTAACCTAGGTAAGATGGGTCATTTTGGAGCTAACCTAGGTAAAATGGGTCATTTTAGAGCTAACATAGGTAAAATGGATCATTTTGGAGCTAGTTTAGGTAAAATGGGTCATTTTAGAGCTAACTTGGGTAAAATGGATCATTTATGAGCTAACTAAGGTAAAATGGGTCATTTTAGAGCTAACTTAGGTAAAATGGATTGTTTAAGAGCTAACTAAGCTAATTATGCCATTTTTGACATAAGTAATCTAAGTACATGTCATTATTGAGCAAACCTAGTTAACTAAGCATATTAGAGCTAACTTAGGTCATTTTGGAGGAAACAAAGCTAAGTATATATCGTTTTAGAGCTAACTTAGGTAAAATGGATGGTTTTGGAGGTCAGTGTGGAATGGAAGACCTCCCACCACGCGCCGACGAAGAAGGGGCCTCGGAGCGCTCCCGACCAGCGCCCACCAACTTTCAACACCTGCCATGACAAAGAGTAAACAAAATTAGTACAACATAAAAAAAATACCGACATGAATAATAATATGTATATCACTTAAGTGTATCATCGTCAAGTACAACATAAAAAATTGAATACCTGACACTACTAATAATCTCGATCACTATCATCATAAATGCATAATCATCATCATCACTATAATCAATGACAGGCTCATAGGGTTCAGTGGCATCAACATGTGGAAGGCCACCTTGACATAATCGGTCAAGCATTGATAGGTCATCCGCAGCAGTAACCTCTTCTTGTTCCGGCTCTTCTTGTTCCTCCTCTGGGTTGATGCCGAATTCACTGTCGCTGTCTACTTCAATGTTTTGGGGTGAAGTATAGCGGTTCTTGAAACACTTTTTGGAAAGACGTGTCTCTTGGAAGAATTCTCCTTCATATGTGTTTGGGTTAATGTGAGGTTCATAATCCTCTTCCTTTGGGGGAGATAGTCTAGCACGTGGCGGCACTTCATAAACGACATCCCAACCTTTTAGATTTGGATTAGTTTGGCAGGCCCACGGTAGATAGAATACTTGGGTCGCCTGTTGAGCCGTAATATAGACATCAGGAACATCTAAATGGGTGCTTTGTTTGATTTCAACTAGCACTATATGTTCATGAGTCCTTCTAGTCTCCTTCGGCTGAAACCAATAACATTTGAAGAGTACGACATTCGGTGCGTTGTCACCATAGAATAGAAGTTCATAAATTGCTTCAACTCTCCCATAATACTCGGTACCTCCTTCGCCGATAGCAGATACACAACAATTTGTAGACTTTCGGTCGGCCATAGATAGCTCTTTGCCATAGGTATGAAAGCGATACCCGTTGATGTCGTATTTGTCAAAGGAACGGACCTTATAGTCAAAACCATTAGAGACTTGTCTCAATTCGGCCTCCATAGACTCTGAATTAGCCTACAAGTTTAATACGAAAGGATTGTTGCATTAGGCAGAAATTAGCGAATGAAATGAAATGGTCTAATAGAAATTACCGTTTGTTTGAACCAAGAGATGAAACCGGGATAGCCGCCTCCTTGCTTTGAGAGAAGCTCATACTCTTCGACGGAATCCTTTTGGATCACCGCTCCATACGAGAATATGGCGATGTATCGACTATATGAAATATCCAGGAATAAGAGCAATTTAAAGGAAATAGAAGTTGCGAAACAATGTACCGAGAACTTAATCGATGTACGGCCGCACTTCTGTCAGGTTGTTGAAGATATACAACGTAATGGTCCGCCATTCTTCATTATCCAAATATAATGGTTTCGAACCACTGGCTGGTGCGAGATTCCCTTTGAATAGGCTGAGGTTGGATCCACCCTTTTGAGGTTCGTCAGCATTGTACCGAGGCTTCGGATTATGCAAATGACGATTTTTGGCTTCGTAGTGTGCTGTCATGAAGTTTGCCGCCTCCTCAGTGATGAATGCCTCAGCCATCGATGCTTCAATTCTACGTTTATTTTTACATTTTTCTTGAAGCGTCTTCTGCATCCTCTCAGTTGGGTAGCACCAACGATTTTGCACGGCCCCCCCAATCTTGCCTCGGTCGGGAGATGCAAAATCAAATGCTGCATTGGATTAAAGAAGCCCGGTGGAAAGATCTTCTCTAACTTGCAGATCAACTCCGGCGCCAACTCTTCCATTTCTTCTAGCACGCCAGGGGATAGTTCTTTCGCACAAAGAACACGGAAGAAATAGCTGAGTTCTGCTAGTGCTAGCCATTCATCCTCAAGGATGAAGCCACGCAACATCACCGGCATTACCCGCTCAATCCATATGTGCCAATCATGACTCTTGAGACCAAATATCTTCAATTTATCAAGACTCGCTCCCCTCTTTAGATTCGCTGCATACCCATCAGGGAACATCAACTGCATTTTCACCCACAAGATAATTTCCCTCATAGCTGGCCTTCCAAGATTGAACCATGCCTTTGGCTTCGTCCAGTTCTGCTTTCCTTTCGGTTCTTTCATGTTTTGTAACGGCCTATCACATAGCGCCTCCAGATCGACTCTAGCCTTAGTATTATCCTTTGACTTCCCATCTATGCCGAACAATGTACCAGAAAGTGCCTCGGCGATATTCTTCTCAGTGTGCATCACATCGATGTTGTGTGGGCAAAGGAGGTCTTTGAAGTAAGGCAGATCCCATAAGCATGTCTTGTGAGTCCAGGCGTGCTTAGAATTATACCCCTTGAAGTACCCTGGACGCTCTGGATCTGGCTCGAGAGCGTTTAACTAATCCAGGGTCTGTTGGCTTGTCAACGTAGGTGGTGCAGAGTTTCTAACAACTCTACCTCTGATGAAGTTCTTCTTGTCTTTCCTGAACTTATGGCGAGGATCCAGGAACTGTCTATGCATGTCGAAGCAAGAAAACTTGCGACCGGCCTGAAGCCAACGAAACTCAAGAGCTCCCTTGCATGTGGGGCACGGGAACCTTCCATGCACACACCAGCCAACGAATAGCGCATACGCCGGCAAGTCATGCGTCGAGTACATGTACCAGACACGCATTATGAAGTTCCGTTTGCTATAGGCGCCGTATGTCTTGAACCCGTTATCCCAGGCTTCTTGCAATTCGTCCTTAAGCGGCTGCATGTACACATTCATATTTTCCCCGGATAGTTGGGCCCTGGAATTATCAACGTCAGGAAAATGTTCTTTCTTTGCATAATCTATCCGGGGGGAGATTGAGTGGAAAGACAAATACGGACCAACAACTGTATTGGGCTGCCGTCAGACCAAACACACTGAACCCATCCGTGCTGATGCCGACTCGAGGATGCCTCGGATCTGCCGCTTTGTCAGCATGTAATTCATCAAACTTTTTCCACGCAACACCACCCGATGTGTGTACGATCATCAGATTCCCATCTGCATCTAGTTCGGTTCTTTTGCCCGTTTTGTGCCATGTCATCTGTCTGGCCGTCTCTTCGACCATGAAAAGACGTTGAAGTCTTGGTACGATTGGCATATACCGAAGAACACTAACGGGGATTTTGGTCTGTGTCTTCTCACCCATACCGTTGTCTACCACAACATACCTGGAAGACTTGCAAATGGGACAATAGTTCAAGTCCGCATAGTCAAGCCTAAATAAGACACATCCTTTCTCACAGGCATGTATCTTCTCATAGGGCATCTTCAGTGCACGGAGGATTTTGTCCGACTGGTACAGGTTTGCAGGCATTACATGGCCTTTGGGTAGAAAGCGTCCAAATACTGTCATCATTGCGTCGTAGCATTCTCTGCCCAAGTTGAACTGAGCCTTCTGAGCCATTACTTGTGAGATGGCATCCAACTGACAAAGGTCAGTGTGCTCGTGGAGCGGACGTTTTGAAGACTCCAACATTTCATTGAAGGCCTTTGCAAATTCCTCCATCTCCTCGTCCGAATCCCTAGCATCATCGAAGTCTTGCACCATGTTTTCCATCCCGGTACCATGCTCGTCGGTGCGACGACAATCCACCTCAGCTCGGTCACGTTGGGCAGACTCACCATGATATGTCCACACTGTATAATCGGGCGTAAAACCACTCTTCTGCAGGTGTTTGCCCATTTCAGCCTCTGTCCTCTTTTCCCAATTGTCGCACCGTAAACAGGGGCACCAGGTTTTCCTCTGGCCATTTGCAAATGCGGCTTGCACAAACCCCTTGGTTTTTGTGAACCATTCAATGCTCCATTTGTTCTGACCAGTATGACTGGTGTACATCCATGCACGATCACTCATCTTGACTTTCAGACCTACTGGACACACAACAAATATATATATATATATATATATATATAATTCACCATGTATATATTCATCAGTTGATCTACTTTGTCATTTTTATTACGTCCATGCAACCTACACTCTAATAGGTAATGATAGGTCCTAATCCCACCCGAGTATGTGTAGATTGGATTCATTTTCCCATGCTATGCTCCGGATCCGACGCAAAATTTCGGCAGCACCTCCCCGCTGTTCTCCTGATACACGTCTCTGCAATAAACACAGAGGATGTGTACCCGAAGAACAACAGGGGAGGCACTGACGAAATTTATGCGTCGGATCTGGAGCAAAGCATATGGGAAAACGAACCCAATCTACACATACTCGGGCTGTCCATGGATAGCGTTGGACAATTCGAAAGAATCACGATTATAAATATGCAAATGCATGCATATTTATAACTATAACGCTTTCGAACGGGGGACACATATTGGTTACGCATACTGATGATTCAAGACAGATATATAGCTAGCTATCAAGTTTCATCGGCACGAACACCGGAACAGAGCAAATAATTAAGGGGGGAGGAGGACATGTCATTTGTGCTCACCCCCGAACGAAGGGGCAGAGCTCGTCAAACGCACGGGGAGGTCGTCGAACACCAAACCTCGCAGTGATGAAACAACTGCACATTTAAATCTACCCGATCAACACAATTATATATGATGTTTTTCATAACAAAATCGAAAAATATATGACCTAACTCATAATTCACAAATATATGACCCCGTCGGCCTCTGGTGTCGTGGGTGTCGTGTCAGGGTCGGGGTGCTGTGTCGGGGTCGGGGTCCTGTTTCAGGGTCGGGGTGTCGGGGTGGTCGGGGTCGGGGTCGGGCTGTGGTGTCAGGGTGTCGGGGGTCGGGGGTCGGGGTGTCGTGCCGGGGTGTCGGGGTGGCAGGTCGGGGTCGGGGTGTCAAGGTGTCGGGGTCGGGGTGCGGGTCGGGGTGTGGTGTCAATCTGTCGGGGTCGGGGGGTCAGGGTGTCGGGGTGTCGGGGTCGGGGTGTCGGGGTGTCAGGGTATCTTTTCTTCTTCTTCTTCTTCTTCTTCTTCTTTTTTCCTGTTTTTTCCTTTTCTTCTTCTTTTCTTCTTCTTCTTCTTCTTCTTCTTCTTCTTCTTCTTCTTCTTCCTCTTCTCCTTTTTCCTCTTCTTCTTCTTTTCTTCTTCTTCTTCTTCTTCTTCTTCTTCTTCTTCTTCTTCTTCTTATTCTTCTTCTTCTCCTCTTCCTCCCTCCTCCTCTTCCTCTTCCTCTTCTTTCTTCCTCTTCTTCTTCTTCTTCTTCTTCTTCTTCATCTTCTTCTTCTTTCTTCTTCTTCTTCTTCTTATTTTCTTTCTTCTTCTCCCTCCTCTCCTCCTCCTTCTACTCTTCTTATTCTTCTAAACTAAAACTAAAACTAATCTAAAATAAACTAAACTAAAAATAAAACTAAAACTAAACTAAAACTAAAGTAAAACTATAACTAAAACAGAAACTAAATTAACTAAAACAAACTAAAACAAACTAAACTAAAAAAAGGGGGAAGATCACTCACCTGCAGGGGATCGCCGGTGGAGGGGGAGGCCGCGGCCCGGTGGAGAGGGAGGCCGCGGCGGGTGGGAGCGGCGACGGCCCGATGGAGGGGAGTCCGCCGCGGGTGGGGGCACGGCAGCCTGGTGGAGGGGAGGCCGCAGCAGGTGGGGGCGGCGGGACGGGGCGGGGGTGGCCACGCAGGGGAGGGGAAGGGCAGCTGGCCGGCCGCGGTGTGGCTGGTCGGCGTGGAAGGGGTGCCGCAGGGGAGGGGTGCGGGCGAGGGGGCGGCGGCGGGTGGTGGGGCGACGGGGCAAGGGGGCGACGGGTGGTCGGGGCGAGAGGCGGTGGGTGGGCGGGTCGCGGCGGCGGGTGGTGGGGGTGGCGGGGGCGGCGGCGGGTAGCGGTGGTCTCGTCAGGGTGGGGAGGACAGAAAGAGAGAGAGAAAGAGAGAGAGAGAGAGAAAGAGAGAGAGAGAGAGAGAGAGAGAGAGAGAGAGAGAGGGAGGGAGGGAGCGGGGTGGGGACCCGGCCATTAGTTAGGTTATCTCTTTGTCATCCGCTTTTCTGCTCTTTGTCGTCTGCTAGCAGATGACAAAGACGGGGGCCATTAGGTTTTTTTCTAAGCAGCTCGTTAGTGGGGCCCACCTCTCTTTGCATCCGCCAGCTAACGGCAAAGATTCTTTGCCGTCCGCTAGCAGACGGCAAAGAAATGGCTGATGGCAAAGACCTTCTTTGCCATCAGCCAGTTCTTTGCCGTCCGTTTTCTGTAAGCAGACGGCAAAGACCTTCTTTGCCGTCAGCCAGCGGACGGCAAAGAAATGACAGACGGCAAATAAGCTAATTCCAGTAGTGTATTACTCCACACAGCGACCGCTATCCAGCATGCATCTAGAGTATTAAATTCATAAGAACAGAGTAACGCCTTAAGCAAGATGACATGATGTAGAGGGATAAAGTCATGCAATATGATAAAAAAAACCATCTTGTTATCCTCGATGGCAACAATACAATACGTGCCTTGCTGCCCCTACTATCACTGGGAAAGGACACCGCAAGATTGAACCCAAAGCTAAGCACTTCTCCCATTGCAAGAAAGATCAATCTAGTAGGCCAAACCAAACTGATAATTTGAAGAGACTTGCAAAGATAACCAATCATACGTAAACGAATTCAGAGAAGATTCAAATATTGTTCATAGATAAACTTGATCATAAACACACAATTCATCGGTCTCAACAAACACACTGCAAAAGAAGATTACATCGAATAGATCCCCACGAGAGAGGGGGAGAACATTGTATTGAGATCCAAAAAGAGAGAAGAAGCCATCTAGCTAATAACTATGGACCCGAAGGTCTGAGGTAAACTACTCACACTTCATCGGAGGGGCTATGGTGTTGATGTAGAAGCCCTCCGTGATCGATGCCCCCTCCGGCGGAGCTCCGAAACAGGCCCCAAGATGGGATCTCGTGGGTACAGAAGGTTGCGGCGGTGGAATTAGGTTTTTGGCTCCGTATTTGATCGTTTGGGGGTACGTAGGTATATATAGGAGGAAGGAGTACGTCGGTGGAGCAACATGGGGCCCACGAGGGTGGAGGGCGCGCCTGGGGGGTAGGCGCGCCCCCCTACCTCGTGGCCTCCTCCTTTGTTTCTTGACGTAGGGTCCAAGTCTCCTGGATCTTGTTCGTTCCAAAAATCACGTTCCCGAAGGTTTCATTCCGTTTGGACTCCGTTTGATATTCTTTTTCTGCGAAACTCTGAAATAGGCAAAAAAACAGCAATTTTGGGCTGGGCCTCCGGTTAATAGGTTAGTCCCAAAAATAATATAAAAGTGAATAATAAAGCCCAATAATGTCCAAAACAGAAGATAATATAGCATGGAGCAATCAAAAATTATAGATACATTGGAGACGTATCATTGCCCCGGCGTTTTTGAGCCCGAAGGGCATAGTGTTGAAGCGGAATGGTCCATATGGCGTAATGAATGCCGCTGCGGCTTGATCGGACTCCTTCATTTTGATTTGATGGTATCCGGAGTATGCGTCGAGGAAGCACAGTGAGTCATGTCCTGCGGTAGCATCAATGATCTGGTCGATACGGGGGAGGGGGGAAGGATCCTTAGGGCAGGCCTTATTGAGGTCTTTGAAGTCGACGCACAGGCGCCAGGATTTATCCTTCTTTGGTACCATCACCAGGTTTGCTAGCCAGTCCGGATGTCTTATTTCTCTAATGAATCCGGCTTCGATTAGCTTGGCTAGCTCCTCCCCCATTGCTTGACGTTTGGGTTCGGAAAAGCGCCGCAGTGTTTGCTTGACCGGTTTATATCCCTTCAATATAATGAGGTTGTGTTCGGCCAACCTACGTGGGATTCCTGGCATAGCAGAAGGGTGCCAGGCGAATATATCCCAGTTTTCGCGCAGGAACTCTCATAGCGCGGCGTCGAACGTTGGGTCTAGTTGTGCCCCGATAGATGCTATCTTCTTGGGGTCCATTGGATGGACTTGGAATTTGATTACTTCTTCTGCTGGTTTGAAGGAGGTGGATTTGGGTCGTTTGTCCAGGATTACGTCGTCCCTATCCATCGTGGAGCGCAATGCGGTTAATCTTCGGCCGCGAGGGCTTCAGATAATGCCTCAAGGGCCAGGGATGCGGTTTTATTTTTGGCGCGGAGTGCTATGTCCGGATCACTGGTAAGAGTGATTATGCCGTTGGGCCCAGGCATCTTGAGCTTCATGTACCCGCAGTGAGGTATAGCTTGGAAGCATGTAAATGCATCTCGCCCCAATAGGGCATGATATCCACAGTTGAAAGGGGCCACTTGGAAGGTTAATCCTTCGGACCGATAGTTCTCCGGTGTGCCGAATACCACGTCGAGCGTGATTTTTCCCGCGCATCGCGCCTCTCGACTGGGAATAATTCCTCGGAAGGTCGTGTTACTTTGCTCGATGCGGCTCCTGTCTATTTCCATTTTGCTAAGTGTATCCTCGTAAATGAGGTTTAGTCCGCTGTCGCCGTCCATGAGAACCTTAGTGAGCCGAAAGTCGTCCACGATCGGACTGAGGACCAAGGCGGCTGATGCCCGGACTGTCTTGAATTTTGGTTCATCACCGGCATTAAAAGTTATGGCCGTGTCGTTCCAAGGGTTTATTGCTGCGATTTGGCAGACTTCGGCGAGGTCGAGGAGTGCCTTTTTGCGCTTATTGTTTGAAGCAAAGGTCTTGAAGACCGTCAATACTCTGAGGTCGTTGTCTTCAGGGGGGGTGTTGCTCTGGGGTGTTTTTGGCGAGGATATCCTCGCCGCTCTTGGCCACTTGCCGGAGTATCCAACATGCTCTATGACTGTGAGTTGATATGGTATCCGGTGTTGTGTGTATTTTGCATGGACCATCGAGCCATCCCTCCAGAACGGTTCCGTGCCCTGTAACGGGCTTATATTTCTTTACTATTGGGCCGGGCGTGCCACGAGGGTGCGTCCTTTTCGCTTGAACGAGGGGTTGGGTGGAAACCGGTGGTTCCCAGCGGGCTGCCTGAGTTTTCCAGGCGCTTTCCATTGCGCAGTACTTGTGTACTATGGTTGCCAAGTCTGCAAAGTGTGATACGCGATGGCGGTTGATGGCGTTAAGAATTCCTTCATCTGTGCAATTGTTGCGGAATGCTGAGATCGCGTCTCCGTCGCGGCAATCTTTAATCTTGTCTTTGACAAGGAGGAATCTGGCCCAGAAGTGATGGACCGTTTCCTGAGACTGCTGCTGTATGCCCATGAGAGCGCTTATATCTGGGTGGGTGGGTGGATTTAAATCCGAATCCTAACCCAATTTGGGATCCGGAGTCTCAAGAACTTCCGAACTTAATAGTTCGGGCTCCAGGATGTCGACTAATTTTTTAGGCTTGTCGTCTGATTCTATGTTCGGAGGACAAGGTGTGTCATTCTGCCGGAAGATGTCCGGTTCTTCAAGCTCGGAGATCCGAACATAGTTCGTCCTCAGTATAGAGGAAGAGTTACCGTCTTGCTCCTCTACTACCGATATCTCATGGGTGATCGGTGGAGTTTTAATTTCTCTCTGGTCGGGTTTAAGCCCAATCCGATCATAGTCTGTAGCGACCCCCAGGGTGGTGATGCAATCTAGGAGCTCGTTTAAAGACGACAACTCCGCCGGATCCATCTGCTTGGAGTATTTGGAGTCAACATGGAAGGGATTTTCGATGATCCGAGAAGTCATCGTCGGCTTAACGGCCGAACGGGCGGTCATGGTAAAGCCGCCCAGTCGGAGGGTTTGGCCTGGGGCCAGTGCTCCTCCGGAGGTGACATTGTCCTTGAGAACAAGGCGAGCCATCGATCCTGTCTTTTGACGTCACAGCGGAACTCTCAATGAAAGCACCAATGTCGGTGTCAAAACCAGCGGATCTCAGGTAGGGGGTCCCGAACTGTGCGTCTAGGTTGATGGTAACAGGAGACAGGGGACACAATGTTTACCTAGGTTCGGGCCCTCTCTATGGAGGTAATACCCTACTTCCTGCTTGATTGATCTTGATGAATATGAGTATTACAAGAGTTGATCTACCACGAGATCGTAATGGCTAAAACCCTAGAAGTCTAGCCTGTATGACTATGATTATGATTGTTCGCCTCTACAGACCTAACCCTCCGGTTTATATAGAAACGGAGGGAACTAGGGTTACATAAAGTCGGTTACCGAGAAAGGAATCTTCATATTTGGTCGCCAAGCTTGCCTTCCACGCCAAGGAGAGTCCCATCCGGACACGGGTAGAGTCTTCGGTCTTCGTATCTTCACAGCCCATCAGTCCGGCCCATGGCTAACCGGCCGGATGCCCGAGGACCCCTTAGTCCAGGACTCCCTCAATTCCGCCGGGGATACTACCCTCTGGGAGGGCAAAATCGAAGCCATCGTCATCACCAACAACCCTCTCATCATGGGAGGGCTAATCTTCATCAGCATCTTCAACAATACCATCTCATCTCAAACCCCAGTTCACTCTTGTATTCAATTTTTGTATCAAAACCTCATATTGGTACCTGTGGGTTGCTAGTAGTGTTGATTACATCTTGTAGTCGATGCTAGTTGGTTTATTTGCTAGAATATGTTCAGATCTATTATGCTATTCAATACCCCTCTGATCTTGAGCATGAATATGTTTTGTGAGTAGTTACTTCTGTTCTTCAGGACATGGGAGAAGTCTTGTGATAAGTAATCGTGTGAATTTGGTATTTGTTTGATATTTTGATGATATGTATCTTGTTGATTCCCTTAGTGGTGGTATGGGAACGTCGACTACATGACACATCACCATCTTTGGACCTAAGGGAATGCATTGTGGAGTAGCTATTAGATGATGGGCCGCTAGAGCGACAGAAGCTTAAACCCTAGTTTATGCGCTATTCCGTAAGGGGCTGATTTGGATCCACATGTTTAATGCTATGGTTAGATTTTATCTTAATTCTTCTTTCGTAGTTGCGGATGCTTGCGATAGGAGTTAATCATAAGTGGGAGGCCTGTTCAAGTAAGAACATCACCCAAGCGTCCACCCACGTATCAAATTATCAAATTAGCGAACGTGAATCAAACAAACATGATGAAAGTGACTAGTTGAAATTCCCGTGTGTCTCCAAGAACGCTTTGCTTATTATAAGAGACCGTTCTGGACTGTCCTTTGCTACAAAAAGGATTGGGCTACCTTGCTGCAGTTTTTTTACTGTTACTATTACAGTATTACTTGCTCGCTACAAATTATTTTGCTATCAAACTATCTGTTACCGACAATTCCAGTGCCTGCAAAAAATTCCTTACTGAAAACCCCTTGTCATTTCCTTCTGCTCCTCGTTGGGTTTGACACTCTTACTTATCGAAAGGACTACGATAGATCCCCTATACTTGTGGGTCATCAGTGCTTCTATGTATCGGCTGTGTCGTGAGCTGTACTAACGGTGGGCTGGTGGCTAGGCTTCATGCCTATATATATATACATAAATAAACTTTTTGCTCCAGCTTTGGGTACCCACTCGGCCTTGCGAAAGTTCCGTCAGTGTACACATCATATACAAGTTTCTTGTACACCCTCCATTCCATATTAGTTATTGCCAGTTTAGAACAAAGTGGTTTTTTACTGTCTTCTATATAAAAGATACGGTACATCAATGCTACTTCTTGAGCTTGCGTTGATTTTTTTCCTTGAAGAGGAAAGGGTGATGCAGCAAAGTAGAGATAAGTATTTCCCTCAATTAAGAACCAAGGTATCAATCCAGTAGGAGGCACAAACAAGTCTCCAATCTATGCACCTGCACAAACTAACAAACAATTGCACTCAACGCGAAAATGGGGTTGTCAATCCCTTCACGGTCACGAACAAGAGTGAGATCTAATAGAGATAGGTATAAAAGATAAAAAAGCAAAGTAAAGTAAATGTAAATAAAGTGCAGCAAGGTATTTTTGGGTTTTTTGGTTTATAGATCCGAAAATATATCATGGAAAATAGACCCGGGGGCCATAGGTTCCACTAGAGGCTTCCCACTTGAAGATAGCATACGGTGGGTAAACAAATTACTATTGAGCAATTGATAGAAAAGCGCAAATTTATGACGATATCTCAGGAAATGATCATGAATATAGGCATCACATCCGTGTCAAGTAGACAGACTCCTGCCTGCATCTACTACTATTACTCCACACATTGACCGACTCCTGCCTACATCTAGAATATTAAGTTCATAAGAACAGAGCAACGCTTTAAGTAAGATGACATGATGTAGAGGGATAAACTCAAGCAATATGATATAAACCCCATCTTTTTATCCTTGATGGCAACAATGCAATACGTGCCTCGCTACCCATTCTGTCACTGGGTGAGAACACCGCAAGATTGAACCCAAAACTAAGCACCTCTCCCATTGCAAGAAAAATCAATCTAGTTAGCCAAACCAAACCGATAGTTCGAAGAGAAATACAAAGATATCTTATAAAAGAGTTTACAGAAGACTCAAATAATATTCATAGATAATCTGATGATAAATCCATAATTCATCGAATCTCAACAAACACACCGCAAAAAAGTACTACATCAAATAGATCTCCAAGAACATCGAGGAGAACATTGTATTGAAGATCAAAGAGATAGAAGAAGCCATCTAGATACTAGCTATGGACCCGTAGGTCTATGGTAAACTACTCACGCTTCATTGGAAGGGCGGCAAGGTTGATGTAGAGGCCCTCCATGATCGAATCTCCCTCCGGTAGAGTGCCGAAAAAGGCCCCAAGATGGGATATCACGGGAACAGAGGCTTGCGGCGGCGAAAAAGTATTTTGGTGGATGCTTCTGATGTTGGGGGAATATTTGGGAATTTATAGAGGTGGAACTAGGGTTAGAAGACCTCTGAGGGGCCCACAAGCCCTCAGCCCCCCCCTAGGGCGCGCCCTAGAGGCTTGTGGTCTCCTCCCGAACCTTCTGGCCCTCTCTCCAGGTTACGTAGGTGTCTTCTGGTCCAAGAAAAATCATCGCGAAAGTTTTATTCCGTTTAATATTCCTTTTCTGTAAAACTCAAAAATAAGGAAAAAAACAGAAACTGTCACTGGACTCTAAGTTAATAGGTTAGTCCCAAAAATAATATAGAATAGCATATTAATGCATATAAACATCCAAAACAGATAATATAATAGCATGGAACAATCAAAAATTATAGATACGTTGGAGATGTATCAATCATTAACATACTCTCGGTGTGGCATTCCGCGCCGAGCTAGGCGATCGGACGTCCAACAGCGGTTCTTGAAGGCCAGACAGGAGAAGAAACGACATTGCAAGGGTGCCCGTGACTTCCAGGTGAATGCCGCTGTCGGGGAGACCACGAGCCCCATGAATCTGGCCGCATACACTGATCTAGCCGAGTACTAGCCGTTCTTTTCCCACGACCATTTCACCACGTCCTCGACGCAGTCTGTTAGTTGGAAGCCAGTGACCTGCGACCACAACCGCAAAAATTCCTGAAGCGCTTGGAGTGTTAAGTTGGGGCCGATGTCACCTGCCCAGCTATCGTTTTGCAGCGCATCTGAAACCAACTTCGACCTCTTGATCCGATCCGGTATCAATTTGTGCACCATCGGTGCAAGCTCCTGAATCCTCGATCCATTGATCCACCTATCCTCCCAGAAAAGGGTAGTTCTGCCATTGCCCACCATAGTGCAAGCAGCTGCTCATACCAACTCCAAAGCCTCTGCCGGCACAGGGCTGTGGAACTCGGACCACGGCATGTTTTTGTCCGCCTTCTACAACCAAGCCCATCTCGCTCGCAATGCCTTATTGAGCCATTGTAGGTTTGGAATTCCAATCCACCGGCCCATTTAGGTCTGCACACCGTGTCCCAAGCCACGGTACAGTTGCCACCTCTTGCATCCTTCTTCCCGCACCATAAGAAGCCTCGACGGATCTTGGCAAGGGCGGCTAGTGTCTTTGCTGGTAGATCGAGGGCCAGCATGGAGTGAACTGGAATCGCATCGAGTATTGTTTGAATGGGCAGTAGCTGCCCACTTTTTGGTAATGTAAGAGCCTTCCAGTGAGGCAAGCAGTCACCTACGCGATCCACCAGCGGCTGTAACTGTGCTGCACTCTGCTTCCTTAGTGTTAATGGCAATCCCACGTATTTGCACGGAAAAGGTACAGTGGGACATCCCAGCATAGAGGACACCAGCTCCATCTCATCATGTGAACACCGAATGGGTAGCACTGCGCTCTTGGCCATGTTTACGATCAATCTGGATGCCTGGCCGAAGAGGTGTGCATGATCGCTCTATAGGTGGTCGTCTCAAGGTCGTTTGGCTTGATGGAAACCACCACATCATCAGCAAACATGGAGATACGTTGTTGCAGACCTAAGCGAGCAAGTGGGGCCAGGAGGCCCTCCATCGTAGCATACTGAAAGAGGGCATGAAGGGGATCCATGCAGAGGATGAAGAGCATCGGTGAAAGTGGGTCCCCTTGTCTGAACCCTTGACACGCCAAGATCGGTTTACCAGGAAGCCCATTGATCATGATCCGCGTGAAAGAGATAGCTAGGAGTCATCCACTTGTCCCGGAAGCCCAACCTTCGCAAAAAAACAAGTAGGAGAGGCAAATGTTGGTGAAACCTTTCCCTGGTGGAAAGCAAAGCTAGAGAGCGAATGTCTGCTTTGACGGTCCAACCGTCCTAAAAAATCATGGTTGTCAGTGTCAGTTGAGGATTCCCTGGCTGGCACAGCCAGGTCAACGGCCGGGGTTGTCACCATCTCTACTACTGGAATTCTGTCACTGCTGGCACGATCATGTGTAGACTTTTATAACCCGGAGGATGTCCATGTCTATCGGTTCATCGTCTTTTCTGTGCGTGTGGAAAAACAAACACAAGCTTCTTTAATCGGGCCACACGGGTCACATGCTCACAGCAGCAACCCCTCCTGTACGGTAAAAAAATAGGCAACTCCTCCAATTGAATATTCTTTCTTCTACAAAAATAGCTGCCCTGGATGGAATTGTGACCGGTTGTTGGGGTTGCGAACTTTGTGTCCACTGCCATGTGTTGGCGTTGGAAATTAGTGACAAAACAAAAGGCTTCTTGAAGCTTGACTATGGGGACTTGGGGAGCTTATCGGATGAAAGAAACTTGTGTATGGGAAACCGCTGCTTTCACGTTTACTTATCGTCCCAGGGCAACAAATATCCTCTTTCCAACAAGATCACGACGCCCTTCCCTTGGTACAACTCACTTGACCGTAGACCTACTCGTTTTTCGCCCTCGGTGCGCGACGTGACTCGTGAGTACGCTACCTGTGGGTGTGGTCGGCCTGCAGGTACGCTCGAAATGGGAAGAACGTTTGTGCAAGTGAACTTGTTTCATTTTCAGTGCGTTTGACACGTGAAGGATCGTATCATGGGTCAAATCTTGGACTCGTCATCGCCATGGACCAGGAGGAAGTAGGCTAGTATAGCTATCAAGAACGAAGCGTGGGCCTGATCACGTAAGCCACTTGCATGATGGAGACACATGAGTCGTTGACCAGGCGCAATGCTACGCACTGCTGCTGCGCTCTGTGTACTCCTGGCAGCCCGGGATTTGAGGGCTGTAATCTTGGATTACGCTAACGCTGAAATATTCTCCTATATATAAGCGCGTATAATAAGCAGAGCAGTTCCAGTCTGCTAGCTTTGCCTGCCCTCGCTGGGTTGGGTTGCTATCATCGGTCTGAACACTTTCCTGCTAAACTTGGTGTGATAGTGCTGTCACGGAGGCTCTATATTCTCGTACGCGGTGTTCAGTTCACGTTTCGTGACCTCCAATAGTTTAGTTTAATACTCCTCCAATAGTTCAATAGTTTAAAAGAAAATTGACTTTCTCAATAGTTTAAAAGAAAATTGACTTTCTCTTCTTCCCTTTTTTCTTTTCCATAGTCATTTAGGGCCCGATTTATTAAAAAAGATAGAAGAGAGTTGCCCAGTTAATTAACGGAAAACTGAACGAAACCCGTTACAAGAAATCCTCAACAGGGCATCAACACACGTTGACTCCGAGGTTGCGCACCAAACGAGTCGCTGGCTCTGTAACCGGAGCAACCCGTAGCCGACACCCTACAGCCAAAACCGGAGCCGTCGCTCCGGCATCCACGTCGACCCCGAGGCCGTGCACCAGGTGAGCCGCGTGCTACGGCGCCCGAGCAACCAAAGCCGACACCCTACAACCATCTCCGGAGCCACCGCTCCGACGTACAAACGAAAACCACACACCTACCCCGAGGCCACGCACCAGGCGAACCGCCAGCTTCGTCACCCGAGAACCAGAGCCGACACCCAACAATCATATCCAGAGCCGCCGTTCCGACATCCACGCCGACCCCGAGCCCGCGCACCAGGCTGGCCAACAACACCGCCACCCAAGTGACCGATGTCGGCACCCCTCCACGACGACGAGGTCCGGAGCCGCTGCTCCGACTTCCACGTCGACCCCGAGGCCGCGCACCACCCGAGCCGATGACTCTCAAGCCAAGACCACTCCAAAATGATGCCTCCAAGAAGGACCGCGAAGGACCGCGACACAAGTGCCACCATCGTCCGGTCTAGGAACATGGAACAAGGGTTTCCCCGGAGTGCGAGAGAGAAAGGCGTAGGATCTCGGACGACGACGCCTCCAAACAGGTGTGCGGCACCCACGGGCGTCGCCGTCATCGGCTCCGGCCAAGGCCAGAGCCAAGCTTATGCCCTCAAGCAACCATAAGAAGCCCTCCCCTCGAACCGACGCACGAGAACCACCGCCTGCCTGAACCACCACCTACCAACAGAGCACAGAGCCGCCGTTTAGAAGAGTCGTGCCGACGCAGCTGCATCGCGCAATGCCACCGACTTGGCCATCCCAACACCATTGCAGAAGCCAGATCCGGATATGTCTGAACAGATCCAGCCTGGCCTCTTTTTCTTTTTTGTGTGTTCCAGAAATTGCTTTGTCGAAGCCGGGAATTCTACCAGTCCTTTTTTTGCGAATGGGAATTCTACCAATCTAGCTTTGTTTAATAAGAGAACAAATAAATGAATATCTACTAGGACACTTCAAAACATGAAATGAAGTCGAAAAAACAGATTTAGTGCATGAGAAAGTAAATGATTTTTTGAACGACAAACAACCTCCCTCTCTCTCTCTCTCTCTCTCTCTCTCTCTCTCTCTCTCTCCGCGAACCTAGTATTAAAAATAAACTAGATGACATCCCACGTGTTAATGCGAGGATTGTTTTTAAAAATGCATAAATATGTGTTAAAACAATTAAAACTAATGTAAAAGCAAGTATAAGGGTGTTGTCGGTTTACATTTTGAAACAATAAACATACGAAGAATGTGACACAATGATGCATAAAAAGAGAAAACTTTTGGGCTAAACTTAGCCGAATGTAATTTTTAAGAAAAAATGTGAAGCATGAATTACAAAGATTTGCTCCAAGAGTCAAACACATATATCACCCATGACCATAAAAAAATTAGTGCAAAAAGATTGGATTATGACTAATATGCCTTACTTGATGAGATGTCATGGTTTGCATGCATAGATTAATGGAGAAAAATGTGACATATATAACCACATGCACGACTTGATGATGTGACATGGGCATTTGGAGAAAAAAATGTTTAATGAGCTGCAACCATTTAGGAATAGGGGATTGAGGTTTTTATGCAGGTTCAGTTTCTAGACTAGAATTAGAATCTAACCTTTTTTTAAAAACAAGGCAAAACACTTGACATTCAAAGAGAACTTTTCAGTTCATTACGGAAAACTGAATTTCAAACAAGCCCACAAGTTGGTACTCCCTCCGTTCCTTTTTACTCCGCATATAAGATTTGTGTCGAGTCAAACTTTGACCAAATTTGTATAAAAGAAATATGAACATCTACAATACCAAATATACATAATATGAAACTATATTTCATAATAAATCTAAATCCTTTGGCCTTGTAAATGAGGATACTTTTTTTATAAGTTTGATCAAAATAGAGATATTTTAACTTCAGACAAAAGTTATATGCAGACTAAAAAAACGAAGGAAGTACACATGGCACGGGTCAACTTGGCTACCAAGAAGACTCCACACACACAGCCGAGAAGAGAGCAACCACCGCGACTGCCCAAATGTCATCGTCATCACCATCTCCCTCAATCCTAGGAGCTCATTGGATGAGAAGTTGTGTCAGATTTCACTGCTTGATTCACATTTATTTGTCGGTCAATGCAATTAAAAATTTCTTTTTTGAGGTCATGAAAATAACTTTTAAAGTTACTTAAATTGCGAGGGGAAGAGAGAGAGGATAAATAATGCAAGAAAAGTTTGAGAAAATTACATATGGGAGAAAATGAACAGTGGTGAGAAATCACGAAAATGAACTAATAAAGTGCTATTTGACAAGTCGACAGGTATAATAGGGTCAAATATTCAACACAACTATTTATCGACGACAAGTCGACGAGGAGAGGTACACAGCAACTCATGTATTGCACGCGTTGATACTCCTGCGGTTTACGCCTCTAAACTGGACTGCGTACGTAGTACAGGCACACGGCAAGTCCACAGACAATGTTGGTTGCTTGTTTAGCTTACCAGGCTTGCCGCATGGTGACCATGTTGGTGGCTAATCACACAAGCACGTACTGCACACTGAAACTTCAGCCGCAAAAATAAAATGATATAGTTCACCTAGTGTGATAGATACTTGGATATTTTTCAATAGGTTAACGCGAGATAACATGTCTGCAGGTGGAAACAGAGCAGTTTAGGTCCATTTGTCCTTGTGGTTTTCTATTTTTGCGATTAAAAGCTGTAAACGCAACTGAGTTAGAGCTGTTAAACATATTAGGGTTTGGAACAATGCTCGATACCCTTGGTGGGTACGGCTGTCATATATTTATAAGAGGGAACCGTACAAATACAAGTTGTGTTACAATACGTATATCTAATATATACTTAGTCTAACACCCTCCCTCAATCTTAACTATGTCCTGAAACACTCAGAAGGTTAAGATTGCGTCGACATCCTTCAAAAGAAGGCAAGGGCAAAGGTTTAGTGAAGATATCAGCAAGCTGATCCTTAGAAGAAACAAACTTGATCTGAAGAAGCTTCTTAGCAACGCGTTCCCTGACAAAATGATAGTCAACTTCGATGTGCTTCATTCGGGCATGAAATACCGGATTGGATGAAAGATATGTGGCACCGATGTTGTCACACCAAAGGACAGGCGACTGAGTGGGAGAGACCTTCAACTCTCGAAGTAATGACTGCACCCATATGATCTCAGCTGTGGCATTAGCAACTGCTTTGTACTCAGCTTCAGTACTACTCCGGGACACTGTAGCTTGCTTGCGAGCTTGCCAGGCGATCAAGTTAGGTCCAAAGAACACAGCATGTCCCCCCGTGGATCGCCGATCATCAGGACAACCAGCCCAATCGGCATCAGAAAATGCTGAGATCAGTCCAGAAGACGCAGGCCGAAGATAGAGACCATACGAACCGGTGTGACGAACATAGCGCAAGATGCGCTTAACAGCAGACCAGTGAGGTCCACGGGGTGCATGAAGGTACTGGCACACACGGTTGACCGCAAAAGATATGTCTGGTCGAGTAACGAGCAAGTACTGCAGCCCACCAACAATACTGCGATACTCCGTAGCATCCTCAGGAGAGAGCAAGTCACCATCAAGAGCTGTCAGCTTGTCTGTGGCAGACATAGGAGTCATGGCAATCTTGCACTGCAACATACTAGCATGACGTAGAAGATCCTGAGAGTACTTCCTCTGAGAAAGGGTCAGACCACCATCAGAATGAAGCACCTCCAAACCCAGGAAATAATGGAGTCTCCCAAGATCCTTAACAGCAAACTCAGCACCAAGAGAGGACACAAGCCGGTCCGTAGCAACAGCAGACGAACTAACAAGAATGATATCATCAATGTAGACCAGAATGTAAATAGTCACCTCAGGTCGTTGAAGAATAAACAGAGACGTATCCGCTGTAGAAGGCACAAAACCATGCGCACGAAGAGCAGCTCCAAGACGTGCATGCCACGCACGAGGGGCCTGCTTCAACCCATAGAGAGCCTTGACAAGACGACACAAATGATGTGGCTGATCAGGATCAACAAACCCTGGCGGCTGACGCATATAGACCTCTTCTTCCAGAACTCCATGGAGAAAAGCATTCTGAACGTCAAGTTGTCGAAGCGACCATCCTCGAGTAACAGCCAAGGAAAGGAGAACACGAATAGTAGTTGGTTTAATAACAGGACTGAACGTGTCTTCATAATCAATGCCATACCATTGTTTGAATCCCTTTGCAACCAGGCGTGCCTTATACCTCTCAATGGAGCCATCAGCATGTTTCTTCACCTTGAATACCCATTTAGAGTCAATGATATTGACACCAGATGGAGGTGAAACCAGACGCCAAGTGTTGTTCTGCTGAAGAGCATGGATCTCCTGCTCCATAGCAGCACGCCAGTGTGGAATGCGAAGCGCTACCTGAAAGTGTCGTGGTTCAGTCATAGGATCTGCCTCAGCACGCGCCACGCATGCTGCAAGCCATGCAACAGTCCCGTCAGTACGCTTCTTCGGTTGGAAGATGCCACTCTTGCTGCGAGTATGAGGGCGCAGGACGACAGGCGGAGGTGGCGATGGAGCTGTCACCACAGGAGAGTTACTGTCCAAGAGCGGCGAAGAGGACGCGCCTGCAGGTGAGTCAACAAGTACGGCTGGCGGCACAGTCAAGGGCAGCACCTGGCCTGGAGGTGTCGACGAAGAATGGCCAGGAGTGGGTGGCGACGAGGAACCAGGCAACACGAGCGCACCGGGCGACAGGAGCGCACCAGCGAGCCCACGTGCATGGGACATGCATGTGTCCTCGATCGGCGAGGCCACCGGCCCAGGGGATCAAGCCGCGGGGTCAGCTGACCCAGGCGACTGCGGGGCCGCAAGCCCAGGCGACGAGGCCACCGGGGCAGCCAGCCCAGGCGACGCGGGCATGCCAGCGGATCCACGTGCATGGGGCGTGCACGTGTGATCAACGTCGGCGGAAGCCGTCGTATCAGCGGGTGCAGCCGGCGTAGCAATAACTGGAGTAGGCGGCGCACCGTCATCATCAAGCAGCTCCAGTCGGGCACCTCGTCCAGCACCTGCACCGTGGTTAGGCAACAACAGAGGAGAGTATGCAGCATCTACAAACTGATCAGGCAACACTGGAAACGAGTGCAACCCGGTGACGGGAGTGTCAGTGGGCGACGTGAGCGTGGAAAAAGGGAAGACAGTCTCATCAAACACAACATCATGGGAAATGTAAACCCGATTTCATGGAACATGGAGACACTTGTAACCTTTGTGGAGAGGACTGTATCCGAGGAACACGCATTTTTTCGACCGATACTCAAGTTTATGCTTATTGTACGGGCGAAGATGTGGCCAACACGCACAACCGAACACTTTGAGGAAGGAGTAATCTGAAGTTTCATGAAGCAACACTTCTAGAGGGGACTTCATGTGAAGGAGTCGTGTGGGAATCATGTTTATCAGAAAACAAGCAGTAACAAAGGCATCGCTCCAGAACCGAAACGGGACAGAGGCATGTGCAAGAAGTGTTAGCCCAGTTTCAACTATATGACGGTGCTTACGCTCAGCTGCACCGTTCTGCTGATGTGTATGAGGACAAGACACATGATGTGAGATACCAAGCTTCTGAAAGAAGGTGTTAAGATTACGGTATTCACCTCCCCAATCAGACTGAACATGGATAATTTTGTGCTTGAGTAACCGTTCAACATGTGTTTGGAATTGCATGAAAACATGAAACACATCAGATTTGCGCTTAAGAAGATAAAGCCAAGTAAAGCGACCGAAAGCATCTATGAAACTGACATAATAGTTGTGCCCACTAACAGAGGTTTGGGCATAGCCCCACACATCGGAAAACACAAGTTCAAGAGGAGCCTTGACAACCCGACTTGATACAGAGAAGGGAAACTGATGACTCTTGCCTTGTTGACAAGCATCACAAACTAGAAACTCCTTATTACTAGACTCAACGGGAAGACGATGACGATGAAGCACATGGCGCACAATGGGAGTGGCAGGGTGGCCAAGGCGAGAATGCCACTGCGACGACGACACCCGCACGCCACTGAACACTTGAGACACTCGTGGCACATCAAGCACTCGTGGCACATCAAGCGCATATAAGCCGTCGCGAGCTCGACCACTAAGAAGAACGTCCCTCGTGTCCCGGTCCTTAACAAAAAAATGAAAAGGGTGAAACTCAACAAACACATTGTTGTCAAGAGTTAATTTAGGAACCGAGAGTAAACTACGTGTGACTGAAGGAACGTGAAGGACATCAAGGAGACGCAAGGTTTTAGTGGTGCGGGAAAGAAGAGATGCCTGACCAATATGTGAGATGGGCATACCTGATCCGTTGGCAGTGCGAACCTGATCATGACCGGTGTAGGGCTGTCGAGTGGCCAACTTGTCAAGCTGGCTCGTCAAATGGTCTGTGGCGCCTATGTCCATGTACCAGGCAGGATCCACAGAGTATGAAGGAGTGAATCCGAGCTCCTGTGTGGCAAGAGCAGCTTGCTTCTCGTTACCCTTCCCATTGTTCCCGATGCCAAGGAAATCACGTTTAAACCGACGATGACACCGAGACGCCAAGTGCCCCTCAATACCGCAAAGCTGACACTCGACACCACCACCACATGCCTCGCAGTGAAGTCGCTTGCGACCAGCCGTTGGAGGAGCGGGAGCGGGCGGACGGGGCTGGTTGCCCGAGGGCGGCAGCGGTTTCTGCTTGGCACCACGGGTACCTCCGCGAAGAGCAGCGTTCCCAGAAGGGCCTTCCGTGTAGACTCCGACAGAGCGACGAGCAGCGAGCCGCTGTTCCGTGTTAAGGAGGCGGGCGTAGAGGTCACGGGGTGGCATCGGCGTGTCACGCCCGTTGATGTTTTCAACAAGAGAGTCATAATCCTCGTCCAGTCCATTAAGAATGAATGAAGTAAACTCCTCATCACGGAGCGGCTTCCCAATGGAGGACAGTGTATCGGCCAAGCTTTTGACTTTGTTGAAGAAAGCAGTGACAGAGAGATCATTCTTCTTGACCTCACCCAGCTGGTTGCGAATAGCAGACGAACGAGCGAGCGACTGGGAGGAGAAGCTGGAGTCAAGCGTGGTCCATGCATCCCTCGACGTGGCGGCAAAGACGACCATGCCAGCCACGGATGGAGTGAGCGATGACTGAATAGCACCCAGGATGGCTTGATCTTGAGCAGTCCACCGACGATGAGCAGGGTTGGGGACCATGACAGAGCCACCATGGGACGAGGGTACCGGAACCATAGCCGGAGGGCACGGCAGGGAGCCATCAACATATCCTTCAAGGTAGTGGCTACGCATCAGCGGCAACACTTGAGCGTGCCACAGGAGATAGTTATCAGCAGAAAGCTTCACCGTCACTAGATGGGCGAAGTGAAAAGGCCCTGGTTCGGCCATCGGCGCGGAGAGCGGCAGATCAGGCGGCAGGACAGCACTATATGGGATTAGTGCATCGGCCGATGGTTGTTGATGATGGCCATATGCCGCCGAGGAGTGCGCACCATACGGGAGCGTAGGAGGAGCGGCGTACATCTGGGCAGAGGCGTAGGACGTCGGGGCGGGAGCAGCATACGGCGCATACGACGCATCCGACGGCGCGAGGTAGGGCGTCTGGTACGGGCCGCCGTACGGCGCCTGGATGGGAGCGCCATAGGGCCCCGAGGCCAGCGGCGCATCGTGGTACGGGGCCGGGGCTGAAGGACCACCGTAGGCCGGCTGCCCATTGGCGCCGTAGGAGGCCGGTGGTGGAGGCGCGCCCCGCGACTGGATCGGGGTGGCCGCGATCGGAAGCGCAGTAGGCGACCGAGCGGCGGCAGCATGGCGGGCGATCGCTGTGGCGCGGGAGGTTGTGATCCTGACGCAGTAGATCGGGCCCAGGCAAGTGGAGGCGACGCCAGGAACGGTGACTCCATCGCCAGAGTGGAGAGAGGCGGCGCGGCGGCGGGGGCCGGCGCGGCGGCAGCAGAGGAGGCGGAAGCGTGACGCGGATCGAACGCGTCGTCTGATACCATGTTAAACATATTAGGGTTTGGAACAATGCTCGATACCCTTGGTGGGTACGGCTGTCTTATATTTATAAGAGGGAACCGTACAAATACAAGTTGTGTTACAATACGTATATCTAATATATACTTAGTCTAACAAGAGCAACTCCAACGGGCCGACCCAAAAGGACGGCACATTTGTCCAGTTATTTTTTTGTTTGAGTCGACCGCCCGCCCGGCGTCCGCCCTGTTTTAGATATGGGTCGGCAGCGCGCCCAACGCGCCAACCCATATGTGACGACGTGGCCAGCTGGCCGCCCTATTTCAACAAATAGCTCAATTTTTGCATTGAATTTGCATTTAAACATATAGTCAAATAACATAGTTTGAACCGAATAAAATAGCATAGTTTTACAAGCCGAATAAAAATAAAAATGTCTCACATAGTTTTGCAAGCCGATTAAAAGAAGATACATCTCTTGGTTGCCAACATGAGCTCACATATGCTCAACCAAATCATTTTGCAGTTGCACGTGAGTTTCCCAATCACGCATGTCATGATGAAATTGGGTGAACTGTTCAAACGTTGCCGCTCCTCCAAACTCAGGCATAACATTCTCACCCTGAAACTGAAACCCTTGATCGTACAGACATTCTGGGCGCTCGTCTTCTACGATCATATTGTGCATGATCACACAAGCAGTCATCACCTCCCACAGTTTCTGCGTGCTCCAGGTATTAGCAGGATACCGAACGATGCCCCATCGAGATTGCAAAACACCAAAGGCACGCTCGACATCCTTCCTAGCACTGCTCTTGGGCAAGTCTATTCCTCTTCTCTCCGACAGGGTTGGGGATTGCCTTGATAATAGTGGTCCACTGAGGATAGATACCGTCACCCAGGTAGTATCCTTTGTCGTAGTTGTGGCCGTTGATAGTAAAGTTCACCGGTGGGCTGTTGCCTTCGGCAAGCCTAGCAAACACCGGCGAGCGCAAAGCACGTTGATATCATTGTGTGATCCGGCCATGCCAAAGAAAGAGTGCCAGATCCAGAGATCTTGAGACGCCACGGCCTCTAGTACGGCAGTGCAAGCCCTGATATGGCCCTTATACTGCCCTTGCCAAGCAGAAGGGTAGTTCTTACACTCCCAGTGCATGCAGTCTATGCCGCCAAGCATCCCTGGGAAGCCCTTGCTGGCATTCATCGCCAACAAACAGGATGTACCTTCAGGAGTCGGCCTCTCAAGTACTCAGGGTCAAACGCAACAATAACAGCCTTGCAGAACTTATACAGGGACTCTAGGCATGTAGACTCGCTCATACGGACGAACTCGTCAATGAGATCAGCGGGCACTCCGTACGCAAGCATTCGGATGGCGGCAATGCATTTTTGATAAGAGGAGAAACCAATCTAGCCAACGGCATCCTCTTTGCACTCGAAATAGTCATCATAGGTGACCACCCCCTCTCTAATATGGTTGAAAAGATGCCTACACATACGGAAACGGCGGCAGAATTTTTGATGTTTGAACAACGGATTTGTTGTATCAAAGTGGTCCTTCCAAAGAAGGAAATGCCCGCTCTCTCGGTTGCGATTCAACGCCGGAAGGTGGCCCGGAATGGAGCCACGGAACAACGGCCGCTTGTTGTTGAGGTGGTGATGGACCAACACGGCAGCCAATATCTCCTCGTCATCGGACGATGAATTGTCGGGGTCGCAAAGGAAATTGTGAAAAAATAACTCATCGGTGGAGTCCATTTTGTATCTTGGCAAACTGTCGAACAGCTTGCGAGCGTCGACGAAGGAGACGGCCGGCGAAGGGAGTCGCGGCGCGCACGGACCAGCTAGCTGCCCTGCCGGCATCCGACGAGTGGGCCGGCGTCCGACGAGCGTGCCGGTGAGGATCTGGCCGGGGCGTCGAGGCGGCTTCTTGGTCGCGGTCGCGGCTGTGTGGTGGGGGATCAGGGTGATCGAAATATGCCCTAAAGGCAATAATAAAGTTGTTATTTATATTTCCTTATATCATGATAAATGTTTAGTATTCATGCTAGAATTGTATTAACCGGAAACTTAGTACATGTGTGAATACATAGACAAACAGAGTGTCACTAGTATGCCTCTACTTGACTAGCTCGTTGAATCAAAGATGGTTAAGTTTCCTAGCCATAGACATGAGTTGTCATTTGATTAACGGGATCACATCATTAGAGAATGATGTGATTGACTTGACCCATTCCGTTAGCTTAGCACTTGATCGTTTAGTATATTGCTATTGCTTTCTTCATGACTTATACATGTTCCTATGATTATGAGATTATACAACTCCCGAATACCGGAGGAGCACTTAGTGTGCTACCAAACGTCACCACGTAACTGGGTGATTATAAAGGTGCTCTACAGGTGTCTCCGATGGTACTTGTTGAGTTGGCATAGATCGAGATTAGGATTTGTCACTCCGATTGTCGGAGAGGTATCTCTGGGCCCTCTCGGTAATGCACATCACTATAAGCCTTGCAAGCAATGTGACTAATGAGTTAGTTGCGGGATGATGCATTACGGAACGAGTAAAGAGACTTGCCGGTAATGATATTGAACTAGGTATTGAGATACCAACGATCGAATCTCGGGCAAGTAACATACCGATGACAAAGGGAACAACGTATATCGTTATGCGGTTTGACCGATAAAGATCTTCATAGAATATGTGGGAGCCAATATGAACATCCAGGTTCCGCTATTGGTTATTGACTGAAGACATGTCTCGGTCATGTCTACATAGTTCTTGAACCCGTAGGGTCCGCACACTTAACGTTCGGTGACGATCGGTATTATGAGTTTATGTGTTTTGATGTACTAAAGATAGTTCGGAGTCCCGGATGTGATCACGGACATGACGAGGAGTCTCGAAAAGGTCGAGACATAAAGATTGATATATTGGATGACTATATTCGGACACCGGATGAGTTCCGGGGGTCACAGGATAATTATCGGAGTGCCGGGGGGTTATCGGAACCCCCGGGGGGACTATTGGGCCAACATGGGCCTTGTGAGAGAGAGAGAGGAGGGGGCCATAGAGCTAGCTGCGCCCCCCCCTTGAGGAGTCTGAATTGGACAAGGAGGGGGCGGCGCCCCCTCTTTCCCTCCCTCTCTCCCTCTCCTTCCTTCCCCCTTCCTCCTCCTAGTTGGACTAGCAAAGGGGGAGTCCTACTCCTACTAGGAGGAGGACTCCTCCCCTCCTTGGCGCGCCCCAAGGGCCGGCCAGCCTCCCCCTTGCTCCTTTATATACGGGGGCAGGGGGCACCCTAGAACACAACAACAGACATTGTCTTAGTCGTGTGCGGTGCCCCCTCCACCATAATCCACCTCGGTCATATCGTTGCAGTGCTTAGGCGAAGCCCTACGTCGGTAGCTTCATCATCACCGTCATCACGCCGTCGTGCTGACGAAGCTCTCCCTTGACACTCAGCTACATCAACCGCGTTGTCATAATGCTTCCGCTTACGGTCTACGAGCGTACGTGGACTACACTCTCCCCTCTCGTTGCTATGCATCACCATGATCTTGCGTGTGCGTAGGAAAAGTTTTGAAATTACTGTGTTCCCCAACAGTGGTATCAGAGCCAGATCTATGCGTAAGATGTTATATGCACAAGTAGAACACAAGTGAGTTGTGGGCGATAATAGTCATACTGCTTACCAGCATGTCATACTTTGATTCGGCGGTATTGTTGGATGAAGCGGCCCGGATCGACATTACGCGTACGCTTACGCGAGACTGGTTCTACCAACGTGCTTCGCACATAGGTGGCTGGCGGGTGTCAGTTTCTCCAACTTTAGTTGAATCGAGTGTGGCTACGCCCGGTCCTTGTTGAAGTTTAAAACATCACATACTTGACGAAAAATCGTTGTGGTTTTGATGCGTGGGTAAGAACAGTTTTTTTGCTCAGCCCGTAGCAGCCACGTAAAACTTGCAACAACAAAGTAGAGGACGTCTAACTTGTTTTTGCAGGGCATGTTGTGATGTGATATGGTCAAGACATGATGCTAAATTTTGTTGTATGAGATGATCATGTTTTGTAACGAAGTTATTGGCAACTGGCAGGAGCCATATGGTTGTCGCTTTATTGTATGAAATGCAATCGCCATGTAATTGCTTTACTTTATCACTAAGCAGTAGCGATAGTCGTAGAAGCAATAGTTGGTGAGACGACAACGATGCTTCGATGGAGATCAAGGTGTCAAGCCGGTGACGATGGTGATCATGACGGTGCTTTGGAGATGGAGATCAAAGGCACAAGATGATGATGGCCATATCATATCACTTATATTGATTGCATGTGATGTTTATCCTTTATGCATCTTAGTTTGCTTAGTTCGACGGTAGCATGATGATCTCTCACTAAATTTCAAGGTACAAGTGTTCTCCCTGAGTATGCATCGATGCGAAAGTTCGTCGTGCCGAGACACCACGTGATGATCGGGTGTGATAAGCTCTACGTTCACATACAACGGGTGCAAGCCAGTTTTACACACGCAGAATACTCGGGTTAAACTTGACGAGCCTAGCATATGCAGATATGGCCTCGGAACACTGAGACCGAAAGGTCGAGCGTGAATCATATAGTAGATATGATCAACATAGTGATGTTCACCATTGAAAACTACTCCATCTCACGTGATGATCGGACATGGTTTAGTTGATTTGGATCACGTGATCACTTAGATGATTAGAGGGATGTCTATCTAAGTGGGAGTTCTTAAGTAATTTCATTAATTGAACTTTAATTTATCATGAACTTAGTACCTGATAGTCTTTTGCATGCCTATATTGTTGAAGATAGATGGCCTGTGCTGTTGTTCCATTGAATTTTAATGCATTCCTAGAGAAAGCTAAGTTGAAAGATGATGGTAGAACCTACACGGACTGGGTCCGTAACTTGAGGATTATCCTCATTGCTGCACAGAAGAATTACGTCCTGGAAGCACCGCCAGGTGCCAAACCCGCTGCAGGAGCAATGCCAGATGTTATAAACGTCTGGTAGAGCAAAGCTGATGACTACTCGATAGTTCAGTGTGCCATGCTTTACGGCTTAGAACCGGGACTTCAACGATGTTTTGAACGTCATGGAGCATATGAGATGTTCCAGGAGTTGAAGTTAATATTTCAAGCAAATGCCCAGATTGAGAGATATGAAGTCTCCAATAAGTTCTACAGCTACAAAATGGAGGAGAATAGTTCTGTCAGTGAGCATATACTCAAAATGTCTGGGTATAATAATCACTTGATTCAACTAGGAGTTAATCTTCCTGATGATAGTGTCATTGACAGAATTCTTCAATCACTGCCACTAAGCTATAAGAGCTTCGTGATGAACTATAACATGCAAGGGATGGGTAAGACAATTCCCGAGCTCTTCGCAATGCTAAAGGCTGCGGAGGTAGAAATCAAAAAGGAGCATCAAGTGTTGATGGTCAACAAGACCACCAGTTTCAAGAAAAAGGGTAAAGGGAAGAAGGGGAACTTCAAGAAGAATGACAAGCAAGTTGTTGCTCAAGTGAAGAAGCCCAAGTCTGGACCTAAGCCTGAGACTGAGTGCTTCTACTGCAAAGGGACTGGTCACTGGAAGCGGAACTGCCCCAAGTATTTGGCGGATAAGAAGGATGGCAAGGTGAACAAAGGTATATGTGATATACATGTTATTGATGTGTACCTTACTAATGCTCGCAGTAGTGCCTGGGTATTTGATACTGGTTCTGTTGCTAATATTTGCAACTCGAAACAGGGACTACGGATTAAGCGAAGATTGGCTAAGGACGAGGTGACGATGGGCGTGGGAAATGGTTGCAAAGTCGATGTGATCGCAGTCGGCACGCTACCTCTACATCTACCTTCGGGATTAGTTTTAGACCTGAATAATTGTTATTTGGTGCCAGCGTTAAGCATGAACATTATATCTAGATCTTGTTTGATGCGAGACAGTTATTCATTTAAATCAGAGAATAATGGTTGTTCTATTTATATGAGTAATATCTTTTATGGTCATGTACCCTTGAAGTGTGGTCTATTTTTGTTGAATCTCGATAGTAGTGATACACATATTCATAATATTGAAGCCAAAAGATGCAGAGTTTATAATGATAGTGCAACTTATTTGTGGCACTGCCTTTTGGTTCATATTGGTGTAAAGCGCATGAAGAAACTCCATTCTGATGGACTTTTGGAATCACATGGTACTTGCGAACCATGCCTCATGGGCAAGATGACTAAATCATACATACTAATGTATGTGGTCCGATGAATATTGAGGCTCGCGGCGGGTATCGTTATTTTCTCACCTTCACAGATGATTTGAGCAGATATGGGTATATCTACTTGATGAAACATAAGTCTGAAACATTTGAAAAGTTCAAAGAATTTCATAGTGAAGTGGAAAATCCTTGTAACAAGAAAATAAAGTTTCTATGATCTGATCGTGGAGAAGAATATTTGAGTTATGAGTTTGGTCTTCATTTGAAACAATGCGGAATAGTTTCGCAACTCACGCCACCCAGAACACCACAACGTAATGGTGTGTCCGAACATCGTAATCGTACTTTACTGGATATGGTGCGATCTATGATGTCTCTTACTGATCTACCGCTATCATTTTGGGGTTATGCTTTAGAGACGGCTGCATTCACATTAAATAGGGCACCATCTAAATCCGTTGAGACGACACCTTATGAACTGTGGTTTGGCAAGAAACCCAAGTTGTCGTTTTTTAAAGTTTGGGGCTGCGATGCTTATGTGAAAAAGCTTCAACCTGATAAGCTCGAACCCAAATCGGAGAAATGTGTCTTCATAGGATACCCAAAGGAGACTGTTGGGTACACCTTCTATCACAGATCCGAAGGCAAGACATTCGTTTCTAAGAATGGATCCTTTCTAGAGAAGGAGTTTCTCTCGAAAGAAGTGAGTGGGAGGAAAGTAGAACTTGATGAGGTAAATGTACCTGCTCCCTTATTGGAAAGTAGTTCATCATAGAAATCTATTCATGTGACTCCTACACCAATTAGCGAGGAAGCTAATGATGATGATCATGTATCTTCAGATCAAGTAACTACCGAACCTCGTAGGTCAACCAGAGTAAGGTTCGCACCAGAGTGGTACGGTAATCCTGTTCTGGAGGTCATATTACTTGACCATGACGAACCTACGAACTATGAGGAAGCGATGATGAGCCCAGATTCCGCGAAATGGCTTGAGGCCATGAAATCTGAGATGGGATCCATGTATGAGAACAAAGTGTGGACTTTGGTTGACTTGCCCGGTGTTCGGCAAGCCATCGAGAATAAATGGATCTTCAAGAAGAAGACTGACGCTGACGGTAATGTTACTGTCTACAAAGCTCGACTTGTTGCAAAAGGTTTTCGACAAGTTCAAGGAGTTGACTACAATGAGACATTCTCACCCGTAGCGATGCTTAAGTCCGTCCGAATCATGTTAGCAATTGTTGCATTTTATGATTATGAAATTTGGCAAATGGACGTAAAGACTGCATTCCTGAATGCATTTTTGGAAGAAGAGTTGTATATGATGCAACCTGAAGGTTTTATCGATCCAAAGGATGCTAACAATGTGTGCAAGCTCCAGCGATCCAATTATGGACTGGTGCAAGCATCTCGGAGTTGGAATAAACGTTTTGATAGTGTGATCAAAGCATATGGTTTTGTACAGACTTTTGGAGAAGCATGTATTTACAAGAAAGTGAGTGGGAGATCTGTAGCATTTCTAATACTATATGTGGATGACATATTGTTGATTGGAAATGATATAGAATTTCTGGATAGCATAAAAGGATACTTGAATAAGAGTTTGTCAATGAAAGACCTCGGTGAAGCTGCTTATATATTGGGCATTAAGATCTATAGAGATAGATCAAGACGCTTAATTGGACTTTCACAGAGCACATACCTTGACAAAGTTTTGAAGAAGTTCAAAATGGATCAAGCAAAGAAAGGGTTCTTCCCTGTGTTACAAGGTGTGAAGTTGAGTCAGACTCAATGCCCGACCACTTCAGAAGATAGAGAGAAAATGAAAGGAATTCCCTATGCTTCGGCCATAGTTTCTATCATGTATGCAATGCTATGTACCAGACTTGATGTGTGCCTTGCTATTAGTTTAGCAGGGAGGTACCAAAGTAATCCAGGAGTGGATCACTGGACAGCGGTCAAGAACATCCTGAAATACCTGAAAAGGACTAAGGATATGTTTCTCATTTATGGAGGTGACAAAGAGCTCGTCGTAAATGGTTATGTCGATGCAAGCTTTGACATTGATCCGGATGACTCTAAGTCACAAACCGGATACGTATTTATATTGAACGGTGGAGCTGTCAGTTGGTGCAGTTCTAAGCAAATCGTTGTGGCGGGATCTACATGTGAAGCGGAGTACATAGCTACTTCGGAAGCAGCAAATGAAGGAGTCTGGATGAAGAAGTTCATATCTGATCTAGGTGTCATACCTAGTGCATCGGGTCTAATGAAAATCTTTTGTGACAATACTGGTGCAATTGCCTTGGCAAAGGAATCCAGATTTCACAAGAGAACCAAGCACATCAAGAGACGCTTCAAATTCATCCGCAATCAGGTCAAGGAGGGAGACATAGAGATTTGCAAGATACATACGGATCTGAATGTTGCAGACCCGTTGACTAAGCCTCTCTCACGAGCAAAACATGATCAACACCAAGACTCCATGGGTGTTAGAATCATTACTGTGTAATCTAGATTATTGACTCTAGTGCAAGTGGGAGACTGAAGGAAATATGCCCTAGAGGAAATAATAAAGTTTTTATTTATATTTCCTTATATCATGATAAATGTTTATTATTCATGCTAGAATTGTATTAACCGGAAACTTAGTACATGTGTGAATACATAGACAAACAGAGTGTCACTAGTATGCCTCTACTTGACTAGCTCGTTGAATCAAAGATGGTTAAGTTTCCTAGCCATAGACATGAGTTGTCATTTGATTAACGGGATCACATCATTAGAGAATGATGTGATTTACTTGACCCATTCCGTTAGCTTAGAACTTGATCGTTTAGTATATTGCTATTGCTTTCTTCATGACTTATACATGTTCCTATGACTATGAGATTATGCAACTCCCGAATACCGGAGGAACACTTAGTGTGCTACCAAACGTCACAACGTAACTGGGTGATTATAAAGGTGCTCTACAGGTGTATCCGATGGTACTTGTTGAGTTGGCATAGATCGAGATTAGGATTTGTCACTCCGATTGTTGGAGAGGTATCTCTGGGCCCTCTCGGTAATGCACATCACTATAAGCCTTGCAAGCAATGTGACTAATGAGTTAGTTGCGGGATGATGCATTATGGAACGAGTAAAGAGACTTGCCGGTAACGATATTGAACTAGGTATTGAGATACCGACGATCGAATCTCGGGCAAGTAACATACCGATGACAAAGGGAACAACGTATATCGTTATGCGGTTTGACCGATAAATATCTTCGTAGAATATGTGGGAGCCAATATGAACATCTAGGTTCCGCTATTGGTTATTGACCGGAGACGTGTCTCGGTCATGTCTACATAGTTCTCGAACCCGTAGGGTCCGCGCGCTTAACGTTCGGTGACGATCGGTATTATGAGTTTATGTGTTTTGATGTATCGAGGATAGTTCAGAGTCTTGGATGTGATCACAGACATAGCAAGGAGTCTCGAAATGGTCGAGACATAAAGATTGATATATTGGATGACTATATTCGGACACCGGATGAGTTCCGGGGGTCACCAGATAATTATCGGTGTGCCGGGGGGTTATCGGAACCCCCCGGGGGACTAATAGGCCAACATGGGCCTTGTGAGAGAGAGGAGGGGGCCATAGGGCTGGCCGCCCCCCCCCTTGAGGAGTCCGAATTGGATAAGGAGGGGGGACGGCGCCCCCTCTTTCCCTCCCTCTCTCCCTCTCCTTCCTCCTCCTAACTGGACTAGGAAAGGGGGAGTCCTACTCCTACTTGGAGGAGGACTCCTCCCCTCCTTGGCGCGCCCCAAGGGCCGGCCGGCCTCCCCCCTTATTCCTTTATATACGGGGGCAGGGGGCACCCTAGAACACAACAATAGACATTGTCTTAGCCGTGTGTGGTGCCCCCCTCCACCATAATCCACCTCGGTCTTATCGTTGCAGTGCTTAGGCGAAGCCCTGCGTCGGTAGCTTCATCATCACTATCATCACGCCGTCGTGCTAACGAAGCTCTCCCTCGACACTCAGCTGGATCGAGAGTTCGTGGGACGTCACCGAGCCGAACATGTGCAGATCGCAGAGGTGCCGTACTTTCGGTACTAGGATCGGTCGGATCGTGAAGACGTACGACTACATCAACCGCGTTGTCATAACGCTTCCGCTTACGGTCTATGAGGGTACGTGGACTACACTCTCCCCTCTCGTTGCGATGCATCACCATGATCTTGCGTGTGCGTAGGAAATTTTTTGAAATTACTGCGTTCCCCAACACGGGGGTGGGAAGCAGTCGGCTCCCCGACGGCAAGACGGCAGTGGCGGGCGACGTGGGAGTTGGCGGCGTTGCTGTGCGGATGTTGCGGTGCCGGTAGCTGGCAGAGTCGCCGGAAAAAATGGGCAGCTGCGTCAGCGATGAAGGAGGCAGGCAAGGGTTGCTGTTGGATGGGGGAGGCCAGTGTGCCACCGACCAGCGGGCCCGGGGGAGGAGAAGGCGAGAGGGCGCGTCGGTCTCGTGTCCGCGCCGACGCAAATCCGCCTCAAAAATGGGCCAGGAATGGGTCACCCGTGGACGAAAAGCGGACGCGCGTCCGTTTGGGTCGGCGCGTTGTGCCGACTTTTGTGTTTGCACCGACCCAAACGGACGCCAGGGGACGAAATGGGTCGCCCGCAGACGAAAAGCGGACGCGCGTCCATTTGGGTCGGCGCGTTGGGCCGCGCCGACCCAAACGGATGCCTGCGGACGAAATGTGTCACCCTGTTGGAGTTGCTCTTACTCCCTCCATTTTTATATACAAAGCCACAAACTCACATTGCAGGTACCAATATAAAATTTAATGCCTACTTTGCAAGTCAGCCTTTATTTTCGTTTACTGGGACCATTAATATGCCGCCTGCATGCAAGGAAACTAAATGGAGGAAGTAGCTGACTGTCATTATGAATGCATGCATACAAGTATTAAATAGGTGCTAGTATTATAAAATATCATTAATTTTGCCTCGATTATTGTTGATGGTCTTGTATAGATGCAAAGTGTATATTACATAGTGGCCTTGTATAAGTAAATGGAGGAGTAGCATATATACTCGTCCGCGGTGTGCATGCACTGCTACTTGAAACCATTTTCTTTAACACCGATGCAACCTGAAACTTTGCATGTGGTACCACGAATGTTTGTTAAAATCTTTCTCTTTTTTGCGGGTGGATGTTTGTTTAAATTGGTTTGCGATAATATTTGTACTGTAGAAAGGTGGGCTCGTGACTATTATTTTTTCAAGTAAACTTTTGATTTATTCACCTTTAATCATGACAGTACAATGAACACCAGAAATAATAAAAATTATATCCAAATTCATAGACCACTTAGCGACGACAACAAGCACTGAAGCGAGCCGAAGGCGCGCCGTCGTCATCACCAACCCATCGCCGGAGTCGGGCACAACTTGTTGTAGTAGACGGTCGGAAAGTCATCGTGCTAAGGCTCCATACGACCAGTACACCAGAATAACAACCGTTGCCGATGAAGAATAACGTAGATTGGAAGGATTCAATCCAAAGACACACGAATGTAGACGAACAACGACGAGATCCGAGCAAATCCACCAAAGATAGATTCCCCAAAGACACACATCCACACACCGACCAACGATGCTGGATGCACTAACGCAATGGGGGCTAGGCGAGGAGACCTTTATTCCATCTTCAGAGAGCCACCGTCCTCTCGTCTTCCTGAGCAGGACATGAACCCTAACAAAATGAAAAGGAACGACTAAAATTGAAGCCCTCCAGCCAGCCCTTCACAGGATCCATCGCGCCCCATGACCCTAGGGCCATCAGAGACGAGGCGGGCCTGCGGCGTCATCGGCGAGGGCCCTAGCTTTTTTTTAGGAGGCGGCGGTTCGTGGCAGATACCTTACAGCGTGTAGCGAAATGTTGGGGCTAGTGACTCACTAGTACGCGTTGGTACTATACAAACAGTTTCTAACCCCTTTCCGCGACGGCATTTGGAACCGTCGCCTAGTGAGTGTGGGCGATAGGGGGGTCCTTCACACATGACCCAAAAACCGTTGGCGATATGCCCTCCTGGCACACACGGCAAAATGAGGTCGTGTGCGACCGGCGAGCGCTCAAATACAGAAATACGTACAGTATAGCTAAAAATACAATTATACAGGCGAAATTGTTTCCGGTCGCAAGTACATCCCACACAGTGAGTCCCCGCTAAACATTTCCATTCGTATGTACATCCCACATAGTTTCTCCAAGGTAAACGCTTCCATTCACAGGTAGATCACACACAATTTTTCCCGTTAAATCATTTGTGATAGCGTTGCCATTGCACACGATATTAACAATTTTATCGTTTGCATTATTAAATACATCACACACGGTCCATAGAAGAAACTGTGTGGCAAAGATTGTTCATCACACACAATTTCTATGTGGTAAACGTTTGCGCAAGGTGGCCTAAAGCAAACAGTTTTCAAGAGAAAGTCGTGTGTGATTTTTCATTGATCCAACACGGTTTATTCCTAGAAACTGTGTGCGTTGCCTGAAGTCATTGCCCATGGTATTTTTTCAATAACCGTTTGCAATAGCAAAACCCAATTAGCAGGCTAATTCGCCATTAGCAGGCTAATTGCCCTATTATTAATAATCCATTTATTAATCTAATTGCCATTCATATTAAGCACATAATATATTTCATTTCCATATTAAGGAAGCAGAATTTCATAATTGAAATACATCAGAGTACAACATGATATAGCTTCAGCACTCAGCTACCCCATTACACAACTGCACCAGCACCAAGTTTCACATGCAACATGTACAACCTTTCGAAATTAGCATCATAGATGGTATATAGACAGATGCATCTCATCTGGAAAACTGCTGAAGCAGAAGGCGAATATTGATCCTTCATTCATGTTGAAGGTCTTTTCAACTTTAGGCCAGTGCCTATGGATGATTGACCATCCGTCCTTCGACCTCTTCAGAAACACTTCAATATTGAACTGTGGGTGTTTTATGAAAACCTTCCTCACCTCCTGACCATAGAGGTGGTTTGAGAGGTAATCATCAGTGAACTGCTTTGTAAAGGCCTGAAAACAAATATGTGCATCAATATCTTCTCTATATTGGAAATGGGGCAAAGGAATAAAAAAGGCAAGGTATAATAGTTAGTACCATCTTGTAGTGAACTGATGTCTTCTTCATTGTGCAGACAAAGACCTTGTTGTTTTTTGTCTAATTTCTTTATCCTAACAATCTTTCTGAGTTTCTTAATTTGATTGATATTCATGGACAACTCATTTCCCCATGTGCAAAATGGGTCAAACAGTGGGTCAAAACCTCTGACATCAGGACCTACATGTGCAAGACCAAATTGTTAAAAACCTAAATATTAGAATGGTTCCTGCAATTGCACAATAATATGCTATTAGACAACGGACCATGCATGTGCTAACCTCGATTGTAAACCTCAGTGCTTCCCATTGTTTCCCTGCAACACATATAAGGTAGTTAGTCATCAGGTTAAGTAAGGGTTCGCATGCTATCAGTAAAATATGTTGATGAAAAATAAGCACATTGCAGATTCATCAGACTAATTCAAGCCACATGGAAAACCCATTTATCCAAACCAAGCATGATTAAGAACTACGAAATATAGCACTTGTATATATTTCTCATGTATTAAGTGCAGCCAAATTTGATTTATTCCTCACATGCACAACAATACAAAATTCTACCCACGAGAATTGGACATCGCATTGCAGAATTGAACCAAGCAGTTAACTAAACACCACAACAAATGAACCAAACCTTAACTTAGCACCACATTGCACAATATAACATACTCCTAATAGAAGATCAAACAGTTAACCAAACCAAGCATGCTTAACAACTTGGAAATATAGCAATTGTATTTGTTTCTCATGTATTTACTACAGCCAAATTCAATTTATTCCTCGCATGGTATACAATAACAGAATGCAACCACAACTATTGAACATCGCATTGCAAAATTGAACCAAACAATTAACTAAACACCACAACACAAATGAACCAAACGTTAAGTGAGCACCCCATTGCACAATGTATAACCAAACCAAGCATGCTTGACAACTTGGAAATATAGCAATTGTATTCGTTTCTCATGTATTTTGTAAAGATAAATTCGATTTATTTCTCACATGGAAGACAATACAAAATTGCAGCCTGAAGAATTGAACATCACCTTTGCAGAATTGAACCAAACAACTAACTGAAGACAACAACTAATTAACAAAATAGTTAATAAGTGAGCACCACACTGCACGACATATAGAACATATACAATAGAACAACAGATTGCATGGTAAAATTAGATAGCACAATTCACTAGAAGTTGTGAAGGAAAGGCAGGAGCAGCACACGCAATGGGTAAACCGAGCATGCTTAACCGGCGTAGCTAGCAAATGGCAAGGTGCTCCTCCAAGATCTGGGGGTCGGCACGAATGGCAGCCATTGCGACCTCATCCGCGCGTGCGGCCGCAATTTGCTTCTCCGCTGCCAAATGCTCCTTGAGATCCTGGCTATACTGTGTGCACCATGGCTTAGGGCGGTGCTTATTAGGTGGAGGGGTCGGTGATTTGGGTGGAAGGTGCCGCGCTCGCGCCGGCGGTCGGGGCATGTGGGATGTGGAAGGAGGATGAAGATGGGGGTCGGATGTGGATTACCTACCTGGATATACGAGGCCGAGCAGCGTGAAGGAGGGTCGCCGGTGAGGAGGCGGTGCTGCAAGCAACGAGTGAAGGTTTCAAATTGGAAAGGAAGGCGGAAACAGGGGAAATGTGGCTTTTGGTAAGGGGGAGGGGGCAGGGAGGTAGATATTTCCGCGGAAGCCGAAAATTTGGAATCGCTTCAGCGAAAAAACTGGCGCGCAAAGTGTCATCAGACACGGTCCCTTATTCAGAACTGTGTACGATATGTGAACATCAAAAACGATTCAGATAGCTTAAACCGTGTGTGATGAGTTTGAATGTCAAAAAATTTGGTTCAAATTTCCCTGGTTACAGTGGTCATCCACATCATTGCATAATTTGGGTATAAAAAGAAGACTACAACACACCCACACTTCTTAATCGAGCAAGTTCAGCAATTAAACAGAGCTAGCTGACCTAAACATTACTCTAACAAATTAAACACCGGCGCTCTTAATTAAACAAAACAAAGAGTACTAGTACTACGGCTGGTGCTCGTCGATCTCCGCCGCCGCCTCCCTGTCCAGCTCGCGCCCGACGATCTCCTGGGGAAGGGGCTCCATGGCATCCATCTCGCCATCCGCGTCCGCCATCTCTTTGGAAAAGGCTGCCACGAGTTGGGCGTGGGCAGACACGATCTGGGCTTGGACGGGCTCCGTCGTTGCAAGGTATGCGGTGGAGGAACGGACGGCTGTTCGAACGCTCACAACGATTGCCAACTCTTTGGTCGTGGGTCGACCGTTGTTGGAGAATCTTCGTTCGATTTGTGCGGTGACCGCCATGAGCTGGGCATGGGCGGCCTCGACATGGTCGTGGGCGGCCTCCATCAGGGCTAAGGCCACCGCTGCAGAACGGAGAGCTGCTGTGCCGCTCTCGCCAGTTGCTATCCCCGAGGGAGATGTTGTTGCCGCCACCTGAGAAGCAACAACGGCCGTTTGGGCTGCCTTGGCCGCCCGGTCGCAGATTGCGGCCGCGCTCATGCACCTTGTTAGCACGCGCATGGCGGCTGCGGCCGCGCTCTCGCCGGAGTGGGCCACCGAAGTTGCACTCACGACGCAGGTCCACGTGCCCATCTTTCACCAGCGACGATTGAACAGTGAAATGATATTTGGGGAGCGAGCTAGTGTGCTTGAGACGCCGGCTGTGGACAGTATTCGACGCACCTGCTCGTGTAAGCCATAGGCGTACTATACACCGACGGTGCTCCAGGATATTTTGTGTTTCATCTCACACGGTTGGTGATAATAAACTGTGCGTGTACTTGATATTTCATCTTGATTTGAATTACATAATGGGGTCACAGAGGCAATGGGCGGTGTTTGAATTGCTAGACCTTTTATCTGAAGTGAACATGCAACTATATGTGTGTCGTAAAAGAATTGGAATTATTCAGGGTTCGTTTGAACATTTTATACATTAACTTGGTTTTCTTGCCATTTCAGGTGCACAATTCAAAATTAAACTACATGCACATGCTCCGGTGCACCAACATGGGTTTTAAAATCATATATGTGTCCATGGGTTTATGCTTATGTCCCATGCAAGAAATGGGGATGAAATTCGAACACCACGGCACCGTGGCTCTCCGGCAAAGGTCGACGTACTTGCTTTTGTAATTCTAGTAAATCCAAAATTCGTTCGAAATTCATGAAACTTGGCATGCTATCATGGAGCGGCATCAACATGCCGTGGTAAAATTTTTGTCCCATTTGGGGCAGGTTTGGGTATAAGCTTCTCATAAACCAGAGCTTCTCACAATAAGTGTGATGGTTTCGGTAGGGAACATTTCACCTTTCTGGACGAAACGATATTCGTTGCCACTTCTCAATTTCAATTTTTTTCCTAGTGTCAACATAGAAGAACAGGAGTGTTGTGTCAATTTTTGGGATTTTTCGGGGTTCGCTTGGACATTTTTATACTTAACTGAGTTTTCAATGCATTCATGTGAATAATTCAAATTTGAACTACATGCACATGCTCTAATGCATATAAATTGGTTGAAAATTCAAATATGTGTCCTTGGTTGCAAGCTTAGGTCCCATGCAAGAAATGGGAATGAATGTCAAACACCCTGCCACCGTCACTCGGCCGCAAACATTGAGATACCTGCTTTTTAAATTCTATTAAATCCAAAACTCGTCTAAAATTCATGAAACTTGGCATGCTATCATGGAGCGGCATCAACATGCCGTGGTAAATTTTTTGCCCCATTTGGGGCAGGTTTAGGTATATGCTTCTCATAAACCACAGCTTCTCACAGCAAGCATGATGGTTTCGATAGGGAACGTCCCACCTTTGGGGATGAAACGATATCCTTTACCTCTTATTGCTTTCAAAAAATTTCTCGTGTCAACATAGAACAACAGGAGTGTTGTGTCAATTTTTGTGACTTTTCGGGGTTCGTTTGGACATTTTTATGCATTAACTGAGTTTTCAATGCATTTATGTGCATAATTCAAATTTGAACTACATGCACATGCTCTAGTGCATATAAATTGGTTGGAAAATCAAATCTGTGTCCTTGGGTGCATGCTTAGGTCCCATGCAAGAAATGGGAATGAATTCCAAACACCAGGGCACCGTTGATTGCAGGCAAAACATTGAATACCTAGTTTTTAGATTCTAGTAAATCCAAAACTCGTCCGAAATTCGTGACACTTGGCATGCTATCATGCAACGGCATCAACATGCCATGGTAAAAAAATTGTCCCATTTGGGGCAGGTTTGGGTATATGCTTCTCACAAACCAGAGTTTCTCATAACAAGCATGATGGTTTCAGTAGGGAACGTCCCACCTTTGGGGACGAAACAATATTCATTGCCTCTTATTGCTTTCAAATTTTTTCTCATGTCAACATAGAACAACAGGAGTGTTGTGTCAATTTTGTGATTTTTCGGCTTTCGTTTGGACTTTTTATGCATTAACTGAGTTTTCAATGCATTTATGTGCATAGTTCAAATTTGAACTACATGCACATGCTCCAGTGCATATAAATTGGTTGAAAAATAAAATCTGTGTCCTTGGGTGCATGTTTAGGTCCCATGCAAGAAAAGGGAATGAATTTCAAACACCAGGGCACCGTTGATTGCCGGCAAAACATTGAGATACCTGGTTTTTAAATTCTAGTAAATCCAAAACTCGTTTGAAATTCATGAAACTTGGCATGCTATCATGGAGCGGCATTAACATGCCGTGGTAAATTTTTTGTCCCATTTGGGGCAGGTTGGGTATATGCTTCTCACAAACTAGAGCTTCTCACAACAAGCATGATGGTTTCGGTAGGGAACGTCCCACCTTTGGGGGCGAAACGATATTCATTGCCTCTTATTGCTTTCAAAGTCGTGTCAACATAGAACAACAGGAGTGTTGTGTCCATTTTTGTGATTTTTCGGGGTTCGTTTGGACATTTTTATGCATTATCTGAGTTATCAATGCATTTATGTGCATAATTCAAATTTGAACTCCATGCACATGCTCCAATGCATATAAATTGGTTGAAAAATCAAATTTGTGTCCTTGGGTGCATGCTTAGGTACCATGCAAGAAATGGGAATGAATTTCAAACACCAGAGCACCGTTGATTGCCGGCAAAACGTTGAGATACTTTATTTTTAAATTCTAGTAAATCCAAAACTCGTCTGATATTCATGAAACTTGGCATGCTATCATGGAATGGCACCCAACATGATGTGGTATTTTTCGTGTCCATTTTGAGAGAAGGCGCACTCGAATAATGACAGCCAACAAAAGCATTTTGAAAAAATAGTTGCCACTTTAATATCTCAAACGTTTGTATAATTCAAACAGTGTGCATTCTGTTAACCATTCACGTGACGCCACGTGTCTTGGTTTTAGTGGCTGTAGGAGGTGATGTGCGGACAGCTGCTTGACCTTGATTGAACGGGAGGCGTGCGAGCGCAGTCCGGTGCGCAGGCTGACCAAGAGGCATGCAAGCTGTCCTCGAATGCGCAGGCTCACCGGAAAGCATACGAGTTGTACGCTGCGCAGGCTCACTGGGAAGCGAGCCCTTTGACTTCCATGGCCGCCCGCCTTCCTCTCCGTGCGTGCGCCCCCTCAGCGACATGGGACGCCGCCGTCGACAACGGCGTCCCGGAGGACGACACCGACAACGACGGCGCGGCACACCGCCTCCGCCGCCGCTGGAAATAGTTTTTTCTTGGGTTTAATACTGTATCTCGATCATATAAATATAAATTCACAGTAGGACTGAATGAAAGATATGGTTTGAACGAACTTGCTGTACATACTTGAAATATAAATTCTCTCTTAATGTACATACTTATCAAACAATTTTCTTTTGAAAAAAACGTCAATGGTTTTTAAATATAAAACACTCATCACAAACGTTTTAGTTAGAACACCCGTATGCAAACCGGGAGCTTCCCCAGGAAGCCAAGGGAAAATGTGCCGAGCAGGATTTGTGCATCTCTTCAACGCAAATGGTTCTTTTGGATGACCCGTGTGCAACCACTTACAAACAATTTGGTAAGATTTGCATCTGTCATATTAGGTATGTTGCCATTTGTCAAACTGGAAAGATTGACATTTGTTGATCTAGTAACATTGCCATTTGTCAACCTTGTAACACTGCGATTTGTGAAAATATGAAGCTAAAAATCACTAGCAGTATCTAATTTTTGCAACTAAAATTCAGTAATTAAGCATAGATTTCATTCATAGATTAAGCAGCCATTCTTAATTTATACAAACAGTTCAACTCGACAGTTGAACTGACCAAACTTTTCCCCAATTGTTGCCAACCACGTACTGAAATAGCTAGTTCAACTATATATAGTAGCTAATTTTAAGTACGTTGTACAGTTCCACCACATCTATAGTCAGATGAACTGAACAAAATAGCCCCTAAATACTACTACTACTGCGGAGGGGATTTGTACTACTTCCGGCTGCCTCTCCTCTGCCGAGCCGCTCAGTAAGAGGTGGAGGAGGAGGAGCCTACCGACGAGCTGGGTAACCGCAATACGGTGCCTGCCACTGTTGCAGCTTCAGCGACGATCACCTCGAACGCCCTCTGCTGCTCCAGACGACCCCTCTCGAAGCGGTGGTTCTCCTCGTAGATCTCCTAATTCCTCGCCTCCGAGGCAGCGTGTGCCATGGCCACGGCGGCGGTAAGGCTCTTTGCATGCTCAACGAGGCGCTCCTCCTCCTCCCGCAGGAACTCAGTGTAGCGCGCAAGGTCGCTGACGCACGTGCGGGCATCCACCTTTGCCTCCCGCCTTCGGCCGGCGGTGGCGGAGCGGGTGATGACCCCGACGGTCGACGGTGGGCTCGCGGCCACGGTGGCTGACGATGGGGTGGCGGCCACGACCACCACCTCTCGCCTTCGGGCCGCGGTGGCGGAGCGGGTCATGTCCACGGTGGCCGGCAGTGGGATGGCGGCCACGACGGCCACCTCCCGTCTTCGGGCCGTGGTGGCGGAGCGGGCGATGGCCCTGGCTTTCGACGGCAGAGTGGCGGCAACGGCAGCCGGCAACAGCTGCCGACGGGCACCGGCGGCGGAGCGTGTGGTGGGTGTTCCGCGCACACCCAACAGGGACACCACGCGCACTACACTACGCCGGGGACTGCGCCGCCGCCGCGGTATAGCCTCCTAGCTCGATCTATCCTTTGATGATGGCGGAGTGGCTGAGTGATGATGATGGACCGGTGGCATTGGCGATTGTGGGAGAAGCAGGCGAGATAAGCTACAGGGAGGGAGGGAAAAATATGATGCGGGACTCGCCGGCCATGAGGGTTTTTATAGCAGGCCGGTAAGCATTGGGATTTTGGGGGATTTCACCGAGTCGGGCGGGAAGCTTGCGCGGGAACCTGCGAGGCTGCCCGGGAACGGGCTCATCGACGATTCATTGGCACCACCGTTTGGCCAAAAGAACGCCCCCGCGCGCTGCGCAAGCTTGCGTTTTAAGTCGTCTGCGAGAGGAGGACGAAAGGCCATGTACACATATGGTTAATAAAAAAATGTTTGCGATTTAATTACCTACTATACCCCCGTCCTGGTTTATAAGTATGATTTAACTAATAAAATACGAATGCATGTCGCCAAAGATTATATAGTTGGATTCGTATTTGAAAATAGTTTCCAATTACATAATTTTTATAACATGCATTAAGATTTTGTTGGTTAAATTTGAGGGCAAAGTATGGCACAGAATATAAAGGGGACTATAGACTAGATAGACGTGGTAGCACACCTTCGCTCTCTACGCAGCGACGCAACTGCCGGCCGGCTTGTAGGCGACCATTTCCTGCGTGTTCAACAACTCTATGCGTGTGGTTGCTTGCAGTTCAGGCGGCCGCGGCGCGCTCTGCTCTCGCGTCCCTCCGAGTGCTCTTCCCTCGTCCCTCCACGCGCGCTGCCAGTGTTTGGGGCCGACGCACGATCACACACGTTCGTGTGCATGTGGTTGCGCCGGGCGTGGCGCGACGATGCAGTTACCCACTGTAAAAACTACCATGCGGACGCGCAGAGAATCCAGGACCAGCCCCCATTTATTCCTGCGGCCATTTACCTTATATCTCTCACGTCACACGACACAATAAGCACACCCACGATGTCACATACAGAGAGGACATCTAGCGGTTCCAATGGCGTTCCCCGTGGCTCCAATGGCGCTCCCAGCGGCCGACGGCGATAACGGCGGGCAGTTCACCACGCATCACATAGTGGACACCCACATGAGGGGAAGGCCCTCTCGGTGGTGTACACAAATGATCCGGTCTCGGTGGAAAGCTCCGTCCAAACTATGGAGCGGTTCCTTGCCAAGGACAAGTACCGAGTGGTCGGCTTCGACCTCGAGTACACCATCGGTCGTGCCGGGCACGATCAGAAGGTTGTCGTTGCCCAGTTGTGCGTGCGACATGACGTCCTCGTCTTCCACTACCACCTTTCCACAAGGCCTTGCGAGCGTTTCTCCAGGTTTATCAACAGCTCCGACTACAGTTTCGCTATGGTGGACACCACCAACGATCTAAAAGCGCTCAAGGTTTCGGACTTGAAATGCCCGAATCTTATCAACATCCAGCACCACTACAAGGTCTGGGGCAGCGACAAAAACAAACTGAACTCCGTGGTTGACCTTGCCTCGGCCATCATGGACCCCTACTACATGAAGATGAAGAATGAGAGCAATAAGGACAAGAACGTCTGGCACAGTGTGTGGCATGAGAGACTGGATGAACAACATGTCAAGTACACGGCCATGGATCGTTGACATGAGGAAGTGTCTTCTTCCTGCCCCAGACGAGGGGTCGAGCCACAGAGCAGTGGCGGGAGCGTCACAAGAAGTAGATGACTAGACGATCGTTTCTCCTACTTTAGAATGCATGCAATTGTTTATTGAGGTGTGTGCGAATGATCTGTATAGTCACTTATGTAATTGGATGTTTATTTCAGTTACATATATATATATATATATATATATATATATACATACATGTTATTCTACTGTAGACAGAGCAAATCACACGGCTTATTAGCAGCAATCATCTATGTTATTATTGGTCTTCGCACACATTTCTGATTACGGACCTGTTTGCCGCGTATCACACACATCTTGTTCAGTTGAACCGTTTCCATTGTGTTGCCTAATCACACACAGTTCATCTTGGTGAACTATATGCTGTATATCGCACACGCCTTCATCTGGCTGCCCATTTCTTTTGTTCGACCTCATCCCAAACAGTTAATTGAACTAAACCGTATGCCCTGCATCGCACACGCAACTAAAATCTGAACCGTGTTTGATGCATCCGTCATCGCAAACGTTTTGCACCTTTTTTGACGGGTTTTTTACACCACCGTTTGCGATTATGGCATCGCACACAGTTTCGTCAAAGGGTCTCTGATCGTAGTGTCGCGTTTGGACCATCCTGTAGTAGTGAATATTCACAATCAAACCCATAAAGCGTTCAATTGGAGTTGTTTCCTTTTGAGAAAAAATCACTACAGGTCCTCATACTCGTCGCGTTGGCCGCATTTGTCCTCATACTTACAATACCCAAAATACAGTCCTACAACTTGTCTCAGGTGGTCATCTAGGGTCCAAAATATGTTTTCCTCTACATGCATGCTGATTTGGCGGTTGATTGGCATGTCCACGCGGGCTTTGACCGCCAGCTCACCGCCAGGCGCCCTGGGCCGATCGATTCGGGGGAATGCGCG